>NC_056726.1:1108728365-1108770865 GCF_019279795.1 Protopterus annectens
ACATGAGATTAACTGATATGAAATGTTTCATGCACCAAGATCTGATATATGAATAGTAATGTTGTGTTAAACACTGTTTTCCACACGTGCTATGTCAAAAGGTATGTATAGGAATGTATGTATAAGAATGGTGTAATTTCATGGTCAGATTGTCCAACCAAAAGAGAATTAGACAGAAAACAGTAAAGGAAAAGACAGTGGTTTCTCAATGGGTCATTCTGATGAAACACAAACTTGTATTTTTAGCAGAAACAGCCAAGGTTTGAATCCCAGGAGTGGCAGTAAGCTGCATGCATAATTTCAACTAGGATTTTGTGAATGTGTGTAGAAACAGTCAGGTAGTGTCAACATAAATTTCCTCCACAGGTCTTCCAAGTAAGAAACGGTATGAAGTAGCAATAAGAAGGCTGTATGTATACTGTGTCCAACACCCATGGTCCAACCCCAAGGCTGCAAATGACAGCAAGATAAGTACATACACCAAGTGGCCTTGCTGAAGAAATGTTCAAAAGTGTCATGCTGTCACAGCTACTAGTCCCTGTTGCCAACAACCAGGGTGACCGACAGAAATCAAGGCAGAGTATGGCAGTAGCACATGTGTGCGCACACACACACACACACACACACACACACACACACACACACACACACACACACACACACACACAAACACACACAGTATGAGTGCACATATGTAGCGCTGACTGTGTGAATATGGGTAGAAACAGTCAGGCAGTGTTAACAGAAATTCCCACCACAAGTCTTTCAGGTAAGAGAAGGTATAAAGTAGCTCTAAGAAGGCTGTAATTATACACTGTGTACAAACATACCACTGCCCAACCCAAGGCTATGGCAAAAGCTATAGGTTGTTGTAATAACACCTGTAGAGTAATGATTAGAGCAATGATCATTAAAGCTGTGATCACTGTAAGAATTTACATTTGTTAATAGACATCTCTCTCTCTCTCCCCCACCGTATCTTCACCAATAATCTAAACACATAAATGAATGGGTATGTTTTCCACCAAACCTACTGTTGGGACATGTGTCCTATTGTTTTACAAATGTTGAAATGTATTCCAATTAATGTTCCCTGTTCAAATAATATCATTGGTGGCCTGTTGCTATCAATGTAACCTGCATGCCAGTGTAATGCCCACTGTGCTTCCATATATGAATGTGTTCTGTTTGCTATGCAAATGTTCCAAATATGTTATTTTGGGTTAATGGGAATACTCATGCATGCTGTTATAACTAATCCTGGAATGTGTTTACCATTACTAAGCAACATATGTTCTAAAACTGCAACACCATAGCATGTCTGGGAAGGCCGATCCCTGTGGATCCACCTCTCCTGCTTCATCTGGCCTTGGCACCAGGCCACAGCACATTTGGGACCTGCCCCAGGACCTCCATGTCCGCTGATCCTGCACCACCTTCAGGTAGAACCACTTTAGGGGATGGGGCTCGCCTCCCCCGTGCACGGGCATGGACATGATTATGTCACCCAAAGCTAGGTCCTGGGTCTGGTGCATAGCAGGCTCCACAGAGAATAGGGAGGTCTGCTACCCCAGCTTGAGGGCCGCATGGCGCATTTAGAGGATTAGCCTGCCCTGCCTGCTCAGCCCCCAGCACAGCCACCTTTGGAGCCATGATGGTGAAGTGGTGACTGCCCATGGGTAGGGTCCTCAGTCCCACTGTATCTATTTGGGGGCTCCTGGGCTTCAGATTACCAAACACCCCTCCCCATTCAAGGTGTTTACCCCCACGTGTCATACACCACCCCTGTTTGCTGTCTTGTCTGTCTTGTCTGTCTTTCTACCCAACCTACCTCCCCAAATATACCTACTATCCTTCCTCAACATCCCACTCTCACCTAAAAAAAAAAAAAAAAAAAAAAAAAAGGATCAAACTGTTTCCAAAAAAAATGTCACCCCATACATAGCTGTCCATTTTGCACACATGTCCACTGGATACGTAATCTGGTCATATTGGCTTCACATTATTGTTGTCCTCACCCCTCTCTCAGGGGTATGAGTGTCCAATTGTACCTCCAAATTCAGTATATATGCACAGCTGTTGCTGTAGGAGAAATGGACAGCTATGGACCTTCCCTACACCAATCCTGCACATCCCTAGCTATCTTTTATATTGTTTTTCCCTCCTTTTGCCCACTTTTCACCACTTTCCTATCACCCCTTTTTTCTTTTCTTTTAAAGAAATTAGCATGGAGGTAAGCAGGATTAAGCAGTACTAAGTGGGAATAAGCCTGTTTGCATGGTGCTAAGTGATGCCTATACAGATTAAGCACTTTAAGGCTAAATGCCTGTAAGCATAGTTAACCAGAAGGTAGCATTGTTTACAGCCACACAAACCCATGCAAACCTGCTTACAACTGCTTAAAAGTCCTTAATCACTCTGTATCCAACAGCCCTTGTTTATCCCAGCAACAAATTAATCAGCCATTGCAAGTCTTGAATCCATGATCCTCCAGACTATAGCCACAGCAATTTACCAGTAAGTCCTCCGAGCTGGAGATATTTTTTTCAAACATATCATTCAGTAGCATCATTCAACAGTAGAGAAAAGGTTTGTTAACATTAGTCAAGTTTTGTACATAGATATAAATGTATATGTGTATGGAAATGCATATATATATATATATATATATATATATATATATATATATATATATATATATTTATATGGAAACATTAATATAGGTTCATAGGTAGTTACTAGACTATTGGCCCTAGGGCCTATACAAGCCTAGCCAAAAAGGTACCCTGGCTTTCGCCACCCAAGAAAATTATTTTCCTGTGCCCCTGTTGAGCAGAGCCACAGAAGTGATCCCCGGGGTGAATTTTCTATTTCCCATCCAATCATCAAGATTTTTTCTTGAAGAGTGCTAATGAAGAGCTATGTTTGATATGGATAGGTAGTTTGTTCCAGAGTATGGAAAGTCTCTGAGACAGGAATCTATTCTGCCAGCATGTTCTGTTTATTGTGGTGACAAGGTTTAGGTCCCTAGTGCATGTAGCTTGAAGGGATTGGGATTTCTTTAAGTGGAGTATGTCCAACAGCTCTGAGTTTGACATAGCTTTGTATGTTAGGCAGAGATTGCCTCTGAGTAGGCGATATGCGACGGAGTGAAGCTGGATTTTTTTGAGACAGTCTGCATAAGGCATCTGTTTGAGGCCTGTAATCCTCTTTGTGAGGTATTACTGCGGCCTTTCCAGTTGTTGTAGATGTCTTGCGAGGTACATATGAAAAGGGGCATTGTACTCAATAATGGGTCTAATAAGTGCCAAGTAGAGGGGAACAATGGCCTCTTTTTTCCTCGATGAGAAACCTTTTGAAAAGAGGTGTACCACATCGAAGGATTTCATGATTACTCTTGTGATGTGATTATCAAAGGAGATACTGCTGTCCACCTCTGTCCCAAGGTCTCTTATCACTCTTTCGGTGTTAAGCAGACTACCACTTATGTGGCAATTCATGGGTACATAGTTTTTACCAAAGGGGATGTCAATGCACTTTTTGGCATTGAGCTTGAGGCCATGGCTTTGGCACAAGGCATCTGTCTCAGTGAGGCCCTTTTGTAGGATGTTCACATCGTTAGGAGTTTTGATTATGGCACCTAATTTGCAGTCATCTCTGAACTTTATTAGCCAAAGACCTTCTGTGTACCAAACAGGAGAGGACCCAAAACTGAACCCTGTGTTACTCCACTTGTCACTGGTCTGAAGTCAGATTTGGAGTCTGCTACTTCCACAGTGTGGGTTCTGTCAGTGAGCCAGTTGGCAACCCATCTTGTGACATAGGGATTTATATGTAGTTTAGTGAGTTTATCTATAATTCCAGAGTGGGTGATGGTGTCGAAAGCCTTGGTAAGATCTAGATAGGTTGTGTGAACCACCTTACCCTCATCTACAGCTTTGGTGACTACTTCAAAGAAATCTATCAGGTTTAGGAGGCATGATCTGCCTTTTACAAACCCAAACTGGGTGGGGTCCAGAGTTTGGAGATTATCAATGTCTTTGTTTATAAGTTCCATGATGATACATTCCATGGCCTTCCAGACCAGAGATATACATATAAAATATATACATATACGCTATATATATAGAAAAGTAAATAAATACATACATATATATATATATATATATATATAAATATCTCTGTATGTACCTTAAAAAAAAAATATATATATATATATATATATATATATATATATATATATATATATATATATATATATAGACACATATATAAATATATACATGTATATGAATATGTATATATGAATATATATATATATATATATATATATATATATATCGTGCAGTCAGACATCATACCCATACTCTGAACCTCTTACTGCAACAAATCTATCCAAAGGCTGTCAAAATGGGGGTCAATGGACCCAAACTAGGGACCTCTTTCAATTATTGCCCTTATCCCTTCCTCCCCAGCAGCAACTGTTCTGTCTTGCAACAAAGTAGTAATTCCTGACAAGTCTTGAACCCAGGGGACTGTAAACTACAATCAATGTGCCATTACACCATCTGAGCTCTATAAAATAGTGATGATTTTCCAAACATAGCAGTTAATACAGTCATTCAACAGTAGGGAAAAGAGTCTGTAGAATCAGTCAGGTTCTCTATATATACATGTATATATGTATGGAGATGCATATATGTGGATAAGTCAATACATAATATATATATATATATATATATATATATATATATATATATATATATATATATAAAGAGAGAGTGAGAGATACATTTACATTTATATCTACATATATGCATACACACATATATAGAAAGGTGAATAAATACACATATAAATAGCTATTTACATAAATATACTTAAATATGTAACAGCTACAAACACATGCAAGCTGCGGGTCATGCTGCTGCATCCTAGAAGTCTAAATCTGAAAATGCACTCACTGGAAGTGAACTCTAAAGGTGGTAGTATTTCCATATTCATAAAGGATGGACACACCTCCAGAGTGGTAGACCAACATGTGCATGACAGATCATGCAGGTGTAGCTAAAATTGGGTAAGGCAGTGGTTCAGGTTGTAGCCTGTTATAGGTCCCCAAACTTGTCCCAAGACTCAAACTCCATGTTCCTAAACACCCTGGAGAATATTATTGTCCAACCTAACACTCTCATACTGGTTGACCTCAACTACCCCACCATTAACTGGAAAAGCTACCCATGTACTGTGGCAACTGCCCATCACATTAACCTGGTCCTTACTAACATGGACGACTGTTGCTGTACACCAATAGTCATCTCCTCCCTTGTTATAGCTGACCACAAAGTAATCACCTTTGGAAATCCACAGCCCTCCCACCCCTCTGCATAGGTAACCACCATGAAAAGCCTTTCCAAAGCTAAATATGGCCTCCTAGAAACAGAGGTGGTTACACTCATGGCTGCCATGCAAATGAAGACTAGTTTCATGACTGCTGAATCAAACCACAATGCACTATGAACACATACACAAATACATGGATATTGCCATACCCAATAGAATCAAGGCCCTCACCTCCAAAAAAAGGAAGCCAATCTGGTGGTCCCCACCCATAAATTGTACAGCAGAAGGAGGGAACTGATACAGAATAAAATGAAGTCCTAAGACAGGAAATTGGAATTGCAGCACATAGAGAAGACAACCACAAAGCCTCATACAGTTATGTAAAGAATCTCCATGGCAATACCAAGATTTACTCTGAGCTACTAGACAATGGTATCTCCTAGACAGAGCCAACAAATGGCTTACATATTGAGTGCAAACTTTACTCCGCTCCCCCCAAAAGGACCAATCACAATACCAGTACACTGCCAGGCACCCAGATTTACTGCTGCACAGGTTAAAACACCACTGTCCAAGGCCAGGAATACAGCTTCTATGGGACCTTACAATATCCCTGGCTGTGTTCTACATGATCTACAGAGTGACCTGTCATTGACATCTGGACAAAGCCTGACATCATTTGGGCACAGAGGCACAAACACAGGGGTAGAGTGAAAATATTGCTGCCATACATTGAGACATTTACAGATGTTACTGGGTTTGTTGTAACATATCCTTTATGAGGAATATGACCTCAGAATTACCAATAAATGTGAGTATTTACTGACTGCATTCCCCAGAGTCCACAACTGATTTACCAAGGACACCAACTGTCTGGAGAACAGACAAAACATAACAGGCAGACATATGGCCAATCTGTGGACAGCATGCCAGTGGAGAGGTATGTCAGAGACATATCACTGTGAGTGGTGATGTCACACACTAAATGTATGTCCACACAAACCCTGTTAATCTATCAATTCACCATGTGCATAACAGCACTGATGACATAGCATCTGTTCACAAATCTGGGGATATGTCCCCCATGTTGTTTGGCTGTCTCCACATATCCTGTCCTGTGATGTATTGCCACCTACTGTATGTGAATCTGTTGCCCATCACCTCTGTAATGTCCCTTGCACAGGCAAGGCAAAGGGGCAAGGCCTACATTAAGGAATGTCCCATATGTTGGAACTAGCAGCAGTGTCCAGGCCCACAACACAATACTATATGGGCACCTGCATAGTGGTATGGCCTTAGCAATACCTGACATCTGCACATCTGTACAGAGGACAGAGAGAAAGTAGTTATCCAACAGGTTATGCATTAGGATGAATGTTTTCAAAGATATAAGTCTGAAACTGAAAGGCAAGCCATTACTACATTACAGCAGTCCTCAATGACATGTCCAAAAAACATAGTAGTCTACAGTTAATATCATAATATCAGATCCATATCCAATAGGGGATACATAAAAACATACAGCTCAAACACCAAGAAGAAGATAGTCAGTACTCAGAGTCCCAACTTTGTATGCAGAGGTATATGGTTCTAGTACTACAATCTGCAATCTACCTTTACTTGGAAAAGCATTGTTAAAAGTACTAATGTAATGATACAATATGTATTAAACTATTTTTGTCAACCAGTGCACTGTAGTTGGTGTAACATGCAAGTGTGACTGCATATAACCTGGGATACTACCCAATTATAAAACAAATACAAAGAAAAAAGATTGTGGTACTACCCATGCATACCCAGGTGTCCCATACAGTATACTCACACCCCTTGATTCTGTAATGACAGCACATAGAAGCATGCTATGTACAGGAAGTTAAATACACTTATTAAAGATGTCATTACCCTGCTATTTTATCAGATTGGAATGTGACCAATGGTTGCCAGGGCTGCAATGCTTAAATGTAAATGCTAAGCAGATTTCCGCAGTAGTAAGCAAAGCCTACACGGTGTAAGTGCCTATTCATTTACCTACACGTTAGTGCCACTTACCATCATGCAAACCCATATATACACACTTAAGGCTGCTCAAAACTGCCTTAATCACTCTGTATCCAATAGTCCTTGTTCTGCCTAGCAACAAAAACAACCCTTGCAGGTCTTGAACCAAAGACCCTGCACACCCTAGTCAAAGCAATTTATGAGTAATCCACCTCTGATGTATAGTTTTAGGATGTTTTCTCATACATACCCTTCTTTACAGCCAGTTTACAATGTAGAAGAGACACTGCAATAAGGAAGGATTGGTATCTACATCAAATCTAAAAATACATATATATATATATATATATATATATATATATATATATATATATATATATATATATACACACACACACGGGTCTACTTCAAATGACCGAAGCGCCACGTCACCGACACCCAGAAGACAGAGACGGAACGACCGAACAGGTAGGTTATCGAAAATGCGATATCCCGACAGCTGAAAGACCGACAACGGCAGCGTGTGAGCGCGATGCAGTAAGTGTGCGACAGTGAAAGATTTAGGATTGGGGAGCGGACAGCTAAGTGTACGATAGTGAGGGATTTTGGGTTAGGGTGTGGGAAAGGTGAGTGTGCGGTAGTGTCGGACTTAGGGTTCTGGTAAGGTAAGTGTGTGATAGTGACGTAGTGTAGTGTAGGGAAGGGTTAAGTGTGTTAGGGTTAGTATGCGGGTGGAGTGAATGTGCGATAGTGACGGGCTTAATGTTTTGGGTGGGTTAAGTGAGTTAGGGTTAGGGTGCAGGTAGGGTAAGTGCGATAGTGGCGGTGTTGAGGTTTAGGGGTGGGTTAAGTGAGTTAGGGTTAGGGTGCAGGTAGGGTAAGTGTGCGATAGTGACGGTGTTGAGGTTTAGGGGTGGGTAAGTGAGTTAGGGTTAGGGTGCGGGTTGGGTAAGTGTGCGGTAGTGTCGGACGTTAGGGTTAGGGTTTAGGTTAAGGTTAGTGGATATGTTATTGTGTGCAATGTGTGTTTGACATTTTTTGTGTCGGTGTAGTGGTGTTCGGTTTTTTGAGTTGTTGGTGTTTGTCGGTGTTGTGTGTTTTCGGTTGTTTGGGGTCGGTAACTTGTGTGTCGGTGATTCGGAAGTTCGGTGATAGAAAGTAAACCCCCACACACACACACACACACACACACACACATATATATATATATATATATATATATATATATATATATATATACATATCTGAAAAGAAACACATACATTGAGAGACAGATAGATATGTATGGGGATACATATATGTGTATAACAATATATAGATATATTACCAATACAGAGGTGTGTATACATATATATAGATATATATATATATATATATATATATATATATATATATATATATATATATATATATATATATGGGTCTACTGCTTTTAGTCTAATTACATTTGGTCGAAAATGATTTCAGGCAGCCCACTTCACCAAAAATGCATTTCACTGAAAACCCATTTTGTTGAATTCCATTTGGTTGAAAATGGAATATAGCAGCCTGGAGTGAGAATATAAAGTAATGGGAGTATGGGGGCCACTGCCCCCCACATTAGGGGGTGTGGGAGGGTGTAGCCTTCCACATAATTGCAGTGTATACACTATTATATACATGTATATTCATTAAAAATACATTGAAACATATAACATCAGTAAAAACTAGTTGCAAAATGTGGGGGGCTATGCCCCCCACCCCCCAACATTATATTCTCATTCCAGGGTCGCACTGCAGTGGGGCAGGGGCTATATTCTATTTTCGACCAAATGGAATTCGACCAGATTAGCTTTCAATCAAATGAGCTTTCAGTGAAGTGGGCTGCCTGAAATCAAATTCAATCTAATGTAATTCGACCAAAAGCAGTAGACTGATATATATATATATATATATATATATATATATATATATATATATATATATATATATATATATATATATATATATATATATGCATACATGTCCCAAAATGCCCAGACAAACATATGCTGCTGATAGACCACCCATAACTGGGGCAGCATGCACAGCTGGATACAAAAGCAGCCATTACACTCACATCTGCCTCCCCCCACAGTCCAAATAAAATCACTGCTGTGTTCCTGAATCCATTCGGTAGTCTCCCTAACAGGGAATGTACTAATCCTTTTTGTTCGCCCCTGGCGAGTCAACCTAAGTCCCTATCCAAAGATAGTCGCTCTTCCTAAGCTACATGCACAGTCAAGCTGTAGCATCCAGCAGGATAAAAGTAACGTAAGAAAAATAATTTTGACAAGGTACTAATCCTTTTTGTTCGCCCCTGGCGAGTCAACCTAAGTCCCTATCCAAAGATAGTCGCTCTTCCTAAGCTACATGCACAGTCAAGCTGTAGCGTCCAGCAGGATAAAAGTAACTTAAGAAAAAGAATTTTGACAAGGTACTAATCCTTTTTGTTCGCCCCTGGCGAGTCAACCTAAGTCCCTATCCAAAGATAGTCGCTCTTCCTAAGCAACATGCACAGTCAAGCTGTAGCATCCAGCAGGATAAAAGTAACTTAAGAAAAAGAATTTTGACAAGGTACTAATCCTTTCTGTTCGCCCCTGGCGAGTCAACCAGTCCCTATCCAAAGATAGTCGCTCTTCCTAAGCTACATGCACAGTCAAGCTGTAGCATCCAGCAGGATAAAAGTAACTTAAGAAAAAGAATTTTGACAAGGTGCTAATCCTTTTTGTTCGCCCCTGGCGAGTCAACCTAAGTCCCTATCCAAAGATAGTCGCTCTTCCTAAGCTACATGGACAGTCAAGCTGTAGCATCCAGCAGGATAAAAGTAACTTAAGAAAAATAATTTTGACAAGGTCATTTACCTAAATAACAGTTCCTCTTAGAATAATTGTCAAAATAATCTCTGTAAAACTAGCGTACTGGGTTCAGAACGTGGCAGCAATCTACCCCACCTAACCCTTAACTTAAACGCTATCTCAAACATTATTTCTGGTAAAAATTTAAAGTCCCCACAAATAAAAAAACAGAGAGCTGTATGAAACTGATGTTACAAATTTGAAAATTACCATATTTTTTTGCCTTTTTTCCCTGGCCACTAAATAGTCTGGAGCTGAATAATCCCCGCTCCTTAAAACCTTTGTGCTCTCTACTCCTCCCCCTACTTCTGACGTATGCGAGGTTACTAAGCTTCCCAGCTAGTACCGCCATTTTTGATTCACTGCTGTGTTCTTGAACCCAGTCGGTAGTCTCCCTAGCAGGGAATGTAAGTATTGTTTTATTAAGAACATATTTCTGTAAAATATCTTGGCGACTATATGAAGGACTAATTATTGCTACTTAAGGGTACATTATTAAGTGTAAAAGTGGTAACTCTAGTCAAACTGTGGTAGCTAGAATGTGTACAGGATCTACCCGGTGCATTTATCGGATACTGTCTAGCTGGAAAGTTTAAAGGATCTATGCAGTGCATTTATCTGTAAATAGCTAATTGGCGACCACAAGTTTTACACATTTTTCTGTCTCTCTTGAGCATATACACTAGTTTTGAGTGCTTGCTGGAGTAAACTTGTGATAGAACGCCAAACGCACTCTCTTTAGGCATTTACAGCTACTGATAATTGCGTTACTAATTGTGGTGATATTTTAGGTTGCAGGTCAAATACGTTTGCAAGGTGTTTGCTAAACGTTCTACTTTTATAAGGTCAGCTACTGGGCAGGGTGTACATAAGTATAGAACTGTTTGCCTCTTTTTTGTTAACTGATGAATATTATTCACTAACATTAGAGATGTGACTCTAGATGATAGCTATTTAGATAGAGCGTAGGCGTGCTAAAATAATATAAGCCTGGGTCCAATTTTGTATTTGCTTTTTGATTGTACTGCATAACACATCTGTAAGATAAGACGATTCCTAATGCCTGTATCATATATGCTTTCTGTCTCCTTCTAGGTACTAATCCTTTTTGTTCACCCCTGGCGAGTCAACCTAAGTCCCTATCCAAAGATAGTCGCTCTTCCTAAGCTACATGCACAGTCAAGCTGTAGCGTCCAGCAGGATAAAAGTAACTTAAGAAAAAGAATTTTGACAAGGTCATTTACCTAAATAACAGTTCCTCTTAGAATAATTGTCAAAATAATCTCTGTAAAACTAGCGTACTGGGTTCAGAACACAGGAGCAATCTACCCCACCTAACCCTTAACTTAAACGCTATCTCAAACATTATTTCTGGTAAAAATTTAAAGTCCACACAAATAAAAAAACAGAGAGCTGTATGAAACTGATGTTACAAATTTGAAAATTACCATTTTTTTTGCCTTTTTTCCCTGGCCACTAAATAGTCTGGAGCTGAATAATCCCCGCTCCGCTCGCCCTCGCTACGCTTGGGCTCGCTCCGCAACCCTCCCTGCCCCCATATCCCACCTGCCCCCAGTAAGCCTAAATTTATACCTAACCAACCACACCCCCACCTCCTTCTTTAACCAATTAAATTGACCTTAAAGTCACCACTCACTTCTCTACCAATTCTTCCATCCAACCCCTACATAGCCTCTCAAATAAAAGTATTATAGCCCAAAGAAAATGAAGTCCACCTCACCCACTTCAATTAAGCCAACGCTAAAAATTTTATCTTTTACTCTACCGCTGATTATCAAACTATATCTACTAACTAAATATGAAGACCAGCCACTCTCAGGTTTTTTCTACCCCAGAAGCCAAACTAGTACCTTCCCATCCCTAAGCTGTTCTAAACTTCATACCCTCCATCTGACCAGTAAAATACATCATCCCAACCACCACAACCTCCTTAAACCCAACCCAAAGCACCCCAAATCCAAACAAGACCTTAAACTATTATTTAAGCTTATGAGACTATTAGACTATCTAAGAAAAAATATAACCATAGATGGGGATATCCATCCTAACCCAGGCCCCATGTCAACTCCAATCTCAAACAGTCCACCGCCTACCACATTAAACTCCCTCCAAATATGCCACTTAAATATAAGAAGTATAAATAATAAGATTCACAACTTGCATGCCTTACTAGCAATGTACCTCCCTGATATAATGTGTCTAACAGAAACCTGGCTAAAACAAGAGAACAAAGATAATGAGATCATTCCACCAGGCTGCAATATATATAGAGCTGATCGTCTGAAGAAAAAAGGAGGTGGTATCACTGTGCTCTATAAAAGCACACTTAATGTCACTATTAACTCCCCTCAGCCACCCCAGATCTCTAATGCTGAAATACTTGCACTAAGACTACAAATAAACAAAGATAAAAGTATTAATCTAATTGTGACCTACATTCCCCCCGGGAATAACGCTGACACACTTGAACACATTCTTAGCTGGCTATCAAATAACTATCCTCAAGAAACCATTATCCTAGGAGATGTTAATATAGACTGGACTCAATGCTCCTCAGAAGTCAACCCCACCCATATTAACTTACATGGATTCCATCAGACAATATCTTCCTCTCCCAGAGTAGGTAATACTAATCAAAAAGAGAGGATCCTAGACTGGATCCTCATCAACAGTCAACCCCATACGTATATGGCCGGGACCCTTCCAAATGACCTTAGTGACCACCTCATCACCTACATTAAGAAAAACAAGGTAATATGCTCCACTCCGCCCATGTACAGGTCAGTCAGAAACAGGAAGCATTTTGACCTCACAAAATTCCTGATAGAACTTAAATCCTTTAACTGGGCATCCCTTAAGCATATCCCCCTAGAGGAGGCAGTACTTCATTTTAATACCACATTTCTAGCCATACTTGAGTCTCACGCCCCAATAAGATCAATCAGAATAAAAACACATATTGCACCCTGGTTAACAAAAAACACCAAATTATTAATCAAACTTAGAAACAAAACCTGGAATAAATGGCGTTCAACCAAGTCAACCCTGGACCGCATTAAATTCCAACAACTAAGAAATGAGACCAAAAAAGCAACATTACTTGATAAGAAAAATTACTATTGCCAACTCCAAAATAAATACCAAAATAACCCTCAAAAATTCTGGACTGGATTAAACAATCTTCTCCAACCAGGTAAATCCTCTACTCCTACCCCAGAAAAACTAAGTGATAAAATCTCTGAAGACGTAGCCAATTCCTTTAACAAATTCTTTACTGACACTATACAATCCCTAGCTAATCAATTACCGACCACTAGCTCCATTAAAACAGATAACTTCCAACAGTCACAATCAGCCTTTAAATTTCAACCTGTCCCTACTGCCTATATACGATCCTTACTGAAGAAACTAAAGCCAACTACTCTCTCTGCGGACCTTCTCCCAGGGGAATACTTACAAAAAGCTGCAGATGCCATAGCTTACCCCATCTCGATACTTATCAATAGAACCATAGCAGAATCCACAATCCCCTCAATATGGAAAATATCCCATGTCATACCTCTCCACAAAGGTGGCTCATCAACGGAACTATCAAATTACAGGCCCATAGCAATACTGTCACCTTTGGCCAAAATCATGGAAAAGTGTATACACAAACAACTTCTTTACTATCTTACCCAGAACAACCTACTAACCAGTTCGCAACATGGCTTCAGACCCCACCATAGTACAACCACTGGTCTTCTCTCTTTTACTGACACAATCAACCACAACCGAAATGACAAAAAAATTTCCTCAGCTCTCTTTCTTGACCTATCAAAGGCCTTTGATATGGTGAACCATCAAATACTTCATAATACCCTAAAAAATCTCCATCTAGACAAACAAGTTCTGGATTGGTTTCTTGGTGATCTCTCTAATAGGAAACAAGCCGTACTCTGGCAGTCTAAGCTCTCTAACCTCTTATCTAATACCATAGGAGTACCCCAAGGGTCTATACTGGGGCCTCTTCTCTTTTCAATCTTCATAAATGACCTATACAAAGCCATCCTTGAAGCCACCTGTATTCAATATGCAGACGACTCGACATTAGTCTGTTCTGATACATCTCCTGTCAACCTACTGCTTAAAACACAATCCTGTTTCATGGCAGTAGAGAATTGGCTATTAGGACGTCAACTGATCTTTAATCCAAATAAAACCAAATTACTACTTTTCCATCCCACTGAAAAGACCATACCCATATCCTTTTCTATCCAATCCAAAAATGGGACAATCATCTCCCCAGACTCCTATACCAAACTATTAGGAGTTTCCATAGATAACAAACTTAGATTTGATATCCATATCAATCAGACCATTAAAACCGTTAATAAAAAACTTGGGTCACTATACCGAATAAAATCTTTTCTTACTCAAACAGCAAAAGTGACCATTGCCCACTCACATCTTCTCTCTACCCTCCTGTATGCCTCCCCTATGCTCACTAATCTCAACATAGCTGAACTAAATAAATTATCGTGTTGCTATAATCATATTGCCAGATTTGCAACTGGCATGCCCTACAGAACACACCACTGTATTAACCTAAGAAACCTGGGTTGGATAGAATTCACTAACCTTCTACAGCAGACCCAACTTATAGAAGCGTTTAAAATCCTGAAACAACCTGACAAAACTCCTGCGCTGAAAAACTTAATCAGACCCTACAATAATCTCATTAGTTTGCGTTCCTCTAACAAGATACTAGTTCAAACAGTCAAAACCAATAATGCAGGGGGTGACACTTTTCACCAGTGCCATTGGTAAAATATGGAATTCCCTCCCTCCCAGCCTTACCATCATTTCCTCCCTATACCTTTTCAAAAAAAGGTTAAATCACCATCTCCAGTCGCATTGGCTCTGCCAATGCTCAAGTCCTGACTAACCCTTCCTCAGACAGTATATATCTTATTCCCGGATGCATCCCCTCTTTCTTTTTTCTTCTTAACCATACTGAAGTGGTTAGCCTAGAAGGAGAAAGGTATGTCGTACTCTGTGTTTTATTTGTATGCTTGATATTGTATATTATAGACTCTTTACACTTTACTGTGTCTCCTCTTTTGTATATTTTACTATAGGAGATAAATTTTTGTATTATCTCAATGTATTAACCTTCTGTCACTCTGGAGCTTTTCTCCCCGGGCCTCCGCTGAAAATGGACATGTATCCAGTCGGACTATCCCGGTCAACAAATGTAAAATAAAATAAATAAGTGAACAGTACACTGCTACAAAATCATGATAGGCCATGCACATTGGCCAGACATACAACAACCTCTTAGCAAAATAACTAAAATGACTGAACACAGCAAAGAGAAATACAACCAGCCAATAATTCACACATATTTATTATACTCTGATGTCTTGACCAAAGCCTTCAAGGAGTAACACATTGCAAGAAATACTTGCCTTAATCACAAGAAGCAATTAACACTTAATTATATAATTAAATATACAGTCTCCAATTACACTCCTCATTTAACTCCCTAAGGGATAAAGTATCACATTTAATAGTAATAAATTGAGTCTGTACATAGCAATTGTCCTTTTACAAATGTTTCATCAAACTGAGGAACAGGCTTTTTCCAAAACAGTACCTTGGAACCAACTACTGTCCCCATGGTGAGATTTATTCAAATGTATGGCTATAGAACTGTCATCTTTGTTATCAGTAATATGTCTCACATGTTCTAACAGCCTAGTTTTAAAACACATGTCACTGTCCCCCACTTAAAATATGTTAGAAGGGCATCTAAGAGCATTCTCCATACACCAACCTCTTGAATGTACAGACTTCACACATTTTCCAGCCATTCCCCTCGGCAGGAATTACAGCACTAAATAATGATAGACCATTATACCTATCAACCTTCTACTGTATCACAGCTGGACAAAGCTTGACATAATTGGTGGACAGAGGCCCAAACACTTGGCCATACTTGAAATATTGCTGTTATACACTGAGAAAGTTGCTGGTGGGTTTGTTGTAACATATCTTTTCTGAAGGATATAGTCAATAAAACAAATGGATGTTAGCATTTACAGATTGCAATCACCAGAGTATGCTACTGAATTGCCAAGGACAACACCTGTCTGGGGTACAGACCAAACATAACAGGCTAACCTGTGGCCATTATGTGGGTAGCCCTACAGTTGAGAGATATGCAGAGACAGAACTTTGTCAGACTGAAACTCATGCAGAAGTAGCATGTTCAGACAAAACCTGTTAAACTGGCAATATTCCAAACATATAACAGCAATACTCACATTCTGCCCCTAAGTCTTGAACCTTCACCATTTAGTTGGCTTGTCTCCACAAGTCTTGTTGTAAGAGGTATTAGCTCACACAGCTGCAGGATTTCTTCCTCACAAGTAAGGTAAAAGGCCAATGCCCACATGAAGTACTCATTTATAGGAGTGTGTTGCCATGTCATTGGCTATTGGAAGAACTACACAGCTGTTCTGCATGCAATTAGCAAGTGGGGAACCCCAATAGGTGCACAGGCCATCACCTGGTCATGAGCATCACCACCAAAAGCCTGCCACCTATTCAAACTAGCTCTATCCCTGTAGTGCACAGAAAGAGAGAGAGAGAGAGAGAGAGAGAAATAAATTAAACATAAAGTGGAAAAGAGCAGAAAAAACAAAAAAAAGGTAAGTGGAACATGTAAGCAAGTAACTGAATGTAGTACGTGGTCTGTAATAATGGGAAATATGATTTGGAAGAATATATTTCCCAGCAAGACTTCCTGTACTAATGTCCTGCTGAACAGCTGCTATGGCCATAGCATCTTGCCCTCTCTGCAGTGGGAGAGATCACAGCCATACCTCTCAACTGCACAGATCTTCACAGAATGTCCAGATTTTCCCATCATAGTTTTTTGTCTGTTCCTCCTGAAATCTGTACTTTTCTGGCAAATAGCTGAGGATTGAAGTCATCAAGTAATGACAAACACTTGAGTTTAAGAGTCCACATCCTTAAGAATATTCACGGTAATGCAAAATGTATCATTCTACAAACTTTCTAAGTTTGTAACATGAATATTTAAAGTCTGTCCCTATTTATCCCCTCATCATTTTAGGCTTTGTCCAGATGTGATGCTCTGAAAGGTTGTGATGTACGATCATAGCTCAGGAGCCTGACTTACCTGGGAAAGAACAGCTCACATATGGCAACTGAAGACTAGTTGCATGACTGCTGAATCAAACCACAATGCACTATGAACACATACACAAATACTGTGCCACTGCTAGTCCAGTTAATGGGCTGCTGTCCATATCCATATGTTACCTGTGAATATGAGTATGATACATGTTTGTCTTGTAAATCTAAGAGACCTATACAGGGGATGTGCATAGCAAAAGTACTGTTACAGACATGTGTGTTGAACTGCATGTTCACACACATGAACTCCAACGCACGATGCATCGGAGACCATCCAGGTGCAATTAACCATAGGCAAGACTGCTCTGCAAATTGTAGCATGTTACAGGCCACCCTCACAAACTCAGGAACCTCACATGGCCTTCCTGAAAACACTAGAGGGGATAAATGTATCACCAAACACCATCATACTAGGTGACTTCAATTACCCTAATATAGACTGGGAACACTACTCAAGCCCAAACACCCTAGCCCAAAAGTTCCTGGAATTCATAAACTCAAATGCCATGGAACAACTAGTCACCATCCCACAAGAGGAGATAACATACTTGATCTCATCATCACGAACATGGGAGCACAATGTTCAACACCGGAAGTATACCCTCACTGGTGAGATCAGATCACAAACTAATCTCGCTGGAGGTCCTCATCCCACCCCACCTGAAATAAAAAACCACAGTAAGAACTTCTGAAAGCCGACTTCACACTTCTAAAGACTAGTGTGGTCTCCTTTAAGGCCCCTGAGCTGGCGGAAAACAGTACTCAAGCCGCTGAATCACTTACAAATGCCTTCTACCAGCACCTGCAGGACTACATGGATAAGGCAATCCCAAGCAAAACAAAGACTCTTTGTACCAAAGGCAAGCGTCCAGTCTGGTGGACCCCAGCCATAAACAAACTCTACAACAAAAGGAGGAAGCTACTACAAGATAGAGCAAAATCCTTAAAAGGTAAGACACCCTTGATCACTATAAGTAAAAAACTAAGAGCTCTCATAAAATCATCCAAAGCAAATTTTGAGAGAAAAATAGCTAAAGACTCAAAGACAATCATAAGGCATTCTTTAGCTATGTTAGAAACCTGGGAGTAAACTCCCAGATATGCTCAGAACTAGTCCAAAATGATGTGAAGATTACTGATCCTACAGACATTGCCAACATACTGGCTGACAGGTTCAGTGCAAACTTCTCCCCTCCCCAAGGAGAGATATCTATACCAAACGATTGCAGCCCCCAAACATTTCCAACGCCCAAGTTAGAACTGCTCTCTCCAAAGCAAAACACAGCATCCATGGGACCCGATGGTGTCCCCGGCTGTGTGCTCCACCGAACTCAATGAGGAATTAAACCCACAGCTAGGACAGCTATTTAATCAAAGTCTTACCTCTGGATACGTACCCAGGAGTGGCACTGCAACTGTGGTCCCACTTCACAAAGCGGTGCCTCCACCGACCCTGAAATTACCGCCTATTAGCTTGACAAGCCTTATCTGCAAAGCCATGGATAGGATCATAATGGACCTCATAAATAAAGACATAGGGAATTTGCAGACCTTGGATCCAACCCAGTTTGGCTTTGTCAAAGGCAGATCATGCCTTTTAAACTTGGTTGACTTTTGAAACAGTCACCAAAGCCATTGATGAGGAAAGGCAGTCCATACAGCCTACCTCGATCTGGCGAAGGCCTTGATACAACACCTCACTCGGGTATCATTGAAAAACTCATCAGCTTAAATGTTAACCCATACATCACAAGATGGGTTGCATACTGGCAGTGACAGAACCCACAGGGTCAGAGTTGCTGGCGCCATGTCAGACTCAAAGCCTGTTACAAGTGGTGTCCCACAGGGCTCAGTCCTGGGCCACTCTTGTTTGGCATCTACTTTTCAGTACAAGCAAACACAGGAGGGTTATGGCTGACAAAGTTTGCAGATGATTGCAAACTGCCATAGTAGGAAACACATCTGACACAGATATCCTTCAGAAGGGTCTCACAGAAACGCTGAACTGGTGCCAGAGCCATCGACTAAAGTTAAATGCCAAAAATGCATAGTCATACCCTTGGGAAAAACAAGGTTACCCTAGCTACCAAATAGGTGGCAATCCACTGAGCACAGAAGAAGTTATCAGGGACTTGGGGACGCAGGTTGATTGTAGTCTGTCATTCGACACCCATGTAGCTAAAGTAGTTAGGAAGACCTTCTACATTGCCCACCTTATCATGAAGGGATTCTCATCTAGATCAAGGGAGGTCATGGTCTCCCTTTACTCATCACTCATCAGACCAATGATTGAGTACAATGCCCCATTGAATGTATCTGACCCGACACTTGCAGCAGCTGGAGAGGCCACAAAAGTTCCTCACCAAAAGGATAAATGGTCTCAAAAATCTGTCCTATGCTGCCTGACTGAAAGAACTCCAGCTCTATTCAGTCGCCAGCTTGCTCAGAGGTGACCTTTGCCTAACATACAAGGCCATGTCAAACCCAGATTTGATGAATATGCTTCACCTCAAAAAATCTAGATCCATCAGAGCCACAAGGGCGGGAGACTTAAACCTCGACACGGCTATTAATAGGACGTGCTGGAGGGATAGATTCATCACCCAAAGACTCCCTATGCTGTGGAACAAAATCCCGGCATATGTGAGGCAGAGCACCTCGCTGGCCTTGTTCAAGAGAAATCTTGACCAATGGATGGGAGATCGCAGATATACCCCAGGGATTACCTCAGTGTCACTGCTCGACAGAGGCACAGCAAAATAATGGGTATAGTTCCCCATACTTAAGGGGTGGCATAAGCCACAAAACGATGGGCTAGGCTTGTAAATGCCCTCGGGCAGATAGCCTAGTATGAACCTATGAACCTATGAACCTATGTAATACATTGAATTAATAACATTCAACTGTACAGTATTCTGCTGGACAATAAGCACATTTGTGACTGATAACTGTAGTCGCATACACACATACCTGTGTCATGTCAGCCAAACCACTGGCAAGTCTGTGAGCAATGACAATGTAACATAATAGCTACTTATGACTTTTAGACATCTTCCAGATTATCACAGTGATGTCAAAGCCTACAGTGCAATCAACTTACTAATGTATGGTGCAGCTATATTAATACAGGATCAGTTTTGAGGTCCCTTTTGGTACCCATTTATGTGTGCCATTGTCCAGATGTACTGCTATCACAGGTTGAGTAGTATGATTGAGCAGCAAGACTGTAAATAAAGTGTGCCATACTAATATAGAACATCAATGTATACCAGGTATCCCCTGAGCACATGTATGCATGCGTATGTTCAGCTGGAAAGCACAAAACTAATCACATGGGGTTTCAAGCAGTCAGGTACATAGGTTGTGCACGTTGCACACGTGTGTAATATCATTGTCAGTGCATACAGCAGACATAAATGTGCACAGCTACTGGTTGTTGCATTGCCCTGAAACTGATATGGGTACTAGAGCAGGTATGATTATCAGGGTCTATATTAAAACATTGAAGTTTCAAAACTTCAAATGTTCTAATATTGACCCCTGTTCAGTGAAAGCTGAAAATATCAATACTAGAGAAAACCAAATTGCTTCCTAGGGAAAGAATTTGGTTGTCTGTTTCTGTTGCTTTGGTATTTTCAGTGCTGTAGTGGAAAGTTACAGGTCGGGTTCAGGTAAGTGTGAGATTGAGCATGGGTTAGGTTAGTTAGGGTTAGGGTGCAGGTTAGGTATGTGTGCAATTGTGTGGACATGAGGGTTAGGGTGGGTTAGGTGAGTTAGGGTTAGGGTGTGGGTCAGATAAGTATGCAATTGTGTGGACATGAGGGTTAGGGTGGGGTAGGTGAGTTAGGGTTAGAGCACAGGTGAGGTGAGTGTGCGATAGTGATGGACCTTAGGGTAAGGGTTTGGGTTAAGGTAAGTGGATAGTTAGTGGTGCATGTATAGTTTAGTGTAGGGTTAGGTGTAAGATTTTAGGTGTATGTGTGTGTGTGGATTGCTGTTTGTTTGGTGTGCTTATATTGTGTGTATGTGTTTTGGAATAGCAAATTTTTTCCCTAAGAAAAAATTTGCTGTTCTGTATGTTCGATGTTTTCAGCTTTCGCTGAATAGGTGTCAATATTAGAACATTCGAAGTTTTGAAACTTCGATGTTCTAATATAGACCTGATTATCAGGTAGTAATCGAAGAAGTGTCCAACTGCCTTATGACCCTCTGTCCATGCCTACCACTACCAGTTATATCAACACCTATATACAGTGGATATCACAAGTGTAAACACCCATGTTAGAATGACAGGTTTGTGTGCTGTATGACAATGAGACCACAGAAAATCATTTCAAAATGTTTCTCATCTTGAATGTGACCCCTAACCTGTACAATTCCATTGAAAAACAAAGGTGTTTCTAGGAAGGTGAGCAACTATTCCCAAGTGAAGATGTACCATGATGTTAGAGTCCAGACCAAGACAGATGAATGCTGTAACCATCTGAAGAGGTGCACACACAACATATCAGTGTAAGGGTGTGCACACACAACATATCAGTTTAAGGGTGTGCATACACAACATAGTTTAAGGGTGTGTACACACAACATATCAGTTTAAAGGTGTGCACACAAAACATATCAGTTTAAGGGTGTGTTTACACAACATATCAGTTTACGGGTGTGCACACACAACATATCAGTTTAAGGGTGTGCATATACAACATATCAGTTTAAGGGTGTGTACACACAACATATCAGTTTAAGGGTGTGCACACACAACATAGTTTAAGGGTGTGCACACACAACATACTGTAAGGGTGTGCACACACAACATATCAGTTTAAGGGTGTGCACACACAACATATCAGTGTAAGGGTGTGCACACACAACATATCAGTTTAAGGGTGTGCACACACAACATATCAGTTTAAGGGTGTGTGCACACAACATATCAGTTTAAGGGTGTGCATACACAACATAGCTTAAGGGTGTGCACACACAACATATCAGTTTAAGGGTGTGCACACACAACATATCAGTTTAAGAGTGTGCATACACAACATACCAGTTTAAGGGTGTACATACACAACATATCAGTTTAAGGATGTGCGCACAATACATCAGTATAAGGGTGCGCACACACAACATAGTTTAAGGGTGTGCACACACAACATATCAGTTTAAGGGTGTGCACACACAACATATCAGTTTAAGGGTGTGGATATACAACATATCAGTGTAAGGGTGTGTTTACACAACATATCAGTTTAAGGGTGTGTTTACACAACATATCAGTTTAAGGGTGTGCACACACAACATATCAGTTTAAGGGTGTGGATACACAACATATCAGTGTAAGGGTGTGCACACAACATAACAGTTTAAGGGTGTGCACACACAACATATAAGTTTAAGGGTGTGCACACACAACATATCAGTGTAAGGGTGTGGACACACAAGATATCAGTTTAAGGGTGTGCACACACAACATATCAGTTTAAGGGTGTGTTTACACAACATATCAGTTTAATGGTGTGCACACACAACATAGTTTAAGGGTGTGCACACACAACACATGAGTTTAAGGGTGTGGATACACAACATAGTGTAAGGGTGTGCACACACAACATATCAATGTAAGGGTGTGCACACACAACATATCAGTTTAAGGGTGTGCACACACAACATATCAGTTTAAGGGTGTGTTTATACAACATATCAGTTTAAGGGTTTGCACACACAACATATCAGTTTAAGGGTGTGCACACACAACATATCAGTTTAAGGGTGTGCATACACAACACATCAGTTTAAGGGTGTGCACACACAACATATAAGTTTAAGGGTGTGCACACACAACATATCAGTGTAAGGGTGTGGACACACAAGATATCAGTTTAAGGGTGTGCACACACAACATATCAGTTTAAGGGTGTGTTTACACAACATATCAGTTTAAGGGTGTGCACACACAACATAGTTTAAGGGTGTGCACACACAACACATGAGTTTAAGGGTGTGGATACACAACATAGTGTAAGGGTGTGCACACACAACATATCAATGTAAGGGTGTGCACACACAACATATCAGTTTAAGGGTGTGCACACACAACATATCAGTTTAAGGGTGTGTTTATACAACATATCAGTTTAAGGGTTTGCACACACAACATATCAGTTTAAGGGTGTGCACACAACATATCAGTTTAAGGGTGCATACACAACACATCAGTTTAAGGGTGCACACACAACATATAAGTTTAAGGTGTGCACACAACATATCAGTGTAAGGGTGTGGACACACAAGATATCAGTTTAAGGGTGTGCACACACAACATATCAGTTTAAGGGTGTGTTTACACAACATATCAGTTTAAGGGTGTGCACACACAACATAGTTTAAGGGTGTGCACACACAACACATGAGTTTAAGGGTGTGGTTACACAACATAGTGTAAGGGTGTGCACACACAACATATCAATGTAAGGGTGTGCACACACAACATATCAGTTTAAGGGTGTGCACACACAACATATCAGTTTAAGGGTGTGTTTATACAACATATCAGTTTAAGGGTTTGCACACACAACATATCAGTTTAAGGGTGTGCACACACAACATAGTTTAAGGGTGTGCATACACAACATATCAGTTTAAGGGTGTGGATACAAAACATATCAGTTTAAGGGTGTGCACACACAACATACCAGTTTAAGTGTGTGCACACACAACATATCAGTTTAAGGGTGTACACACGCAACATATCAGTTTAAGGGTGTGCATACAAAACATATCAGTTTAAGGGTGTGTTTACACAACATATCAGTTTAAGGGTGTGCACGCACAACATATCAATTTAAGGGTGCGCACACACAACATATCAGTTTAAGGGTGTGCACACACAACATATCAGTTTAAGGGTGTGCATACACAACATAGTTTAAGGGTGTGCACACAGCATATCAGTTTAAGGGTGTGTGCACACAACATACCACCTGAAATAAAAAAGACCACAGTAAAGAACTTCTCGAAAGCCTACTTCACACTTCTAAAGACTAGTGTGGTCTCCTTTAAGGCCCCCGAGCCGGCAGAAAACAGTACTCAAGCCGCTGAATCACTTACAAATGCCTTCTACCAGCACCTGCAGGACTGCATGGATAAGGCAATCCCAAGCAAAACAAAGACTCTTTGTACCAAAGGCAAGCGTCCAGTCTGGTGGACCCCAGCCATAAACAAACTCTACAACAAAAGGAGGAAGCTACTACAAGATAGAGCAAAATCCTTAAAAGGTAAGACACCCTTGATCACTATAAGTAAAAAACTAAGAGCTCTCATAAAATCATCCAAAGCAAATTTTGAGAGAAAAATAGCTAAAGACTCAAAAGACAATCATAAGGCCTTCTTTAGCTATGTTAGAAACCTGGGAGGAAACTCCCAGATATGCTCAGAACTAGTTCAAAATGATGTGAAGATTACTGATCCTACAGACATTGCCAACATACTGGCTGACAGGTTCAGTGCAAACTTCTCCCCTCCCCAAAGAAGAGATATCTATACCAAGCGATTGCAGCCCCCAAACATCTCCAACGCCCAAGTGAGAACTGCTCTCCAAAGCAAAAACACAGCATCCATGGGACCTGATGGTGTCCCCAGCTGTGTGCTCCACGAACTCAACGAGTTATTAAACCCACAGCTTTGACAGCTGCCTAATCATAGTCTTACCTCTGGATACGTACCCAGGAGTGGCACTGCAACTGTGGTCCCACTTCACAAAGCGGTGCCTCCACCGACCCTGGAAATTACCGCCCATTAGCTTGACAAGCCTTATCTGCAAAGCCATGGAGAGGATCATAATGGACCTCATAAATAAAGACATAGGGAATTTGCAGACTTTGGATCCATCCCAGTTTGGCTTTGTCAAAGGCAGATCATGCCTTCTAAACTTGGTTGACTTTTTCCAAACAGTCACCAAAGCCATTGATGAGGGAAAGGCAGTCCATACAGCCTACCTCGATCTGGCGGCCTTCTATACAATACCCACTCGGTATCATTGAAAAACTCATCAGCTTAAATGTTAACCCATACATCACAAGATGGGTTGCAAACTGGCTGAGTGACAGAACCCACAGGGTCAGAGTTGCTGGCGCCATGTCAGACTCAAAGCCTGTCACAAGTGGTGTACCACAGGGCTCAGTCCTGGGCCCACTCTTGTTTGGCATCTACTTTTCCGAAGTACAAGCAAACACAGGAGGGTTATGGCTGACAAAGTTTGCAGATGACTGCAAACTGACCGCCATAGTAGAAAACACATCTGACACAGATATCCTTCAGAAGGGTCTCACAGAAGCGGATAACTGCTGCCAGAGCCATGGCCTAAAGTTAAATGCCAAAAATGCATAGTCATACCCTTCGGAAAAAACAAGGTTACCCCTAGCTACCAAATAGGTGGCAATCCACTGAGCACAGAAGAAGTTATCAGGGACCTGGGGACCCAGGTTGATAGTAGTCTGTCATTCGACACCCATGTAGCTAAAGTAGTTAGGAAGACCTTCTACATTGCCCACCTTATCATGAAGGGATTCTCATCTAGATCAAGGGAGGTCATAGTCTCCCTATACTCATCACTCATCAGACCAATGATTGAGTACAATGCCCCATTCGAATGTATCTGACCCGACACTTGCAGCAGCTGGAGAGGCCACAAAAGTTCCTCACCAAAAGGATAAAGGGTCTCAAACATCTGTCCTATGCTGCCCGACTGAAAGAACTCCAGCTCTATTCAGTCGCACCGCTGCTCAGAGGTGACCTTTGCCTAACATACAAGGCCATGTCAAACCCAGATTTGATGAATATGCTTCACCTCAAAAATCTAGATCCGTCAGACTCACAAGGCGGAGACTTAAACCTCGACACGGCTATTAATAGGACGTGCTGGAGGGATAGATTCATCACCCAAAGACTCCCTATGCTGTGGAATAAAATCCCGGTATATGTGAGGCAGAGCACCTCGCTGGCCTTGTTCAAGAGAAATCTTGACCAATGGATGGGAGATCGCAGATATACCCCAGGGATTACCTCAGTGTCACTGCTCAACAGAGGCACAGCAAAATAATGGGTATAGTTCCCCATACTAAAGGGGTGGCGTAAGCCACAAAACTATGGGCTAGGCTTGTAAATGCCCTCGGGCAGATAGCCTAGTATGAACCTATGAACCTATGAACCTAAGGGTGTGCACACACAACATATCAGTTTAAGGATGTGTGCACACAACATATCAGTTTAAGGGTGTGCACACAGAACATATCAGTTTAAGGGTGTGCACACACAACATATCAGTTTAATGGTGTGCACACACAACATATCAGTTTAAGAGTGTGCATACACAACATATCAGTTTAAGGGTGTACATACACAACATATCAGTTTAAGGGTGTGCACACAATATATCAGTATAAGGGTGCACACACACAACATAGTTTAAGGGTGTGCACACACAACATATCAGTTTAAGGGTGTGGATACACAACATATCAGTGTAAGGGTGTGCACACACAACATATCAGTTTAAGGGTGTGCACACACAACATAGTTTAAGCGTGTGCACACACAACATATCAGTTTAAGGGTGTGCACACACAACATATCAGTGTAAGGGTGTGCACACACAACATATCAGTTTAAGGGTGTGCACACACAACATATCAGTTTAAGGGTGTGCATACACAACATATCAGTTTAAGGGTGTGTTTACACAACATATCAGTTTAAGAGTATGTTTACACAACATATCAGTTTAAGGGTGTGTTTACACAACATATCAGTTTAAGGGTATGTTTACACAACATATCAGTTTAAGGGTGTGCACACACAACATCTCAGTTTAAGGGTATGGATACACAACATATCAGTGTAAGGGTGTGCACACACAACATATCAGTTTAAGGGTGTGTTTACACAACATATCCGTTTAAGGGTGTGCACACACAACATAGTTTAAGGGTGTGCACACACAACATATCAGTTTAAGGGTGTGGATACACAACATATCAGTGTAAGGGTGTGCACACACAACATAGTGTAAGGGTGTGCACACACAACATAGTTTAAGGGTGTGCACACACAACATATCAGTTTAAGGGTGTGGATACACAACATATCAGTTTAAGGGTGTGCATACACAACATATCAGTTTAAGGGTGTGCATACACAACATATCAGTTTAAGGGTGTGTGCACACAACATATCAGTTTAAGGGTGTGCACACACAACATATCGGTTTAAGGGTGTGTTTACACAACATATCAGTTTACAGGTGTGCACACACAACATATCAGTTTAAGGGTGTGCACACACAACATATCAGTTTAAGGGTGTGCACACAAAACATATCAGTGTAAGGGTGAGCACACACAACATATCAGTGTAAGGGTGTGCACACACAACATATCAGTGTAAGGGTGTGCACACACAACATAGTTTATGGGTGTGCACACAGAGCATATCAGTGTAAGGATGTGCACACACAACATATCAGTGTAAGGGTGTGCACACACAACATATCAGTTTAAGGGTGTACACACGCAACATATCAGTTTAAGGGTTTGCATACACAACATATCAGTTTAAGGGTGTGTTTACACAACATATCAGTTTAAGGGTGTGCACACACAACATATCAGTTTAAGGGTGCGCACACACAACATATCAGTTTAAGGGTGTGCACACACAACATATCAGTTTAAGGGTGTGCATACACAACATAGTTTAAGGGTGTGCACACAACATATCAGTTTAAGGGTGTGTGCACACAACATATCAGTTTAAGGGTGTGCACACACAACATATCAGTTTAAGGATGTGTGCACACAACATATCAGTTTAAGGGTGTGCATACAGAACATATCAGTTTAAGGGTGTGCACACACAACATATCAGTTTAATGGTGTGCACACACAACATATCAGTTTAAGAGTGTGCATACACAACATATCAGTTTAAGGGTGTACATACACAACATATCAGTTTAAGGGTGTGCACACAATATATCAGTATAAGGGTGCGCACACACAACATAGTTTAAGGGTGTGCACACACAACATATCAGTTTAAGGGTGTGGATACACAACATATCAGTGTAAGGGTGTGCACACACAACATTTCAGTTTAAGGGTGTGCACACACACCATATCAGTTTAAGCGTGTGCACACACAACATATCAGTTTAAGGGTGTGCACACAACATATCAGTGTAAGGGTGTGCACACACAACATATCAGTTTAAGGGTGTGCACACACAACATATCAGTTTAAGGGTGTGCATACACAACATATCAGTTTAAGGGTGTTTCCACAACATATCAGTTTAAGAGTATGTTTACACAACATATCAGTTTAAGGGTGTGTTTGCACAACATATCAGTTTAAGGGTATGTTTACACAACATATCAGTTTAAGGGTGTGCACACACAACATATCAGTTTAAGGGTGCGGATACACAACATATCAGTGTAAGGGTGTGCACACACAACATATCAGTTTAAGGGTGTGTTTACACAACATATCCGTTTAAGGGTGTGCACACACAACATAGTTTAAGGGTGTGCACACACAACATATCAGTTTAAGGGTGTGGATACATAACATATCAGTGTAAGGGTGTGCACACACAACATAGTGTAAGGGTGTGCACACACAACATATCAGTTTAAGGGTGTGCACACACAACATACCAGTTTAAGGGTGTGTTTACACAATATATCAGTTTACGGGTGTGCACACACAACATATCAGTTTAAGGGTGTGTTTACACAACATATCAGTTTAAGGGTGTGCACACACAACATATCAGTTTAAGGGTGTGGATACACAACATATCAGTTTAAGGGTGTGCATACACAACATATCAGTTTAAGGGTGTGCATACACAACATAGTTTAAGGGTGTGCACACACAACATATCAGTTTAAGGGTGTGTGCACACAACATATCAGTTTAAGGGTGTGCACACACAACATATCGGTTTAAAAGTGTGTTTACACAACATATCAGTTTACGGGTGTGCACACACAACATATCAGTTTAAGGATGTGCACACACAACATATCAGTTTAAGGGTGTGCACACAAAACATATCAGTGTAAGGGTGAGCACACACAACATATCAGTGTAAGGGTGTGCACACACAACATATCAGTGTAAGGGTGTGCACACACAACATAGTTTATGGGTGTGCACACAGAGCATATCAGTGTAAGGATGTGCACACACAACATATCAGTGTAAGGGTGTGCACACACAACATATCAGTTTAAGGGTGTGCACACACAACATATCAGTTTAAGGCTGTGCACACTCATTCATCTGGCTTATTGTACTGATTTTATTTCCATATGTTTTCACAGACCAGCTTGTTATGTTTTCAATTGAATTGTACAGTCTATAGGTCACATTACAGGTGAGAATTGTTTTGAAATGAATTATTGTGGTGTCATGTTTTAATTGCACAAATACCAGGCATTGTAACAGGAATGTGTACTTTATATCCGCTGTAGCTATATGGACTCAGCAGTACCTGACCTGTATAACCAGCCTCCACAAAGGTAGAGTAATCCCCTTTGGTGGACAGCAGCAATAAACAAACCACATAATAGGTTGCTACATTAGCTGTACAGGGACACATTGATGCATGCAACAACTTGGAAGCAAGTCCACCTCTATCTGAGCAAGCGTGTATGCTTACAGATGACTTCCTGTAAGGTTGACTATGACTAGAAATCAGACATATCCACACCACCAAGGACAATTGCAACAGTGTCTCCACATATGTTGTCAGTCTCAGAGGAAACAACACAATTTACCCTGTACTGGGATTAAAGCACAACTCATACACACATGCCATGGATATAGGCAACCTGCATCCGACAGGTTAGGTGGGAACACTGCCATCCTGTTCACCCCAGTTGTATAGGGGGATATGCACATCAACCACACTCCTCTCCTCAGCAATGGTGAGCATGTACATGTTGCCTACTGAATGCAACAACAGCAAATCTCCATGGGCCATAGTAACATCACTGTCTGCCTCCTACATGAATTCAGGCATGTGCTCACAGCTGCATCACTCACCACAGTGAAACACAGACCTGCCACCATCCACACACCATCCACATGGAAGATGGCCACTGTCAACCCTCTACACAGAAATGAATGGAAAATAGAGGTTTATGCAATTGTGTCCAACAATGGGGGAATAAGATAGTTCAGGGCCAAGAGTGTAATGCAAGCTGCTATAGCCATGATAGCTTGGAGGGTTATTGTGTAGTTTGAGTTATTTGCAAGTAATATCCACTGTTGATGTGCAATTTGACAACCGTTTGAGGTCCTGTGACATTTTTCCTGTTTATGTCTTCCAGGTAACATGCAGAGGGCAAGCCTACCAGCAATCTCTGTTGGGGAAACTGACATCATCACCCAATATGTGATCAAACATTATGCCCTGCTATTTGGACGGAGAGCAGAAGGTGTGTGGGAGAGAACCGCCCTGTGGAATAATCTTGTCCACAGGGTAAATGATGCCGGCCTGCACAGAACTTATGAGCAGGAGCAGCATCGGGCCACCGACCTCATCCACCATGCCCCTCAATGGGCTGCTAATGTAGCGAGGGACTGGCCAACCACAGGTGGGGGTCCAGCTATCCAGCCTCCACTGACACCAACTGAGGAGCTCCTCGCCAAGCCATGAAGCTGAGGAAAGCATTGGGGAGGTGGGTTGCACACATACACACACACAAACACACACACACACACACACACACACACACACACACACACACACACACACACACACACACTGGACATGGAGCTTGCAGGTAAGGGCCCAGTGGGGATTAGTACACTAATGTATCAGACATACATGTAAATGTATTGTATCTACATCCATGTGTCAGGTCCGATTGCAGTTGTGGATGGGGTTTTCTAATGCACAGAGGTGCACATCTATGGTGAGGACAGAACATTGTGTATTATTGGGATTAGTACTGTAAATGTGCAGACATGTTGCATCCATCCTGTACCAAGGCCACATGTGAGTCTGCTGAACATACCTCCCTCTCACAACTACCTAAGACCCTCTAGTCTGCATATGGGACAGCAGCCTAAAGCTGGTGAGTATGAAATTGTTCTGTAGTTGCCTGGCAATACCCCAGGCATGTGAAGCGCATTCAATTTATCATGCACACAACTATCAGTAATATATATATATATATATATATATATATATATATATATATATATATATATATATATATTGCTTTATGTAATAGCTATATTGCTTTATGTGCATGTTCATTAGCGGTGGGGTTAACTGCATTGCATCATAGTGGTCACCACTGGGGCCTATCTAATGTGAATGCAACATTCCTGTAGCATACCTCACAACTTGTCAGTGCCAAGACATCTGGACAGAGGCCAGCAAAATAGGCTGAACAAATGGCCTAAGGTAGGGACATATGTGACACATTAGTGGCATACAGTGGATAGAAATTGTATACACACCCCTGTTAAGATGCAAGGTGTTCCTGTTACATACAAATTGGGACCACAATTAATTAGGACCACAATATGTCAGTCCACACCTCTTCCAGCCTTTAATGTGACCCATAACATGAACAGTTCACTTGTAAAACCAGGTATCTGGACTCATGTATTGCACCTACAAGGCTGGCCACCTGTGAGGGTGGCATATGTCATATCAGCATAATGTTTTAGTCATGTATGATACCTCATGCTGCCATATGAGTCAGTACACTCACTGTGGCCTATTTGGCTAAAATATCACATACATGGGCATTGTTAAGGCACACAGACAACTCCCAACCACACATAGGTTGCAAACATCTATATATTCCAGACACATCTATACAGAGGACTGTACAATGGTTTAACTTGTTGCATGTGAAGCAGATGCTGTTACCACACTATATAAAGTAATGGCAGTGAGAGGTGGTCACCAGCCATGTATGCTTCACACATCAAAATGGTATAAGCCACACAAGATATGATCCTCACACATACAGTCACCAGCACTGGAATTAGAAATCCTGCCTATCTAGATATTTCTACTAGAGGGATGCACAGTTATCAGATGCACCACAGAGTTTATATATTTCTACCTAGTCCAAAGGTACTTCTAAGGTGGATGACATCAGCTAGACTGGAATAAACGAAAACCCAAGAAAGGGTTATAGACAATTCAAAACGTAGACCCCAAACAGTTCAAACCACTGCCAAAACGAAGCCAGAGAAGCAGATGTGTGATGTCCAATTCTTTATTCAAAACGAAGCGCTTTCACCAACAGACTGTGGCATCATCAGAGTCAATAATACCAATGCTCAAACACCAGTTATTTATACTTAATCCAATTAATAAAACAATAATTCAATCATCAATTAATCATTCAAATAATCAAACTATAACTGTCACTAAATGAGTCCGACAATAAAACTGAAAAATATGTGTAAAAAATGTATGTATATATATATATATATATATATATATATATATATATATATATATATATATTTATAATCTTCCATTACATTATCAAATAAAAACATACAATGACAAATAACTAACTAAAATGAACAGTTGAATTAAATTAAGTTAAATTACATAAGATCTCTGCCTCAATATTGGTTTTAAAGATATACAATCATTCAAACCAGGTTCTCTCATTGCGTTAAGCCTAAGCTGCCATTCAGCCTCCCAAAGGGCAACCTTGTTACCTATATCACCACCCTGGTCCGTGACCACCCGATCAATAATAAAAAACACAAACGTCTTGAAACAAGAACATTTGACAGAATGAAGAAACAGAGCATTGTGAGAATCCTTATTCTTAATACATCTAACATGCTCTAAAACCATGTCCCTTAACCTACGGGTGGTCATTCCGACATAAAAGGCATCACAGGAGATACAAGAGGCCACATAAATAATGTTTTTACTATTACAATTACAGGTGCCTGGGCAAGCCAAGGTGCGCCCATAACCTACAACACAAATATAAGGCCCAATGGCCACAAACCTACATGCACTACATGTTCCACATTTGCCCATCCATGACCTTGATGGTTTAACAACCCTTTCCAAAATACTCTTCAGATTCAATCCCTTACTAAAGGTTATCTTAGGGTCAATCCCTATAATGGCCTTCAAATCAGAACTCAAACTTTCAATCCATGCGTGCTTAACCACCGCACACATTTCTGAAGCCTTTTCACTAAACTTCAAAGCAAACACAGGACCCAGGTCAATGTTCTTCACATTGTTGAAATGTTCACCATCAACAACCCTACTCGACCCCTCATCAAACACTTGATTTCCCAAAATCGGTGAATAAATCGTTCTCCTCTTTTTGTAAACATCTTTCTTGATTTTTAACAACAGACTTAATGGATAACCACGATCAAGCAACATTCCAATCAATTTATACATCTCACTTCTAAACACAGCCTCTTCACTAACTAACCTGGAGGTCCGAACCATCTGTCCCTTTGCCACCCCTTTCCTTTGATGAAAGGGGTGGCAACTATCAAAGTGGAGCAACGAGTTGGAGTAATTCTCCTTTCTAAAAATTGTACTCGACAACCCACTCCCATTCTTAGTAATGGTAATGTCAAGGAAGTTAATACTCTCCTTATTCCATGTGTAAGTAAACTTTAAAAATGTTGTCATTTCATTCAAATACCTCACAAACTGAACAGCTTCACTCTCATCACCTCCCCCAAAAAATGAGTAAATCATCCAAATATCTACTGTAAAGGATGATTTTAGAATTGAACATTGAAGGAAACACATGCAGCCTCTCCCAGGCCAGAAGTACGAGGTTGGCAAACACCGGGGCACACTTGGCACCCATTTCCACCCCAGAACATTGCTTGAATAATTCCCCTTCAAATTTCATAAAATTATTCTGTAGAACAATCTCCATCAAGTCAAACAAAAGGTTCAATCTGCTTTTGTCAATAATATCACACGTGCTAAGACTCTCAAAAAACATATCAAGGCCTTCCCTGTGTGGAATGACTGAAAAAAGATTGATCACATCAATAGTGAGAAAACTGTAAGAATTACTGTTAACATCCACACTCCGCAATCTTTTTAAGCAGTGCCAAGAGTCTTTCAAAATATGTTGAATGCCCTGTAAGGCTGATTTTGATACCACGTCCACAAATGTGGCTAGTGGTTCAGTCTTGGAACCCTTGTCAGCTACAATCGGCCTAAAAAACAAGGGATCAACACCCTTGTGCACCTTAGGTATACCAAAGATGCTGGGGATGACAGGAAATTTCACCTGGAGATAATCATAGTCATCCTCACTAATCATACCCTGAAATAAGGCATCCGACAAAAAAAGATCAATCTTTCTATAAGCTGTATTAACCTCATTCAAGGATACCCTGCAATAAACTGTTGTGTCATTTAGTAACTCCATCATCGCTGCAAGGTAATCCATCTTAAACATAAAAACCATTCCACCCCCTTTATCAGGCTTCATGCATCTAACATCATTCATAGATCTAAGTTCAATCAAGGCCTGCCTTTCTCCTTCATCAAGATTGTCCTGCCAGGAATACTTTTGGAGATATATTCGCCTAAATTCACACTCAACAATCCTCTCAAAAACCACTAATTCATTATTACATGGTGGAATAAACAAACTTTTCCTTTTTAAAGGTACTGCCTCATTAATGGGGCCCTCAACACTCAATGTGTGTTTCCCATGAAAATAAACCTGGAGGTTAACCCGCCTCAAAAAGAGCTTAAAATTAGTCAGAACCTGTGCTATATCCAGCTTAAAATTGGGAACAAACTTGATCCCTCTACTGAATAACTTAAAATGACTATCCAACAGCTCCAAATAAGTAAAATTGTAGATGGTGAAATCGTATTTATTATGGACAGAACAACTCAGCCCAGAACTACTATTGACACCATTAACCTCATCAACAGGTTGGAATCTTTCCATTGTCAAATTTCCACTAGACACAGTAACATCGTTGAAACTCATACAATCCCTACCATTTCCAATACCCTCATTAACCAAATCACAAATGCGATTGAACAGACACAAATCATCATTACTGGGGGCAGTCAAAGAACAATAACACATTTCAGTCTGTACATCTTTGCCAAAAGATGATGAACAATCAGCTTGTGCACCTAAAATGTTAGTAAAACAAGGCTCATTAGTGACACCATTATCAAATTCACACACTTCAACATAATTACCAACAGGTAACCCATGAAAATTGTTAACAACACTTAACTTCTCAACCTGTTGCCCCAAAGGCCCCCCCCTCCCCCTCTCTTCTGAACTCCCCCTGGAAAAGTCCTGGGACACATTCCGGTTCTTGTTGAGTTACCTCTCCGACCTCCGAAGGTCGTTCGGTCGATCTAAAAAACCATCAGCCATGTCAAAGTCACAGTCAAAAGCAGTAGTACACTCATCGTTGTTCTCACTATTTTCTAAACCCAACTCTCCTCTGGGAGTCGCCAATGAAGGATGGAACAGTTTCTGCCCCGGCGGGTACGCACATTTGTTTGCATAATCTGCAGTGTCTCTAAATAATTTCTTTTGTTTAATGGTTTTGCTTTTGCTCACAAAGGTCTCAATATTGGCCAACACCCTATCAAACCAGGCCTGGTACTGGAAAAACAAAAGGTCGCTGGTAATGCTGGAATGTAACCTTAAAATTTCACCCCTTAAATCAGCTAATTTAGACAAGTTGTTGTGAATAATAATGTCTAACAATTCAAAACCAGTATGGTCAAAAAGACTGATGAGATTGAAAAAAGATTCAGTACCTGGTTCAATTCCCATGGGGAGCTTCCAAACACGGAGCCCCTTCGGTACCTGCTTAAGATCTTTTGATTTCTGCAAGAACAAATTGTCCAATTGCAATGCTCTGTACTGAGTACAGAGCTTGTCAAATCGAAAAATCTGCTCCTTTAAGGTCGGAAAGTTCCCTTTACCAACTTCCAAATCAAAATTGCTGAATTCAATAACTGGCAACTCAAACCAGAGCTCCTGGTTATGGTCTTTTCGCATTCCTTGGGATGAGGTGGGGGGGCCACTGGAACCCTCCAGTACACCTTCCTGTCAACCTCAGCTTAAACCATTGAGTAACGCACAACCATCGGAAACAGCTGATCCTGTCCTTTGCCCCGGTGGTATCGAATGAGAAATTGGTGAATGCAAGGTGAATAATTCTCCTTGTGACTCTGTCAAAATATCAGAGGCATTCGCCCCATTACAACCATTTCCCTTGCCATGAACACGTAATAACTTGTTCACTGCCAATGCAAGTTGATTCAAAGCGTCTTCCATTACAGGTGGTGTATAGAACAACACACTCCACCAACCCAGGCACATGCAGGCAGGGTCGAAACAAAGAAACTGGAATAAACAAAAACCCAAGAAAGGTTATAGACAATTCAAAACGTAGACCCCAAACAGTTCAAACCACTGCCAAAATGAAGCCAGAGAAGCAGATGCGTGATGTCCAATTCTTTATTCAAAACTAAGCGCTTTCACCAACAGACTGTGGCATCATCAGAGTCAATAATACCAATGCTCAAACACCAGTTATTTATACTTAATCCAATTAATAAAACAATAATTCAATCATCAATTAATCATTCAAATAATCAAACTATAACTGTCACTAAATGAGTCCGACAATAAAACTGAAAAATATGTGTAAAAAATGTATGTATATATATATATAAAATTTTCCATTACATTATCAAATAAAAACATACAATGACAAATAACAAACTAAAATGAACAGTTGAATTAAATTAAGTTAAATTACATAAGATCTCTCTTTTTTATTATTAATCGGGTGGTCACGGACCAGGGTGGTGATATAGGTAACAAGGTTGCCCTTCGGGAGGCTGAATGGCAGCTTAGGCTTAACGCAATGAGAGAACCTGGTTTGAATGATTGTATATCTTTAAAACCAATATTGAGGCAGAGATCTTATGTAATTTAACTTAATTTAATTCAACTGTTCATTTTAGTTAGTTATTTGTCATTGTATGTTTTTATTTGATAATGTAATGGAAGATTTTATATATATATATATATATATATATATATATATATATATATATATATATATATACATACATTTTTTACACATATTTTTCAGTTTTATTGTCGGACTCATTTAGTGACAGTTATAGTTTGATTATTTGAATGATTAATTGATGATTGAATTATTGTTTTATTAATTGGATTAAGTATAAATAACTGGTGTTTGAGCATTGGTATTATTGACTCTGATGATGTCACAGTCTGTTGGTGAAAGCGCTTAGTTTTGAATAAAGAATTGGACATCACGCATCTGCTTCTCTGGCTTCGTTTTGGCAGTGGTTTGAACTGTTTGGGGTCTACATCAGCTAGACTACTAAACTGGAATGAGGGGAAGTGTAAAGGGTAGTACACACGTTACCAATGGTGTAATCCACACACTACATGATTCTCACACAAACACACACACACACACACACACACACACACACACACACACACACACATACACACATCCAAACAGTTGTTAGTAAGCAGATTAGAACTCTTGCATAGCTAGTTATTTCTACTATAGTGCTACTCATTTATCAGACGTGCCACAGAGCTTATCCAGTTCCACCTCATCCAAAGGTACTTCTAAGGTGGATGACATCAGCTAGACTACTGAACTGGAATTAGAGGAAGTGTAAAGGGTAATAAACAGGCCAAAAATGGTGTAACCCACACACTACATGCTTCTCGCACAAACACACATCCAAACATTTGCCAGGAGGGAGAGTAAAACTCCTGCCTATCTAGTTATTGCTACTATAGTGCTACACAGTTATCAGACATGCCACAGAACTTATACAATTTCACATTGTACAAAGGTACTTCTAAGGTGGATGACATCAACAGGACTACTAGACCGGGGCAAGGGGAAATGTGAAGGGTAGTACTCAAGTAAAAAATGGTGTACGCTAGACACTACATGATTCATACAAGCACACACATACAAACACATTTACCAGTGTAGGGATTAGAACTCCTGCCTATCTAGTTATGTCTACTATAGTGTTACACAGTTACTGCACATGCTACAGAGCTTACTAAACTTTCACATGGCCAAAGCTGCTGATAACTGCACAGCCGAGGTAATGTATTATAGGTGGCAGAAAGTCTGCCTTCAGTTCCACCCTTACATCATGCTAGTTCTTTCTGTCTTGCACTTCAAATAGCATTAGGGCTTAGCACTTTACCACATTATTGTATCAAGAAGTGTGGCACACCTGGAAGCTGTCAGCAGTACTCGTTCGTTATAGAAGTAGCCCCAGTACTTACTAGTTATGTCCACCCCTCCTGGCATGATTGAAGGGCAGTTTTCTGTGCTTCCACCCATTAACCTGCTGTACTTGTCCATTAGGAGGCACTGTTGCAACTGCTGCATGTAGACAGACAACCCTCCCCTCTAAATTCCGAACACTCAGACCTGTGAGAGTTACCCGTATATCACCCAATGTGGATATATATGCTTTCCAGCAAAGACTGGACTAGCAGGTCAAGAGGATAAGATCAACACCTGCTCCACACCATGTGGAACAGACAGCTCACCATGACACCCACTTTGACAGCCATGACATACAGTGAAAAGCCACACACCCACCTTCACAGAGGCACTCAATGGACATTTACCCAAACAGCACAGAACAGCAGGATGGTTACCAACTTAGACACCACAACATGACACATGCCAAGGACATATATTTAACCTACACAATGTGTCCCTCAACCTAAGCTCCTAAGTCTAATCACCTTGCACAATATAGTGATCATGGGGAACTCAATACTGAGGCACAAACATATCCCACTCACTAAGTTGAATATGGAGCAGGTAATAGCCAAATATCTATCAGATGCCAACATCCAACACATAACACAGCCAGTCATGGCACTCCACAACAACTATGAGTATCACTCCATATCCAGGTGGGTGTGACTGACCTGGGACACACGTCCCGTCCAGCATCCACCACATGACACAGGTAGTTATGGCACTCCACAACAATTACTAGTATCACTCTGTATCCATGTGGGTGTGACTGACCTGGGACACACCTCCCTGTATCACTCTGTATTCATGTGAGTGTGACTGACCTGGGACACACCTCCCTGCATCACTCTGTATCCATGTGGGTGTGACTGACCTGGGACACACCTCCCTGTATAACTCTGTATCCATGTGGGTGTGACTGACCTGGGGCACACCTCCCTGTATCACTCTGTATCCAAGTGGGTGTGACTGACCTGGGACACACCTCCATGCCAGCATCCAACACATGACACAGCCAGTCATGGCACTCCACAAAAACTACGAGTATCACTCTGTATCCATGTGGGTGTGACTGACCTGGGACACATCTCCCTGTATCACTCTGTATCCATGTGGGTGTGACTGACCTGGGACACACCTCCCTGTATCACTCTGTATCCATGTGGGTGTGACTGACCTGGGACACACCTCCCTGTATCACTCTGTATCCATGTGGGTGTGACTGACCTGGGACACACCTCCCTGCCAGCATCCAACACATGACACAGCCAGTCTTGGCACTCCACAATAACTACGAGTATCACTCTGTATCCATGTGGGTGTGACTGACCTGGGACACACCTCCTTGTATTACTCTGTATCCATGTGGGTGTGACTGACCTGGGACACACCTCCCTGTATCACTCTGTATCCATGTGGGTGTGAATGACTTGGGACACACCTCCCTGTATCACTCTGTATCCATGTGGGTGTGACTGACCTGGGACACACCTCCCTGCCAGCATCCAACACATGACACAGCCAATCATGGCACTCCACAACAATTACGAGTATCACTCTGTATCCATGTGAGTGTGACTGACCTGGGACACACCTCCCTGTATTACTCTGTATCCATGTGGGTGTGACTGACCTGGGACACACCTCCCTGTATCACTCTGTATCCATGTGGGTGTGACTGACCTGGGACACATCTCCCTTGACTACATGGCAAGCGACATAGTTGAACTCTCTGATTATATGGTCCAGGCAGGTGTGTCAGTAGCCCTGAGCAGTGTACTGCCATCACCCAGAGTGATGCTGTGGTACTATCAACAGATGATTGACTGAAACATTGGCTTACAAGTTTTGTGTCATTCTCAGGGGATCCAGTACCTCTCTGCTTGGGATGACATGATTGACAGAACCCAATGACTTGCCACAGATGTCCTACATCTGTCAGCGGCGTGTTTCCAGGTACTGGCTAAGTGTATTGCCACCCTTGTGATGCCTTATTAGGCAGTGTTCCTAATGTAATTACCACCACAACAGCTAGACATGTATGCAATCTGAGGGTAATGCTGCTCAACAGTAGACATCTAACTGTCAATCTGCAGTCACTCAAAGCACTCAGAGTCAAAGACATTAACATATCTTCTGTAATGGAGAGGTGGTTCACAGCAGTAGACAGCAGCCCTGCAGTATCAGGTCATAATGCATTCCACAGCTGTCAGCCCCCAATCATGGGCCACACCACATCTCCACAGGTAGTGGTGTCTCCATATTCATTATGGATAGGATCACCTCCAGACTAGTATCCCAGCATAATGCATTAGAGATACTTCAGGTACAACTGCCTTGGAGTAATAGTGCAATCCAGACCATACCCTGCTATGGGTCCACATTGATGTCTCGAGGCTGTCGATGCACATTCCTCAACACCCCACCATCTATGATGGTCCAGCACAACACTGACATAGCATGAGTCTTCATCTACCCCTCCATCTCCTGGTAAATACAGCCAATCACCAGTACAGTGGCCCAACACTTTTGGGATTTATCATTTCCATTGCCCTGGACCAGCTCATACTGACCCCCATTAGAGGGTGCGACAACCTTAGCCTGTGTTGACTACTTAAATATGAGAACAGATGCCAATCCCTGCATGGTGAGATCCACACAGGCTGTAATCAACATGGAACTCAACATGTCAGCCACACCCCTCCACAAAGGTAACCACCTTGCAAAACTTCTCTCCATAGCTGACTTTGCAGCCATAAAAACAGAGGTGGATGACTTCACTGCACCCATGGCAATGGGAAATAGCTGCATGACTGTGGAATCATACACTTATGCACTGTACAAACAGGTACATGAATACATGATACTAGCCAGAGCCAACAGAACCAAGACACTATCCTCCAAACACTGGGAGACAATGTGATGGTCCCTTTCCATTATTAAAGTGTACAACAGAAGGAGGACACTGCTGCAGAGAAAGGTGGTGTCCCATGACTGTTGAACTCCCTTATTTGCCTTAAATACAACTTGGGATCCCTCATGGAATCTCCTACAGGCATCTATGAAGGCAGACATGCAGCAGACACGGATGACAATCCCAACAGCCTTTTATAGTTACATCAACAACCTCCACAGCATTAAACACAATTGCTGTGAGTTACTGCACAATGCTAATACCTATCCTGAGACAACAGATATTGACCACAATCTTGGCAACACATTGCCAGCTTTACCCCTCTCTCCCCCACAAGTGAAGTGCTGAGTGAATGTGTTCTCACATGATGTATCCTGTTTTTGTTCTAGGCATCTGTGTGTCACCAGGATGTGGCCCTGCAGCAAGACCAAGGGGGTATGGCAGTGTGGTAACACATCCATGTCTTACGCAGGTCTGTAACATAGTGATTGCATACGCCTCACAGATTGGGCTGAGCTTTGTACACAGGTATATGTTGATTTACAACATCAGTTGTAGAGTGGAGAATGGTAAGTGCTGTGGGTTGGACACACCTCCAATTGTTAATAACTACAGCCATAGGGGATATTCATCAACCAAACACACTGAGATTACTATTCACACACACACACACACACACACACACACACACACACACACACACACACACACACACACACACACACACACACTTGCCAGTACTGAGATCCATA
>NC_056726.1:1108775865-1108788365 GCF_019279795.1 Protopterus annectens
CATGATGATACGTTTCATGGCCTTGCAGATCAGGTTCGTCAGACTGATTGGAAGATAGTTCTCTGGATCCAAAGTGGATCACCCCTTGTGGAGTGGGATGACTGTAGTTGTGTGCCACTCTGTGGGCACGAAGCCTGAGGTGAGGCTATGATTAAACATGGCACATAGGTGAGGTGCCAGTTCATTTTATAGTCCATGTAGTACACAGCCTGGGATGTCATCTGGTCCCATGGATGCTGTATTCTTTGCTTTGGAGAGTGCGGTCTTTACCTGAGTGGCCGTGATTACTGGAATTTGGCATTCTTTTGGTATTCAGATAGGGTCTTTAGGGGGTGAGATGGGTTGAAGTTGGCATTGAATCTATCTGCCAGGATAGTGGCAATATCCTTGGGATCAGTACACCTAGTGCCATTCTGCTGTAGCTCAGACCAGATCTGAGTATTGCCATTTAGATTCTTGACATAACTATGGAATGCCTTGTGGCTGTCTTTGGAATCTTTGGCAATTTTCTTTTCATAACTAGCTTTGGAATATTTTATGAGGGATCTCAGCTTTCTACTGAGGCTGGTGAGGGAGTTTTTTGAATCCTGGGATCTTCCTCTTTTCTGCAACAGTTTCTTCCTTCTGTTGTACAGCTTGTTTATGGCAGGGGACCACCATATTGGCTTCCTTTTTTTTTTAGAGGATAGCACCTTGGTTCTATTTTGGATGGCTTAGCCCATGCACAAGTCAATGTGCTCATACAGCACTTTAGTGTAGGATTCAGCAGTTGAACTTCCAGTTCCCATCTGCATAGGTGTCATAAAGTTTGTTACTTTTGACTTAAAAAGCATGAAGTTGGCTTTGGAGAAGTTTTTATGGATGTTTCCTTAAAGGGGGGTGTGGGTGGGATGTGGATGTCAAGAGTGATTAGCTTATGGTCTGATTTGACCAATGAGGGGGTGACCACTGGTGTGGAGCATTGCTGTCCCATGTTGGTAATTCCCAGGTCTAGAATATTGGTACTCCTGGTGGGACTATGAATTAATTGCTCTAGGGTGCTGGAATTTATGAATTCCAAGAACCGTTGAGCAAAGGTGTTGGTACAGGACTAGTAGTAGGAGAGTGGGAGGTGTAGTCATTATGGCTAATATTGACTACAGCAATAGAATTAAGGTATTGCTGTTGGACGAAGCAGTTTATGAACAAGTTTCTGTTAATTTTATGAACATTTCATATTACAAAATTGATTTGGCTTTAAAGGGCTTGATGGATCAGGGCCAAATAGATCTTGACATTTATGAATTTTTTCAAGTTAAGTATCCAAGGGTGCCGAACATTTTTGGAATCCCTAAGATACATAAAAATAGATCAGATCCCCCTATGAGGCCTATTGTGATTGTAGCTGGCTTCAAAACTTATTTCATTGGGAGATATAGTGCTGTGGTTCGAAAACACATTTCGGAAGATAACAGCACATTGGCATAGATTTCTGGCATTTGTTAAGTAAACTGAACTATCTACAATATGAACAGAATGTTAGTTTTCTTACAGTTGATGCTGTTAACTTGTTTAATGTCATACCACATTCAATTGGACTTGAGTGGTTTGAAGAAGTTTTGTTTGATAGCAAGGTATTTAGTAACAATGATATATTGGTGTTGACCACTTTGATGGAATTAGTCCTAAAGAACAACTTTGTTTTTTTTTTGAAGGTCAATTTTTTTGCAGAAGTCTGGAGTGGCTATGGGGGCATGCTGTGCCCCCATTTTTGCCAATATTGTAATGATCATGTGGGAATGGAAATATTTATTTAATTAACCATGTTTGGATAGCTGGTGCTTTTATTTTCATTATTTGGATGGTTTATTTTCATTATTTGGGTGTTTGGATGGTTTATTTTTTTTTCTTTTTTGGTTTTTATTTTTTTTATTTTTTTGGTTTTATTTTCGTTATTTGGATGGTTTTATTTTCGTTATTTGGATGGTTTATTTTCGTTATTTGGATGGTTTATTTTCGTTATTTGGATGGTTTATTTTCGTTATTTGGATGGTTTTATTTTCGTTATTTGGATGGTTTCATTTTTTCTATTTGGATGGTTTTATTTTCGTTATTTGGATGATTTATTTGTTATTTGGAAACCAGATTATGAAATTGTGAAAGAATTTTTAGTATACATCAACGATACTACAACTTTATTTAAGTTCACTTATACTTATAGGGAAAATGACATTGACTATTTAGATATACATTTAGAGAAAGATTTGACCAACAAAAGGTTTGTCAGTAACCTGTTTCGTAAACCCATATATAGCAACAGCCTTTTGCATTACGAGAGTAGCCATCCCCACCATGTAAAGAGGGGACTGGTGAAGAGACAGTATGTCCGCATTTCCCATATGGTGACAAGAGATGAGGACTTTGAATTTCAAAGTGAAACATTGAAGGGCATGTTAGTGGCCAGAGGGTATCCATTGAATCTTATAACATCTATGTATAAAGAAATTTGTGGGAAAAGGAAGGGAGGTACTCCCCAACCTTTGATCAAAGCTCAAGGGGGAACAGGCTTAGAGGTAGTCCCGGACATTACTTTTCAAAAACAGACGAAGAAGGATGACCCTGGTGGTCGGTTTGGGTTATCTTTTGACTGACATTCTGGACAAAATAGGATACACCCTATACATTATTTCTAGGAGGGGAGTTACCTTTAAAACTTTGATGGAACAGGTAAATGAAGGAACACATATACAGGATAGAGGTACTAACAGATGTGGATTTTGCACACAATGCTGTATGATATGTAATAAAGCTGAGTTTAAAATTAACCACATCAATGTTAGGCCCCAAGGGAAACACAGTTGTGTCACCAGGGGAGTAATTTATGCGGCTATGTGCATCAAGTGCTTGGGATTTTATATAGGAAAAACAAAAAGAACCTTGAAGGAAAGGATAAACGAGCACGTCAGGGACATCAGGATTAAACATAGGAATAATGCCCACTACAAACATATTCAACAATTTCCTGGACATGAGTTCAAGTTTTGGGTTTTAGAGAAAGTTCAGCAAGATCCACATGGTGGTCCGTAGGAAGACTACCTGGAGTTCAGGGAATTATGTTGGCAGATTAAATTGGATGTCACTAAGTTCCCCGTACTCAATGAAGCATTAAGCCTTGGTAGTTTGTAAGGTTAAAATCCTATCAGTTATAAGATAGGTTAGGTATTTATTTTAGTAAGTGTTTTTTTTTTTTGAATATTGGAGTGGTTAGGAACAAACCTTTTTAAATTCTCTGATTATGTAGCCCAGGCAGGTATGACCCTGACCCTGAGCAGTATCCTTCCTTCACCACGAATGATGCCACAATATAGTGACAAGATGATCGGCTTTAACAATTGGCTTAATTTCTGGTGTCATTCAAAGGGGATCCAGTGTCTGTCTGCTTGGGATGACATGCTTGACATTGCACCTGTCACCCTGGGATTCTGGATATTGGCTAAGGCTCTTGCCACCCCATAGTGCCTTTTTAGGCAAGGCTCAAATTCTAAACCTACCACCCTAGAAACAAAAGCGGAAGAAACTAAGGGTAATGCTGCTCAATGCCAGAAGTCTAAATCTCAAAATGCACTTTTCGAGGCCCTTCTCAGTATAGAGAACATCGATGTCTATGCTGTGACTGAAACCTGGTTCAAGGCTCCTGAGAGCACCCGCTATCAGGTTTTACCTCATATCATGCGGCCCCAAAACCCGGACCATACCACAAAAGGAGGGTGTATCCATATTCATCAAGGATACCCACACCTCCAGGTTGGTCATCGGAAACCATCCAGGTGCAATTAACCATAGGCAAAACTGCTCTACAATTTGTAGCATGCTACAGGCCACCCTCTCAAACTCAGGAAACCCACACAGCCTTCCTGGAGACACTGGAGGGTATAAATGTATCACCAAACACCATCATATTGGGTGACTTCAACTACCCGAATATAGACTGGGAAAATTACTCAAGCCCCAACTTTCTAGCCCAAAGGTTACTGGAGTTCATAAATTCAAATGCCATGGAACAACTAGTCACCGTCCCCACAAGAGGAGAAAATATACTAGATCTCATCATCACAAACATGGGGACAAAATGCTCCACAGTATATCCCTCTTTGGTGAGATCAGATCATAAAATAATCTCACTAGAAATCCACATTCCGCCCCCACCCTAAACAAAAAAGACCACAGTGAAGAACTTCTCTAAAGCAAACTTCACACTACTCAAGACAGGTGTGGTATCCTTCAAGGCCCCCAAGCCAATGGAAACCACAACCCAAGCTCCGGAACACTTACAAATCCCTTCTCCGAACACCTTCAGGACGGCATGGATCAGGCAATCCCAAATAAAACCAAGACTCTTTCCACCAAGGGCAAATGTCCAGTCTGGTGGACCCCAGCCATAAACAAACTTTACAATAAGAGGAGAAAGCTATTACATGATAGAGCAAAATCCCAAAAAGGGAAGGCATCTTTGATCAGTACTAGCAAGAAACTACGATCCCTCATAAAATCATCCAAGGCCAACTTTGAGAAAAAATTGCCATAGATTCAAAAGACAATCATAAGGCCTTCTTCAGCTATGTCAGAAACCTGGGTGGAAACTCCCAGATATGCTTAGAATTAGTCCAAAATGATACAAAAATCACTGAACCCACAGACATTGCCAACATACTGGCAGACAGGTTCACATCCCACTCTCCCCACAAAAGGAGAGATAACTATCCCAACAGAGTGTAGCCTCCCAGACATCTCAAATGCGCAGGTGAAAGCTCTCTCTAAAGCTAAAAACACAGCATCAATGGGACCGGATGGTGTCCCCGGCCGTGTGCTACATGAACTCAATGAAGAACTAAACCCGCACATAAGGCAGCTGTTTAATCTTAGCCTTACCACAGGATATGTGCACAAGGAGTGGCATACGGCAACTGTGGTCCCACTCCTGCCTCTATGGACCATAAGCCTAACAAGCCTGGTCTGCAAAACTATGGAGAGGATCATAATGGAACTCATAAACAAGGACATAGGGGATTGCAGACCTTGGACCCAACCCAGTTTGGCTTTGTCAAGGGCAGATCTTGCCTTTTGAACTTGGTCGACTTCTTTGAAACAGTTACCAAGGCCATTGATGAGGGAAAGGCAGTCCATACAGCCTACCTTGACCTTGCAAAAGCTTTTGACACAATACCCCACTCGGGTATCATAGAGAAACTTACCAGCTTAAATGTAAACCCATATGTCACAAGATGGGTTGCAAACTGGCTAAAGGACAGAACCCACAGGGTTAGAGTTGCTGGAGCCATGTCAGACTCCAAGCCAGTTACAAGTGTTGTCCCACAGCGGCATCTACTTCTCAGAAGTACAGGCAAACATAGGAGGACTATGGCTGACAGAGTTTGTGGATGACTGCAAACTGGGTGCCATAGTGGATAGTACATCGGACACAGACATCCTTCAGAGGGGTCTTACGGAAACTGATAGCTGGCGCCAGAGCCATGGCCTGAAGTTAAGCAAAAGTGTATAGTCATACCCTTCTGGAAAAACAAGGTAACCCCAAGCTACCATATAGGTGGCAACCCAGTAAGCACAGAAGAGGTTATCAGGGACCTGGGTACCCAGGTACATTGCTAAAGTGGTTCAAAAGACCTTCTACATTGCCCATCTGATCATGGATCCACATCCAGATCAAGTGAGGTCATTGTTCCCCTGTACTCTTCACTTATCAGACCAATGATGGACTCCAAACCCTGTCATATACTGCCAGACTGAAGAAACTCCAACTCTATTCAGTTGCATACCATCTGCTCAGAGGTGACCTGTGCCTGACATACAAGGCCATGACCAACCCGGAATTAATGGACATGCTCCACCTCAAAAAATCCAAATCCACCAGAACCACTAGAGCAAGTGACTTAAACCTTAGCATGGATATAAATAGGACATGCTGGAGGGATAGATTTATCACCCAGAGACTCCCCATGCTGTGGAATAAAATCCCGGTCCATGTGAGGCAGAGCACCTCGCTGGCTCTGTTCAAGAGAAATCTTGACCGGTGGATGGGAGATCGTAGGTTTACCCCAGGAATCATCTCTGTGTCACTGCTGGACAGATGCACAACAAACTAATGGGCACATTATTTCTAACATAAGGCATAACTTTGGGCTAGGCTTATAAATGCCTTAGGGCAGATAGCCTAGTATAAACCTATGAACCTATGAACCTAAATGAAGAAATACTCCATTTTAACAACATTTAAATATATAGATGTATTAATTTAAATTTTCTGGTGGGGGATCATCTATTCGATTTATGAACTGGGGTGGAGTATATACTATGCTATATCAGGTATTTAGTTGTTGTTTTTTTATGAATGTTGGTGCTTTAAATTTGTTAATTGATTTGAATTGAAGTCATGTGGTTTTTATATAAAAGGGTTTGACTTAAAGTGTTTTTATTCTGAGGAAGTCAGCTGATTGATGCTGAAGAAAGCGCTTAATCAACTGGAAATAAACTGGATGTTTGGTGCCTGGAATTTCTTTCCTTGGTTTTTGTTGCTTACAGGGTAGTTGAAATCACCCAGTATTAGGTTGTTTGGTTGTATCTTAATAATTTCCAGTATGTTTAGAAAGGTGTAGTGAGAATCTTGGGGGATGGTGGGGGATGTGTAGCAAGCTACAGTTTGTTTTTCAGTCTTACCTAGTGTTAGTTGCACCTAGAGAATTTCAGATGTATTGTGTTGGGCAACCAGCCTGGAGGTGTGAATATAGACACTCCTCCACTTTTAGTGTTTCGGTCCTGGTTTGGTGGCCGAAAAGTGTGGTATGAGTTGTAGCCTGGTATTGCCAGGGTGCTCTCTGGAGCTTTGAACCAGGTCTCAATTACTGCACAGATATCGATGTTCTCCATTTTTAGGAGAACCTAGAGAGAGTGCATCTTGAGCTTTAGACTTCTAGCATTGAGTAGCATTATCTTCAGATTTTGCTTATTTGTACCCATTATGGTGTTAGTTTTGTCCTTTGAACTTTGCCTAAAAAAGGCACTATAGGGATGGCAAGAGGCTTAGCCAGTAACCTGAATCCCAGGGGCGACAGGTGCAAACCATCTCTTGAAAAGCATTGTGGTTTGTCGATCATGTCATCCCAGGCAGACAGATACTGGATCCCCTTAGAATGACACCAGAAGCTTAGCCAAATTATTGATGTCAATCATTTTGTCCTTGCACCGTGGTATCATTCTGGGTGATGGCAGGATGCCACTCAGGGCTAGGGTCATACCTGCCTGGGCTACATGATCTGACAGCTCTTCCATGTCTCTTTTCATATAGAGCAGGGAGGTAAGTCTCAAGTCATTCACTCCAATATGGACAATGACATATTTGTACTGTTGTGGAGTGACTTGAGTGCATGCATTATGTGGTGGATCCTGGCACCCGACAGACAACTAACTGTAATTTTCTCCTTGTTCAGCCTGGTGAATGGGCCATCAGTGTTCCTGACTACATAGTCGCCTATGACTAAAGTGTTGGGTACGTTGTCTTGCCTTAGGGGCTGCTGTTGAGTGGCACACTAGTGTTGTGAGCTATGTGATGCTTTGGTTGTGTTTGGCTAGCAACCTGTTTCTGCAAGATCTGTAGATAGGTTGCCAATATGGAGACACACTGGGTGTAACATACGGGGGATACTGTAACTATTGCTGTCTGTGCTGCTTGTGTAACATGGTTGGTAGTAGCATAGATTTTCTGACATATGTACTGTTTTACACTGTGACGTATCATGTCATCAACTACTGACGGATATCATTCTTTGCTCACAGTTATTTACCAAGAAAATACAAGATGAATAAAGCTGAGACCAATATTCTGAGGCATATAGACTACACATGCTGGCACACTCCTGCCATTGTGGAGGGGTAGCTACAGACAACAGACTGCTGGTTCTGTGTAAATGGTCAGCACCTTGGTAGTGTGCTGACTGGGGGATCCCCTCCTTGTGCTTTTCTCAACTTAACGGAATGGCCATATCCTGCTGGGGCCATACATCTCAGCTGTGCAGATACACCCAGGTTATCCAGAAGCAGGACCCATATATCTGGTCAGTTTACCTAAACATTGTGGTTTACAAGCAGTTTTGTAGCTATTCATTCATGGGTCTGCAGTCAGGGGGTGATATAGGTGGACATTAGGGTTTTAGACTTCATACACTCCATGACATCCATGCTTCTATGCCCCTCTCTGTTATTCTTTCCTCTTCCTAACACTATGAAAACAATATCTCAGAGGTATCACTATAGTTGTGCCTTTGTCCTAGTAGTATTTATGGCCTGGCCACAGTTCTTGCAGTAGGACATGGGAAGGCATGCTACTGGCATTTGTCAACATGGCCTTGCATTTGTTTTCTGTTTACTGAGTTAGGTTGTTAGTTAGGACCCCTGACATTCTGTACATTGGCACTATGGGTGAGGCATGGCCTTTGCCAGAGGACTGTAGGCCTTTTGGGAGTGCTGCAGGCCATCTGTAGCAGGCCAGTGCATTCTGTCAGTCATATGTTACCAGGCTGCAAGCCAGTGGATTACCCTGGGGTAACAGTGGTAAGTGGTTGAGGTGTTCATACTGATCCATGAGTCTGGATGTGGACAGGTTGCTGTTTACAGCTAGGGTCACACCTGTATTGGACAGCTATTCAGCATGCAGCATCATGTATGTATTCACATACAGAGATGGGTTCATACTGTACTCATTCCCTACAGTAAGGATATGATATGTGATAAACCTGTGGCTGATGGTGGGGTGAGCTGGGTGCATGTGTGATATGGAAGCTACTGGCACCTGACTCACAGATATACCTGGGACATTCCCCTTATGCTGTCTTGTGTGTGGACATGGGCAGCCTGTCATTACTTTATAACTGTGCCTTTTGTGGTCTGCCAGTGATTGGCAAGACTACCAGTATTCCATACTAGAGGGACGAGTAATGTGATGCTAACCTCTACGTATAATTCCAAAGTTGTGTGCAGTTGACAGTTATGTTATATGCACTCTGTGTAGGGTGCTTCCACCTGTGTACTGATTCTATGTCTGGGCCTCCATTCATGGCATGTCCAGCTTTCTGATGGTGACAGATTTTGACATCTGGACAGTGATTATGTACAACTGCTGACATGGGTGTAACTGAGAAGCGGTGTGGTTGGCACTGCAGTTGTTGTAACATGGCTTTGTCAACCACAGTACTGTACCTAGGCCATGAGACACAAACATCCAGGCCCACATGATGACCACTTCCAGGCAATATTAAACACACAACAAACTTACCACACTGACCCCTGCATATTGTACACATGCAACAATGTAGATTGGGACATCTCTGGCAATCTATGCTCCAGTGATATTACTCCTCAAACTTACATGTTACTGCATTTCTACATGGGATTGTGGGGAGGGGGGGTGCACACCTGAAGACTTTAAGCATTTGCAATGAATGTACTGGTATTTCAGTTACTCTGTTGGCTTCCATTTCATATTGTATTGTGACCTATCATGCAGAAAGGAGGCATATCAGTAGAGTGCACATCTTAGATTTTAATGGCATAAATTTCAATTTCAGACTTCTTACCCTTCAGAACTAAAATGCAACTGCCAGACCTGTCGTAGTATGTCTGTGTATGTCTGGAGGGGGGCTGTTCACCACTGTCATAATTTGGGGGCCTTAGCTCGGCCTTTCTTTATTGTCATCTACACCTGTACTGATGGGTGAGGCTGGTGGTGGGCATGTGACCCTCATTGATATCCATGAGTGTGACCTATTGACACCCACAGTTATTTGGGCCATCACAAGTACTGTGATGGGAGTTGTCACCTTGTGTAGTGCTGCCTAGTATGTTGACACCAGTATTTGTTATGGATTTCCTGCTGTCCCATATAGCTGTCGGCTGTCTGCTGCTATTCCATTCAGCCCCCCAATTTCCTTGCATCCATACCATACATACAACTATCAGAACATACTACTCCATTCAGTAATTGATATGAAGGGTGACTTACCTTGTTGCTGGGCCAGTATTGAGGACGGTGTTGGAGGGCTGACCATGTCAGATGCATGTAGTACACTCCCTATACATGGTAAAACACAGGTAGTGTCATGTTTGACATCCCTTTTACTGTATGTGTGAGTCAGAGAGAGGTATCAGTCCCTGAGTCCCTACCATGTCAGTGTGTGTGCTATGCATTGCCTCTTTGCCAAGGCCTGGGCATAGTGGGCATGGCTCCTTCTGCCTACAAGGGCAGGCTGAGAAAGTTCCGCCTCCGAGTCGCTCTGTGTCTGTGCTGGCCTTGGCAATGGTAGTGGGCAGTGTGGCCCTTCCCTGTGCTGTTCCTGCTGCAGCTGTCTTCACAGGATCACATTGTGTAGCATGGCACATACTATGAACATTTGTGTACATGTAGCTGGAGAATACTGCAAGGCTCCACCGGATATGTCAAGACAGCGGAACCGTGACTTGAGCATCCCAAATACATGCTCTATAATGATCCTGGTTTGTGCGTGTGCCTTATTATGGAGTTCTCGTTCAGGTGTGTGTGCATTTCTGATGGATGTCGTCAGGCATGGCTGCAGTGCATAGCTAGCATCCACCACTAGATGGCCATATGGGATGTCCCCCCTGGCAAATCCCTGATATAACTGTGAAGAATGCTGGATATGGGAGTCATGATAGCTTTCAGGGCTACTGGCACACTCATCCATGCCATGGGTAATGCACACAACCTGGCAGTTGATGGAGGGGAAGCCCCTGGGGTTTATATAGACCCTACTTCACTCACCAGGTGGAGCTTTGATGTGTATGTGCGTGCAGTCTATAGCACCCACTACCTCAGGGTATTCTGCTATACGGTGGAAGAGACGCATATTTCTGGTCAATGCCTCATGGGTGCTAAGGAAATATATGTGCTCACTGACATGTGCTGACCTGATATCCAGGAACTGGTGGAATACCCTGGGTGCTGATGCCTGTCAGACCCCCATGATATCCCCAGTTGGTCTTTGAAAGGTACCTGTGGCTTGTATTATTAAGGATACACATACCTTGGTATCCACTGGATGGGTTCAGCTCTGTTGGTTCTGTCTGGAAGGTGGGGACAGCACAGCTGGACGATTTGCTGTAGAATATCCCTGTCCACCCTATAGCGCTCCACTATCTCCAGCTCATGTAGGCCCTGTTAGGTTACCCTGGGTCAGTGCACTCTTTTCCTCCACCTCACTGTGCGCCGGTTGTCAGCATTCACAACCTCACCACCCTCAGTCTGTAGCACATATTCTGTGTACACCAGTGGTGTAGAGTTTGTGAGAAAAAACAGTCTGAAAGGTGTTTGCATAGTTTATAGTAGTGTGCTGTGCTGCTGCATGTGTAATTGGCTGATTCTGATACATAGTTTATGGTAGTGTGCTGGGCTGCTGCATGTGTAATTGGCTGATTCTGATACATAGTTTATAGTAGTGTGCTGGGCTGCTGCATGTGTAATTGGCTGATTCTGATACCTTACACCTGCCAGCTATGCTAGTTCTCCTTGATTGCCTTCCTACTGCTGTTTCCCCTTCCTACTTCCTCCTTATTTAAGCCTTGAGGTGCGCCGCACATACCCACTGCTGAAATGTAAACAGTGCTACAATTTCATCTTTTTTTTTCTGTTTATGTGTAAAACCCAGTGCACGCCGCTCTCACCCATTTAGGCTATGTACACAGTGCTCAGGCACATCTGACACACCCCCTTCCTTAACTGTGCTTAGCTAAGGGCAAACACAGGCCATAGAGCTCCATTGAACTTACAGCAAGCATGACACACCCCTTTATGAAGTCATCTAGCTTTTAGACTTGCACTGTTGTATTGCTGCACCTACACTGTTAGGTACAAGCTGACACTTTGAAGAAATATGTGATTCAGTATAACTCCCCACATTTGCATACCCCAGTGTGTAGGTCATTAGTTACTGCACTAAAACGGACCCTTTCCCCTTGACAACCAGTGCTCCCTGGTATTGTTTACATTCTGCATGCCATTGACTATAATGGCAACATGTAGATTTACCTTAAAATTGAGTTTTCCCATTTTTTTTTTTTTAATTTTCATTTTCGGCACGATCCCATTTGCATGATGTGAACTATGCTTAAACAGCTAAGATCAGCCAAAAAAAAGTTTAATTTTCATAATAATCAATTTGTAATGCCAATGGCCTTATATTTGGCCATTGGCTTGTCTAATGTACATAATACATGCTTTTTCATAAGCTGTCATGCCTCCGTTTTGTCAGTTGCAGAACCAAATACATTTCTGCACTGACAGTGTTCTAGCACGGAGACATGGCAGCTTGTTTAATTGATAAGTCACCTCATTTGCATGTTTTTCAGCAACAAATGAGGTGAATTGCATGTTTGCCAGTTTTCCGTGCTGGAACAGTGTAGGGCCACTTGTGCACATCAAAACGGCATTATCCTGAATC
>NC_056726.1:1108793365-1108803365 GCF_019279795.1 Protopterus annectens
TGCCTTACCTGTGGGATTTAAGATGTTAGGATTCCTCACAATATCCATGGCTATATCTCTGAAATGGTTCTTCAGTATTAGTTAAAGGCATCTAAGCAATCTCAACTTTACCTCTTGCCCTAACATCCTTTTGCCACTGTTAGCAGATTCTGTAGCTCACTGCAACATCTTTTACAATAGGTTCATAGCTTCATAGGTGCTAATGCCTGGCCAATAGAAATTATGGATACATTTTCTTTTCTGTATGCTTTATACCCGTATGGCCTGAAATAAGAATATTGTGCTTTATAGCAAGGAATGCTCATTGGTAAGCCATAAGCATGGCAAACTGCTGTGTCATTTCCTTCTCTATCCCGCTTTCAGGAATCCACTCCTTGTACAATTCTATCCCGCTTTCAGGAATCCACTCCTTGTACAATTCTATCCCGCTTTCAGGAATCCACTCCTTGTACAATTCTATCCCACATTCAGGAATCCACTCCTTATACAATAATCTCTTGTCTCATATATAGATCCCCTGCCACTGAGGATTAGCATCTTCCTTTGTGACTCCCCTCATGTTCTTTAAGCTATGGTTTGTGTCCTAAGCCTAGCGTAACTCTTTCTTTGAGACCCTCTCAAGTTTCCCTTCTAGAGGAAGTCTGGTGTCTTTTGACACCTGTGTCTCATATTCAGACTTCTTAATGAAATGTAATTCCACCGTTGAAGTAACCCTTTGCAAGGGGAAACCCAGCAGCTTTTAATAGTTGTGGCTCAAAGTCAGTGCTGCTGCTAATGACAGGCTCCATCTGTGAAATATGCATGTCACTAGCCTCTATTAGATGTGTGAACACTGTTTGTGTACCCTGCTGCCTTTCCATAGAGTTCATCTTCATGCTTGCTTCTATGTGACTGCATGTATGCAAAGTACTGCATCATCATCATCATCATCATCAAAATAATTCCTTATTAAAACATCTGTTGGGTTGCAATCAGCCACTGCACCTGCTCAGTCCCTTGTCACCAGCTGTAAATGAAAAGGGTGTCTCTGGAAACACTGCAGCACAAGTAAGATACGTGGCAAGGTTTGCACTTTTTAAAGCAGCGCCGCCTTAACTATTTTGGCTGATGTTGTTTCTCTCATGCCAGTGGGCTCATTTCCCGTCCACTAGGACAGAATACAGAATACTGTGGTCATTTGAAACAGTTATTGTCTCCAAACAGCTCATCGCCGTTCACAGTTCATAGTTTGAGAAAACTGTACATATGTCAAAATGGCATTTAAAATGCAGACAGCAGGCTTAGTGAAAAAAATTGATGACCTATCAATACGTCTAGTGAGTTTTTAAAATCCAGCCGTAGAATTCAACTGTTAAATGCCCAAAGAAAAGGAATTATATGACTATATATGATTATATTATATTAAAAATAATAATTATTGTGCTGTGCATTTTGTTTCTCAGGATACTTCTGCACTTGTCTGATTGAAATGTTAACTGAGCGCCATATGAAAGAGCATACATGTTTTAAGTTTAATAAAGCTCTCAAGTTTTTATCATGAAGGGCTCAAAAAAACAATATATAATTTACCTCCCAGCTATCTGTAACTGAGTCAGAACAATCTCCACTCTCACATCTACTATGACATTGTAAATGTGTCAATGTTTAATGAAAAACTGAAACTAGGACCGTCTCACTAGTACTACTGGAATAAGACTGGAACGTTGAGAATTGTGATAGTAAGAAGTTGTAGAAGGAAGTTCCTCTGGTATAGTCTATAGGCAAAGCCACAGTCCAACAAAAATGCCATCAAAAGGATGACTTAAGCTAAAACAGTCCTATCAGATGTTACAGATTTATAAGACTGCTGAAGAAGCCAGACATATACGTGGATGGTCTGAGATTTAATTATGACACCAAGTACAGAATACTTTTATTTACTAATGTTAAAAAAAATGAGTATCTTTTGATGTTAAAAAGCCTGAACATGCTTAATTTCTTAATGTAAATAAAGGGAAATTTACATGATTTATGCAACATAATGCATGCTGCTTTATAGACTGCATATGAAATATATTTTACAATTAAAATAAAAATCTATATGCTTGTGTAAATATACATAAATATATAATATATATGTATATATAAAGATACATAAATATATACATGTATGTAGATAGATGCATATAGGCATACATACACACACCTATGTATACTACCTTCATAAACACACAAACCTATCTATACTCCCCTCATACTCACACACACACACACACGCACACGCACACGCACACACACACACACACACACACACACACACACACACACACACACACACACACACACACGCACACACACATATGTTTTTCTCTTATCACCTTCCAATCTAAGTAAACTTTAGGCAGTGGTACATAAAAATGTCTTTCTTACAACACCCTTGCTGAAGCAGACTGGGGAAGTAGTGCACTTTTTCACCTACTGCAGGCTTAACAACAGTTATGTCTGGTGCTGTGGTGCTTGTCTTCTGCCCATCCACCAGGTCAGAGTACAGACTCTTATGGTAGTTTGGAAGCATTATTGTCTCTAGACAACCTGTTGTAATGTCATCTCCGTTTGCTACCTCCGCTAATTTTAACTCGTATTGCATCTGTGTACAATTTGAACCAAGCATGACCTATCTTGGTTATATAGAAAGCATTTGCCCCCAAGTCATGGCAAGAACCAATGGTCACTCCTTACCTGTGGAGCATGTTGTGATCTTCAAGATATGGTGATATTAGGGTTGGTATGTATAAGTTCAGGTTGGAGAGCTTGCCCCCCTGCAAAATAAAAAAGTTTAAAAGAGTAGAATGATTTCTGGGAGTCACTATTCTCCTGGATTTTTGATATTTTTTTTCCAGCTAATTGGAACTTGACATTTCAGATGCCAGGATTTCAGTAGGAAGCCCACCCTCTACCCCCTTGTGTAGTTGTGACCTGCTGCCAAGACTGAAAAGTAAGGTGTACAAGACAGTGGTGCAACCAGTACTACTGTATGGTACAGAAACCTGAGCAGTAAAGGCAGAACAGTTGAAAAAGTTAGAGGTGATGGAAATGAAGTGCCTGAGAAGGGTGTTAGGATGCACACTGTGGGACAGATGAAGACATGAGGACTTCAGAGAAGAAGCCAAAGCAACTCCACTTGCAGAAAAGATCAAAGAGAACAGATTGTGGTGGTTCAGACGTGTGCAGAAATGCAGAAGGCAATCTGGTGAAAAAGGTTTGGGACAGACACGAAAAAGGGAAAAGTAAATGAGGGTGTCCAACAAAGAGATGGATGAACCTATGAACCTATGAACTATGAACTATGAACCTATGGAATGTGTGAGAGAAGACCTACAACTAAGAAGCGTGAGTGTCAAAGAAGGCACAAAAGTGGAAATGAATAGACAAAGAGATAGCGACAGTTGATACAATATGGTGACTCCATGTAGACAATGGGATAAAAGGGGGTGGTGATGATGATGATGATGCAGGTGGCATGCAAGTCCATGAAGTGGAAGCCAAGAACAGCATGCATAAGATGGAAACCAACCTGTAATGAAAATTAGCTTTTGGGAAATACAATCACACCTCACTGTTAGAGAAGGAATGTTGAGAAAGCAAATGTCAACACATCACTACATGTGCTGAGGAGTATCCTAGGAGTATCTGCAAATAAATCAACAAAAAATTCAAGGACATTGTTTTTTGCAGGACATATGTGTGTGTGTGTGTGTGTGTGTGTGTGTGTGTGTGTGTGTGTGTGTGTGTGTGTGTGTGTGTGTGTGTGTGTGTGTGTGTGTGTGTGTGCCTGTGTATAGATACACATATATATATATATGGTTTCATATAAAGTTATCTAATGACATATTCACTGAATGAGATCTCAGTCAATGTAAGTGTTGACATCTGGGGTGGACTGAATAATCCTTTCCCTATATGCTGTACACCTATAGCTTCTGCAGGCTGCCTCCAGAATCAATGTGCTGAGAGTCTGTGGTACTAAAGCTGTCCATCAAGGGTCTATATTGCAACATCGAACGCTAAAAACAACGAATGATGTTTCATCGACACATTTTCAGCGAAAGCTGAAAATATCAAAACCACAGAACAGTGATTCCTTTCCTAGGGAAAGAAACCGCTGTTCCAACCCCCCCAAAAAAACATTAAGCACTTCCAAACACATACACACATACCCCAATCCTAATTATACCCACGCAAAAAAACAGTAAACAACTAAATACACATATGCAAATAACCCAACCATACATTTAACGAAAAAACAAACAGTAAACATTTTAAATTATATGCACTTACCATAACTCGCACCCTAACACTAAGGTCAGTAACTCTCGCACATTTACATAAACAGCTCCAAACACATAAACACTTACCTTAGCCCTAATTCCACCCCCCCAAAACAAAAGTAAACAACTGAAAACACATACACACGTAACTCAACCATACATCTAACACAAAATATAAAACAGTAAACACTTTCATACATATGCACTTACCTTAACATGCACCCTAACCCTAAGGTCAGTAACTGTTGCACAATCACACTCGGGAGCTATACCGGACAAGGCACCACACTTCAGAACAAGGCAAAACAATGAAGCAGTCAAGCGACTTCTTTCCCAAGGAAAGAATTCACTGAACAGCCACTTCACTGTTTTGCCTGTTCGCTCTACATGTGTCGACAAAAATGCATTCCACAAAATGCGTTTTCATTGTAATCATTGGAACCCGTCCATCAACTCATTCCTCTTCAGACCAGCTTCAGGAAGCCCCTTTGCTTTGCATTCTTTATGCACTGACATTTTAACATCTTCTCGAATGGTCATTTTTGTCTGTCTTCTAACTTTTCTGATGAAAAAAAAAGTAAAATAGCTGCTGTGGAATGCCTATATTTACCTTGTGGTCACTAGATTATACAAAATTGTGGTAGCAAAACTTTCTTGAAGACTAAATTTCTAGTGAAAAAAAATGTAACTCTCAAGTTTTTATTGCATTAGTCATTCACTATTGAAACTACCTAGAAAGTGTTAATGCTTGCTTATGTATGCCTATCTGTATTCTTGTATGTATACATTCTTAGTGTTATGTGGAGCTTTTCTCCCCGGGCCTCCGCTGAAAATGGATCTATGTCGAGTCGGACTTCCCCGGTTAACAAATGTTAAATAAATACATAAATAAATAAATAATACATTTAAAATATCTGCGCAACTGCAAACCAACATGTCATGGTGAAGACTTACAATCCCATCCTCGTCCATAAAAAGTGATGACCAGATGTCTGGGTTTTAAATCCACATTACTACCACAAATAAATGTGAGAAAGCACAGTGGTATAGTCTCAAGATGCACACCACTGTTATCAATAAACATTGATAAACAGCAAAAAAATAAAATATAAACCAGTGTAAACATAAATCACTATGAAGAACTAAATAAGTGAAGCTTGGTCTTAATGCAATATCAAAACATGCACTATTTTTCTTGGCACATTCAAGCATAGTCCTCAGTGAATAAACACAGAGCACAGATACAAGGCCTAAGCTAATCCCCCCCCTTACCTCACTCTGAGATACACTATTTTGCCTGTACACACACACACACACACACACACACACACACACACACACACACACACACACACACACACACACACACACACACACACACATTAAATTCCTGGAAAGGCTTGTAATACTACATCAGTCCAACAGTTTTGCTGGCCCAAGGTAATTCATGAGTTGATGGAATATATAGAGCTATCTAATAGAGGTACATTATATGAACCCATTTTTACACTTAATAAAGTAGTGGATAATGTAAGGGTAAGATTTATTTAATACTATGGCATATGTCACTATTGGAAAGTCTTCTTGCTCAGGAAGATATCAAGTCATTATTATTGACAGTGTTAAAAGTTTATCAAAACATTGTTGTTATTTTGACTATTCAGCAGTGTTTCTTTGATCCAAAGTAATTCACTGCCATCATTCTACCTCTTAAGTGAAAAAGTTAAGTTTATACTCTATGCATATAAATATGCAATATAAAATTAAGAACGGTTAGAGATCCGAGGAAGTTTTCAACTGTGAAGAAGAAAGCACTCATCATTCCACACTGTTTCAGTATTATTCCATTCCTTGAGGATTTTTTTTGGATACCTTACTTCCTTTTTTCTACATAGGTTGATACTTATAGGTTCATAGGTTCATCGGTTGATACTAGGCTATATGCCCTGCATAGGTTGATACTTATAGGTTCATAGGTTGATACTAGGCTATATGCCCTAGGGCATTTATCAGCCTAGCCAGAGTGTGTTTGGCTTTTGCCACCCCTTACAAATGGGTTTTACTGTGCCCGTTTTAGGCTATAGGTTCATAGGTTGATAGTAGGCTATATGCCCTAGGGCATTTATCAAAAGCTTGGGACGGACAGTTTCAAACTCACATACCAACTACTCAAAGGCAGAAGTCCTACCACTAGACCAAAGAGGCACTCTTGTGTTTATGGTAGACTGCTAGTAGGGTGTTGGCAGCACAACTGTAGTCCATTTTGATATTGGACACGAATGGAATAAATTTTGGACTACAGGAAATCCTAAGAGGTCTTGATTTTAAATGTTCATGAATTTTTAACATTAACTGTTCCTAATCTTGCTATTTTACTAATTTACCTTTTAAATTGCTCATTTGGTGGACCTGTCCTTGATTTTATAAATTAAATAGTAATGTCTTTTGGCTTTTTCTGGTTAGGGGTCACCACAGCAGAACTCTGGTCCGCTAATGATTGGCAGTAGATTTTTACGGTGTCGAGGTGCCATCCAACCTTCAAAGAAGGAACAGCCATTCATGCTCACAACTACCTGTATGTCTTTAATCGTCACTCAACCACAGGGAGGACATGCAGACTCCACAAAGAAGGTGCTCCAGTTGAGAATTGAGCCGGAGAACCTCTTGGTATGAAGTGACACCGCTAACCTCTGCACCACCACGACCATCTGATTTTACAAATTAAATATGTACTAGAAACACATTGAATATTACTGTTTAAGAGTTATATACACAGAGAAGCAGACAATTCCACAAGGAAAGTGGAATCACAATGTCTAGATAGACATTTTCCTAGCCAAATCTGATTCAGTTACTTAGCACTGTTTATGCTACATGAATTCACAGTAAAAACAGGCAGAGTATAAATGAACGTAAACTTACCGATCTGGAGATGCAACCTTGAGGAAGACAAAGGGCCAGGTTTCAGGAGTTGCCCTCACTGTAACTAATTAACTCCAGTGTAAGTTCTAGCTATAATCCAGCTTACACCATGAACCAGATTCCAAAAGACTTGCTTTCAGCCTGTTCTCACTTACACTGAAAGCATGTTCATATGTGTGTGTATGTGTGTTAGCTATGACCCCCCCATACAAAAATTAAAAGATGCATTTCTTAGTAAAAGTCACCTGCCACCACAAGAAAAAGGTTTAAGTCTACACTTTGCAGTTAGCTGACATTTCAGAGGAAGACATTTAAATGTGCTCTGTAATGTTCTTCTTGCGTATTCTTTTTTGCTTTTTATACATTTTATAACAACATTACATCTTCTGCAGCCTTTTACATTTCTAAAATTATGCAAGTTTCATCACATTTTATAGTTCATATGTTCTGTAGATGTATTAGCAAACAAACTAAGTCTATATACAATACTCACAAGATGCAAGACTTTTAACAAGCAACAGAATAGTTTATGGTGTCAGAAATGATCAAGTTAGAGGCAAGCTGTTAAGAGAAGTGGCCCGAACCTTATCAAATCCTATAGATATAAGCAGTCTACGGTTAAAAGACTTAGTTGAAGAAAATGAGATCTGTAGAGTACAATGTGAGTGAAATAATGGAGACATATAAAATAAGGTGGCAACTTGTAGCAAAATCACATTAGGGATGAGAAAGACAGCCACAAGGTACACAGGAAGTTCGGTCCACTTGAGATTCACTCTTTGTACATCAGATGTGGTCATATATATGAAAGGAAGAACTCTTTTGAAATAAATACAAGTTGTAGAAGTTGTGGTAGAAAGAATCATCTACAGATACATGTAAAAGGAAAAGTAAAAAAATATGAAGGATATTGAACACAAATGATGTAGATTAATGGTTAATGTATTGACATTGAAAAGATATATGCAAAATGTAATAATATATGTAAAGATGCTTTTGAAACACTGTGTATGAAAGTAAGGCATATATGAACTGCATGCACGTTTAACACAAACTTGATAAAAAGGACTGTCATCTCAACTTTTAAATATTCTGGCTCATTTGACTTGAAAGAAGTTTGGAATGAAAAATTAATTCATAGTGCAAAAGCAAAAACAGAATGTAATCTTATACATGTGCATGAATGGATGCACAATCATAAACGCACTTCCAATATCCCTCACAGCTCTACTGACATATTAACCGTAATAGAAAGTTGGGCAGAAGCATGTCATATGCAAATACATCCTAATCATATGCTAGTGACAAGTTTCCCAGGAAAATACTTGTATCTCGTAAGACCAGAAGCAGGCAAGAACTGAAGTGATTAGATAGCTTAGATATCATTTATAAGCAATCAGTGACAAGACAATGGGTGAACAGGATGGTTAATATTGTAAGGAAAGACAAAATTTGCATTTGCTATCATCTACAAGATCCAAACAGGTCTTTAAAGAGTATATCATCCATTTGTTATATTTGAATAACTGATCTCAGCAATGACAAATGCTGATTTGTTTCACTAGTAAATGAATAAGAGGAATTCTGGCAAATGATGGAAGAAAAAAAACTTCAAATTATCTATATTTAATGCACCATTAAGAAGGCACAAATCTCATAAACTTATTTTCAACAAGAAATTGCTATATTTAAGATAACTGCAAACTCTAAGTTATATGGTTAGTCAGAAGGGTAGTATAACAACAGAATGATGCAGCTGCTATATAGTTTAAGACATTATAATCTCACATTTAGTAAGAGTAAGTGAAAACTGGGAGAGCATTGCACCCTCCCCATGTGATGCTCTCCCTGGTAAAATCAGATTATATATCGGTCTCATTCATAGTAATTATAACACCAGATATGCTATCAATCTCAAAAATATACTTTTTATAAAGACAAATTCCCTCCTGCTAAGTGATGGTATAAGAAGTGTCAAAGCCCCCTCAAATGCAGATAGCACAGACTCCTGTGCCAAGGTGTACACCAATGACATCTATAACCCCTTAAGCAGTTTTATAGAATTGGCCATATCTGACTGGATTAAAACCAGGTCTTGCCAAAAAAATGAGCTACCCTGGAGGACCGCTAGTAGAAACAGGCGATACAACAAGAAAAAGAAACTGATGTCCAAGTACAAGAGGGAGCTGGCACAACAGAGGAAGAAATCCCTCTCTAGCTTAAACAAACAAATCAGAGAGCTTGTCAAGTCCTTCAGAGCTAATTATGAAGCAAACATAGCCTCCCTAGCTAACGATAATCACAAGATAATCTTTAACTACATTCAAAATCTAAAAGGCAATACCAATCTATGCACTGAACTGGTTGTGGATGGCACCACCCATACTCAACCAGAGGTAATAGCTAAACAGCTAGCTGACAGATTTGCAACAAACTTCACCCCCCTGCCCTCTCCAGTCATCATCCAAAGTATACTTGCCACCATATTATCCCAAGAGAGCAGGTCATCTTGTCATTCTCCAAGGCCAAAAACACAGCATCAGTAGGACCAGACGACATCATAGGTTTCCTTTTAAGCAACCTAGCAGACCAATTTAGATCACTGTTTAACCACAGCCTGTGAACTAGCTATGTTCTGTCAGAATGGAAGACAGCAACAGTAATCCCTTTGCAGAAAGATGGACCATCAAAAGACCCTGGGAATTATAGGTCCATAAGCTTGACTAGCCACATCTGCAAGGACATGTAAAGAATCATTATGAACCTTATTA
>NC_056726.1:1108808365-1108847759 GCF_019279795.1 Protopterus annectens
ACATAGCACATTTATACCCCCTCAAAACCCGATTATTCAAGTGTTTGAGAGGTTATGTGATACTCAGATACGCAGAATAGTGAAGAATGAAAAAATAATATCTTACAACTTAACCACAGCCGAAAAATTTTGCTTGAAGGAACTAACAACAACAGATAAATATAGGGTTATGAAGCCCGATAAGGGTGGCGGTGTGGTTGTTATGAATAAGGATGATTACTTCAACAAAATGACCATAATGTTAAGTGACAACAGCACTTATGAAAAAGTTTCGAAATATGAAATGCGCAGGGCCTACACTAAGTTGGACTAGATGCTGTATGAATATCTAATGGATGGTGTCATTACTAAGGATGAATACAACTTTTTAAATGTGGAGCATCCCATGACTCCATCCATCTTTGGTATTCCGAAAATTCACAAAAGTGTTCACAATCCACCCTTTAGACCAATAGTTTCTGCCAGAGGGTCCAAAACTGAGGCTATGGCTTCCTTTATTGATTTTCATTGTAAAGAAGTATTAACAAAATTTGATCACATAGTCAAAGATTCATGGCATTGCCTGGATAAAATAAGAGACAATTTAGCTGAGATAAACCCTGAAATTTCTATTATTACTATTGATATTGTAAGCCTTTTTACCATAATTCCCCACAAGTTGGGTATAGAAATGTTTGAGGCAAGCTTATTAAAATTTGGTGCATTTAGTAATGACAAATGCAAATTTTTAAGGGAACACAAACTCAGGAACCTCACATGGCTTTCCTGAAAACACTGGAGGGGATAAATGTATCTCCAAACACCATCATACTAGGTTCATAGGTTCATAGGTTCATAGGTTTATACTAGGCTATCTGCCCGAGGGCATTTACAAGCCTAGCCCATAGTTTTGTGGCTTACGCCACCCCTTTAGTATGGGGAACTATACCCATTATTTTGCTGTGCCTCTGTTGAGCAGTGACACTGAGGTAATCCCTGGGGTATATCTGCGATCTCCCATCCATTGGTCAAGATTTCTCTTGAACAAGGCCAGCGAGGTGCTCTGCCTCACATATACCGGGATTTTATTCCACAGCATAGGGAGTCTTTGGGTGATGAATCTATCCCAACAGCACGTCCTATTAATAGCCGTGTTGAGGTTTAAGTCTCCCGCCCTTGTGGCTCTGACGGATCTAGATTTTTGAGGTGAAGCATATTCATCAAATCTGGGTTTGACATGGCCTTGTATGTTAGGCAAAGGTCACCTCTGAGCAACTGAATAGAGCTGGAGTTCTTTCAGTCGGGCAGCATAGGACAGATGTTTGAGACCCTTTATCCTTTTGGTGAGGAACTTTTGTGGCCTCTCCAGCTGCTGCAAGTGTCGGGTCAGATACATTCCGAATCGGGCATTGTACTCAATCATTGGTCTGATGAGTGATGAGTATAGGGAGACTATGACCTCCCTTGATCTAGATGAGAATCCCTTCATGATAAGGTGGGCAATGTAGAAGGTCTTCCTAACTACTTTAGCTACATGGGTGTCGAATGACAGACTACTATCAACCTGGGTCCCCAGGTCCCTGATAACTTCTTCTGTACTCAGTGGATTGCCACCTATTTGGTAGCTAGGGGTAACCTTGTTTTTCGAAGGGTATGACTATGCATTTTTGGCATTTAACTTTAGGCCATGGCTCTGGCACCAGTTATCCGTTCTGTGAGACCCTTCTGAAGGATATCTGTGTCAGATGTGTTTTCTACTATGGAGTTTGCAGTCATCTGCAAACTTTGTCAGCCATAACCCTCCTGTGTTTGCTTGTACTCGAAAAGTAGATGCCAAACAAGAGTGGGCCCAGGACTGAGCCCTGTGGTACACCACTTGTGACAGGCTTTGAGTCTGACATGGCGCCAGCAACTCTGACCCTGTGGGTTCTGTCACTCAGCCAGTTTGCAACCCATCTTGTGATGTATGGGTTAACATTTAAGCTGATGAGTTTTTCAATGATACCCGAGTGGGGTATTGTATCAAAGGCCTTCGCCAGATCGAGGTAGGCTGTATGGACTGCCTTTCCCTCATCAATGGCTTGACTTCAATTACCCTAATATAGACTGGGAACACTACTCAAGCCCAAATACCCTAGCCCAAAAGTTCCTGGAATTCATAAACTCAAACGCCATGGAACAACTGGTCACCATCCCCACAAGAGGAGAAAACATACTTGATCTCATCATCACGAACATGGGAGCACAATGTTCAACACCGGAAGTATACCCCTCACTGGTGAGATCAGATCACAAACTAATCTCGCTGGAGGTCCTCATCCCACCCCCACCTGAAATAAAAAAGACCACAGTAAAGAACTTCTCGAAAGCCGACTTCACACTTCTAAAGACTAGTGTGGTCTCCTTTAAGGCCCCTGAGCGGAAAACAGTACCCAAGCCGCTGAATCACTTACAAATGCCTTCTACCAGCACCTACAGGAATGCATGGATAAGGCAATCCCAAGCAAAACAAAGACTCTTTGTACCAAAGGCAAGCATCCAGTCTGGTGGACCCCAGCCATAAACAAACTCTACAACAAAAGGAGGAAGCTACTACAAGATAGAGCAAAATCCTTAAAAGGTAAGACACCTTTGATCACTACAAGTAAAAAACTAAGAGCTCTCATAAAATCATCCAAAGCAAACTTTGAGAGAAAAATAGCTAAAGACTCAAAAAGACAATCATAAGGCCTTCTTCAGCTATGTTAGAAACCTGGGAGGAAACTCCCAGATATGCTCAGAACTAGTTCAAAATGATGTGAAGATTACTGATCCTACAGACATTGCCAACATACTGGCTGGCAGGTTCAGTGCAAACTTCTCGCCCCCCTCCCGCCCAAAAGGAGAGATATCTATACCAAACGATTGTAGCCCCCAAACATCTCTAACGCCCAAGTGAGAACTGCTCTCCAAAGCAAAAACACAGCATCCATGGGACCTGATGGTGTCCCCAGCTGTGTGCTCCACGAACTCAACGAGGAATTAAACCCACAGCTAGGACAGCTGTTTAATCATAGTCTCACCTCTGGATACGAGGAGTGGCACAACAGTGGTCCCACTTCATAAAGGCAGTGCCTCCACCGACCCTGGAAATTACCGGCCCATTAGCTTGACAAGCCTTATCTGCAAAGCCATGGAGAGGATCATAATGGATCTCATAAACAAAGACATAGGGAATTTGCAGACTTTGGATCAAACCCAGTTTGGCTTTGTCAAAGGCAGATCATGCCTTTTAAACTTGGTTGACTTTTTCGAAACAGTCACCAAAGCCATTGATGATGGAAAGGCAGTCCATACAGCATACCTCGATCTGGCGAAAGCTTTCGATACAATACCCCACTCGGGTATCATTGAAAACTCATCAGCTTAAATGTTAACCCATACATCACAAGATGGGTTGCAAACTGGCTGAGTGACAGAACCCACAGGGTCAGAGTTGCTGGCGCCATGTCAGACTCTAAGCCTGTCACAAGTGGTGTCCCACAGGGCTCAGTCCTGGGCCTACTCTTGTTTGGCATCTACTTCTCCGAAGTACAAGCAAACACAGGAGGGTTATGGCTGACAAAGTTTGCAGATGACTGCAAATTGGGAAAACACATCTGACACAGATATCCTTCAGAAAGGTCTCACAGAAACGGATAACTGGTGCCAGAGCCATGGCCTAAAGTTAAATGCCAAAAATGCATAGTCATACCCTTCGGAAAAACAAGGTTACCCCTAGCTACCATATAGGTGTCAATCCACTGAGCACAGAAGAAGTTATTAGGGACCTGGGGACCCAGGTTGACAGTAGCCTGTCATTCGACACCCATGTAGCTAAAGTAGTTAGGAAGACCTTCTACATTGCCCATCTTATCATGAAGGGATTCACATCTAGAACAAGGGAGGTCATAGTTTCCTGTACTCATCACTCATCAGACCAATGATTGAGTACAATGCCCCATTCGAATGTATCTGACCCGACACTTGCAGCAGCTGGAGAGGCCACAAAGTTCCTCACCAAAAGGATAAAGGGTCTCAAAATCTGTCCTATGCTGCCCGACTGAAAGAACTTCAGCTCTATTCAGTCGCTTACCGCTTGCTCAGAGGTGACCTGTGCCTGACATACAAGGCCATGTCAAACCCAGACTTGATGAATATGCTTCACCTCAATAAATCTAGATCCGTCAGAGCCACAAGGGCAGGGGACTTAAACCTCAACACGGCTATTAATAGGACGTGCTGGAGGGATAGATTCATCACCCAAAGACTCCCTATGCTGTGGAACAAAATCCCGGTACATGTGAGGCAGAGCACCTTGCTGGCCTTGTTCAAGAGAAATCTTGACCAATGGATGGGAGATCGCAGATATACCCCAGGGATTACCTCAGTGTCACTGCTCGACAGAGGCACAGCAAAATAATGGGTATAGTTCCCCATACTAAAGGGGTGGCGTAAGCCACAAAACTATGGGCTAGGCTTGTAAATGCCCTCGGGCAGATAGCCTAGTATGAACCTATGAACCTATGAACCTATGATGGAATTAGTACTTGAAAACAACTATATTTTTCTAAATGGTGAATATTTTAGACAAAAAAACGGGGTAGCTACGGGGGCAAGATGTGCCCCTATCTATGCCAATCTTGTCTTAGCCTTTTGGGAGACACAAACGCTGTTCACTTCTTGTTATTGGGATGATATTGTTCTTTATCTGAGGTTCCTGGATAATATCTTGATTTTTTGGAAAGGGACAAGAGAAGGATTTTTAGAATTTGAATTATTTCTTAATACTACATCCAGTTTTTTAAGTTTCACTAGCAAGATATATGACAATTATTGTGAGTATCTTGATATACTACTGTAAAAAACAAGAATAGGTTAGAAACTAGTATTTTTCGGAAAAAAAACACATTCTAATTCTTTCCTACATTTTGATAGTTGTCACCCTTACTATCAAAAGAAGAATTTAATCAAAGGGCAGATGGTTAGGCTCTCAAGAATTATCAGTGAAGATACGTTTTTTTGTGATGAAATTAAAACACTGTCAAGTATGTTTTTAGATAGAGGATACCCAAAGGATTTGATTGATAAAGTAAGTGCTGAGATACAGATGAAAAGACAGCAAATGTATCAACCTATTATAAAGTTTGGAATTACAAATACTAATTGTGAGAATAGACCAATAATTGGAAATGATACGTTAGTTATTCCTTTTAATGAAATAACTACGAAAATTGTCAACACTGTATGAGAGAGTTGGGCTAGTGTGTTTATGAACAATGAGGAATGTATTGACATTCTTGGTTTATGGCCTAAAATCACTTACAGTAGAGGCATGAATTTAAAAGAATACTATGAAGCAACACATAGTAAGAATATTTACCTAAAGTCCAAGATGGGTAAATGTGGCACACGCCACACATGTAAATATATTCATGACGGACCCTATGTAGTAGTTTGTAACTTTGGAAAAACTATCAGATGCCCAGGGTATTGCAACTGCAATACAAAAATGGTAGTTTACCTTGCTACTTGTTCATCATGTTCAGCCTACTACGTGGAGAAAACCATTAGAAAGCTTAAAGATCGAATAGGTGAACATGTTAGAGACATAAAAAAGAAAAAAGACACTAGTGCCCTTTATACACATAGTGTAAGGTGTGATAATTTGAAAAGGTTCTTATTCTTCGTGATAGATAGAATACCTTATAACAACAATAAAGGAGGTGATGACAAGACATTACTAGAAGTTAAAGAATGTCTATGGCAACTAAGACGTAATGCAAGTATTCATCCAGGTGTCAATGACTACATTTCTATAGCCAGTATACTTCGACATAAATCACAATTTATTTGATCACTAATATCTAATGGCCTATTTTAGATAATTAATGGATATATTTATATTAATATTTATGTTATTGTTTTTAACTATTTTTTACAATTTTAGAGTTTTTTATTATATGTAATTGTTACACATACAATTTTTTAGATATTGTACATTGCATTTTTAATAATTGTCTTGGCATTATAATCGTTGATATAGGCAGTCTTTTTAAAGCAGTTTTTCAGGGATTACAATGAGGTATGCACAAATGATTGTTAAATTAAATTAATTATAATTGTTTTTTATTAGTAATCATTTAATAATTTAATTTATTAATTGCTGCTTCTATTTAAATGGAATTCATTGTGATAGCGTTTGTACTCTGATGAAGCCCAGTATATTTTATGGGTGAAAGTGCTTAGTACTCGTTACTGTTTTGTCATATTTTTAACTAGCATTAATAAACCAGTGTTCTACAGTCGATTTGGTTCATCTTGTTTGGTTTTACTAGTTTTAATAGTTTGGATTTTTAGTTTGTTAAGGTTATTTTTTTCACAAGTTAGTATATATGGAAGAAGCATAAAGAAGTGTGGAGATAAGGTGGGAATAGGCAATAGTGGTTGTGGCTAGTCGGGAGGGAAAGGGTTTTATCCTATAGAGGGAGCCTAGTTTCCTGTTGACAGTTTTTATGGTATTGTTGATATGGGTTTCAACATTCAGGTTGTTATCAATGTTTACCCCTAGAAGTTTAGTTATTGGATCAGGAGATATGAGTATACCATTATTGGATAAGACTGAAAAGTTCATTGGGAGTGATTTATAGGTAGGAGTGAAGAGGAGGAGTTTGTTTTTTGGGGGGTTCAAAAGGAGGTAGTGTTGTAGAAACCAATTTTCTGTTTTACTGAACATTGTCTGAGTTAGAGTCTGTAGTTGGGATTGAGATTTAGCTGAGCAGATTATTGTCGAATCATCTGCGTATTGTACACAGTTAGTTAGTGGAATAGCTAGGTTGAGGTCATTGATAAATATTGAGAAAAGGAGGGGGCCAATATAGAGCCCTGAGGAACACCTAGGGTAACTGGGAGATGGGATGAGAGGTTGTTGTCCCATATCACTGCCTGCTGTCTATTATCAAAGCAGGACTGGAACCATTTTATAGTTTTTGTGTCCAGAGAGAAGGACTTTAGAATATTGAGAAGTAATTGGTGGTTGACCATGTCAAATGCTTTTGAAAGGTTGATGAAAAGTGCTGAAGGGAGAAAATTGTTATTATGGTTTTTATTGATGCTGTCAGTGAAGGATAGGAGTGCAGTTGTTGTACTGTGGAAAGGCCTGAAGCCATGTTGAGATTTGACCAGTAAATTGTTCTGGAGTAGGTAGTCTAGTAACTGTCTGTGGATGCACTTTTCCATTATTTTAGCTAATGGGGAAAGTAGTGCTATGGGACGATAGTTTTAATATTTTCTGGAGTTTCCACCCTTGTGTATGGGGATAATGTAGGAGATTTTCCAGAGGGTGGGAATAGTGCTTTCTTGTATGGTTCTATTTATCAGCAATAATACAGAATAAGCTATGACTTTGGCTGCCTTTTACAGGTATTCAGCAGGTAGCTGGTCAGTTGAGGGGGTAGTAGGTTTTAGTTTACTTAAGAGGTTGCAGATAAGGGAAGTTGGGACAGGTTGCAGGTTTAGAGTTGGGAGAGAGTTAGTAGTATTGGTTGGAAGGGCAGAGCTATCAGCTGTTAGTTGATTAGCAAGTGTTTGGATGGTCTCAGTGAAGAAGATATTAAAAGCATTAGCAGTTTGATTTGGATTGTCAGAATTTGATCTTATAGGGGGTGGTGTTGTAGATTGGCCTGGTTGAAGTGGTCTGTTTTTGCTAGCCCAGAACTTTTGTGGATTATTTTGGTTGTTCTGTTAGAGGTGGAAGTAAAAGTTTTTTTTTTATCTTCGAGTATAGCTTTCTTAGTCTCATTTCTTTTTTGCCTGAATTGTTGTTGGTCTGCAGGGTTTTTAGTTGTTCTCCATAGTGCCAAACTTTATTTCTCTGTTGAATTTTCTGCCTGGTTTTCTTTGTAAGCCATGGGGTGAGTTTAGGTTTAATTTTGATGGAACGCTTTAGTGCATGGTGGTTAAGGATTGTTAAGAATTTTGAGTTAAAGTAGTTTGTTGCTTCGTCAAGTGGGAGGTATTTTATAGGTGACCAATCACATTCTTTTAGTTCAGCTTGGAAGTTATTGGGGTTAAAGTTTCTGTTGCTTCTTATTGTTTTACATATGGCTGGGTTGTGTGAGCTCGACCTTTGCCTGATTACATAAGTGAGAGAATGGTCACTTACATCGTCAGGGAGGGTCCCTACATTATAGAGTTGTTGGTGATTATTTATTAGAATCCAGTCTAGGATGGATTCTTTGTTATTGGATTTATTCATTCTGGTTGGGGAGTTCATTGTTTGTGAGAAGCCATTAAGGTTAATATGGGAGGTTGGTGATTCAGTAGAGCAGTCCTTCCAATGTATATTAAAGTCTCCAAGAATTATTGTCTCTTAGGGAATTTTTGTGGAGAGTTCAGCAAGGATACCTTCCAGAGTGGTGATTTTGTTACCAGGGGGCAAGTAGATACATATTATATTCAGGGATTTGCTGGGATTAAGTTGAAGCTTGGTGCTAATGATTTCTGCATTGTTTTCAGAAGAGAAACCAAGATCTAGTATAGATATTTGTAACCCTTCTTTATAGAGGATAGCAACACCCCCTGTTTTTTTTACTTTGCGGTCTTGTCTCAAGATGTTGTACCTAGATGGAATAATTTCAACATCTTGTGTAGTGGGTTTTAGCCATGTTTCTGTTAAACAAAGTATATCAAAGGAATGAACATCCAGGAGAGCATGGAGGTGGGCAATTTTATTATTTATGCTGAGAATATTGAGGTGAGCTATATAGAGTAAGTTGGGAGATTTAGATGGGATATTTGGGGTAGAGGGAACATGAATTTGTGGTTCTGTGCCAGTTTTATGCCCTAGTCCTGGGTTAGGGTGAATGTCCTCATCTAGTAAGGAGAGGTGTAATAGTTTGTTTAAGGGATTGTGGAGGTTAAAGTAATGGTGAATAGTTTTTTTTTTGGTTTTAGATAGTTGCATTGATATGGATCTGTCTGTGATATTTAACAGGTAAACAGCTAGGTAAAGATGTTATATTTATGTGTTCTGGGGAGTTAATTAGAGGTATAGTACTTGTTTGTGCATTAGGGAAGTTTAGCTGTAAATATTTTGATTGTTCATACGAGGTTAGCAGGTAGGCTGCTGTTAGAGAAAGTAGGAGAAAGACAAAGATTAGGGGCTTTAGTTGGATTTGGAAAAGTTGTGTTTGCATAGTGACTAATACACTTACTGGTGTTGTTTAAAGAGGAGGAGTTCTACTAGGGGTGAATAGAGAGGTGTATGTAGAATGTTAACAAGATGAGTATCGTGATTGGATTGGAGAGGAAGAGGGTGTAGTGAGGATGTATAAGCTTAGGTGAGTGGGAAATGAGGGTAGGGTAGGGGAGCGGAGTGAGCCCGCAGGGCGAACGGAGTGAGTAGAGACAAGATAGGTAAGGAGCTGAAAAGAACAATCAGTTGAAGCAGGGATTACAGTAGGTAGGTAACCCTAAATACTGGAATAAAGTTAAAAGAGTAGATAATAGAGCTATTTGGAGGGTGTATGAGAGCTAACCATAAAAATAAATAGATGTTATGGGCTACAGTTTAATAGCAAGTCTGTGGATAAACAGTACATAGCAAAGGTGTAGTACAGGTCAGGAGAAGGCTTCAAGGCCTGGAAGGGACAAGTCTTCCACCTGGTGGCCCAAATTAATTTATTGTAAGCAGGGTAAAAAAGGAGGGAGTTTAGGTTCCTAATGCAAGAAAAGGAGTAGTGGTTCCGAGTGTCTTTAAATGGTGGAAAAAGTAGATTTGATTGGTTACAGAGTGGGGAGGGAGTAAAGCTGCTAGTTTTCCTGGCTAGAGCTTTATAACCACCTAGATCTAATAATAAGTTATAGGCTATACTGGCCGTGATAGTTTAGACACATACTTTCATGCTGCCTTTACTGAGAAAGTATGGGGATAGGTTACTCAACTATGGAGACTGAAGGGAGTTTGGACAGGGTCCTTGTTCTTCCGGTTGATAGTTTCTGTGTCCCAGAACAGTGAACCCAGACTAGAGAGTTGGGATTGTTTTAGGAGGAAAAGAGAAAAATAGTAGAAACAAGATGTTTAGTTTAGTTTTAATTAAACAGAATATTTCTCTAACTTAATGCAGGGACCTTGGACGTAGTAAATATGTGGGAACATTAAGAAAAGCAAAAACTCAAGCATTAAAAATACTACATTAAATGACCACTCATATGGGGCATCTGATTTAAGGTGGCGCAGCTTTTACATCAATGTTTAAGACTTAAGAACACCCTTCAGGTAGTGTACTGTAAAAACAAATTCACTTAGTAATACTTAAAGTCAGTATGTCTAATGGTACACTAATTCACTGAGGACGAACCTGAATAGTAATGTAGAAGCTGTAGGTGTGGATATTTAGCTAAGGCAAAGCTCACGTTTAGAGTTAGCCTCTCCATTCATGTTTTCTTTTATTGTTATCTATTTTGGCTAGTTGCGGTGCAGTCCTAGCGTTCTCACATATACCTCTTATCCTTGTTGAAATTTACAAATGCTACTTGTGTAAAAATCAGCCACGTTCATATGTTTCACATTACATTAGCTAGTAGAGGTGCAGTTATTGATTACCATATGCACCTATTACTCTAGATGCAATCATAAATGTAGGCGAGTACGTCTCCTCATTTATTTCTTAGTCTGCGTTTAAACTATATTGGCTAGAGTATTCCGTTATGGCTTTCCGGACACTCCGCTAATCTATGGGGAAGATGTAAGTAAGAGCGAAATTATGACTTTGCACAGGTATCCCAGCCCTGATACCGCACTGCTATTGCATTCTCTAAACATGTGTGGAAATTACAGCAAATTGGTCCTGTTGTGAAGACAACAATACAGAAACCAGATTTAGTAAGATTCTGTCTAAATAAGGTTCTTACGTTTAGAGCAGCGTGAGTTAGGGAAACAAAAATAGTGTTGGAAACAGCTGTGGCTGAGCACAATTGTACAAACTCTACATGTACCTTAAGGTAGTACCATATCAGATATACTGATATAGCGGGGTGTCTTACAAAAGGTGGAAATTACGACAAGTTCCTTTAAATGATAATAGAAAATTGAAGAGAAAGTGTAATAAAGTACTTCCTAATGGGATTCTTAGAGGTAGAGCACTGTATATTTAGAAGCTATTTAGTTCTTCCAAATTCCTTAAGTGGGTTGGTCACTAAGGACTCTCCACGTGGGTGGCGCAGTTTGAGAAGCCTAGGTTTAGATTGTTCTTAAAATGAGATGTGAGATACTCTTTACGTGGCTTCTCAGTGCCATGTTAGCAGGATTGCATATTGGTCAAATTTATGTAAACTACAGCAACCAGATAATATTGCATTGCTTAAGAAACACACAAGTCTCTTAGAGTATGCACCAAAAGGTCTACAGAAGCTCACTTTGAAGTACAGTAATGCTACACTGCTAAGGCTAGCACTCTAACAAATTGGAGAATAAATGTGCACCATTAATGGGAGACACCCAAAAACTACTTCTCAAGAGAGTGGTTAAGTATTCATATATGAATCTACAGCAAAAGAAAAATTAAACGTATGTTAAATATTCACCCCTATCTGTATAGAAGGAAATTCACTGTAGTTACAGACCACAATCCATAAACATGGCTACATTGAGCCAGTCAGCCAGCTAAATACCAAGTCATTAAGGTGGAGCCTAGGGTTTCAGGCATATGACATGAGAGTGAAGCACCGTAGTGGGGTCAGCAATGCCAATGCAGATGGGCTCTCAAGACTGGGTATAGGTTAATGTGTTCCCAGACAGGCTCATTTCTCTCAAGCAACTTTCTTCTATGGTCACTTGAAAAACTAACTTGAGTCTGCAATGGGTGAGATGTGATGATGTGAGACAGCAAGGGCATAGCAAAATAAATTTAAAATGGGTGGCGAAAGCCAAATACATTCTGGCTAGGCTTATAAATGACCTAGGGCAGATAGCCTAGTATGAATCTATGAACCTACGAACCTATAGCTGTGCCAGGTGGAGTAGCGCAGTACATGTGTAACATATATCAGCACAGCTAGCTGGAGTTTTGTAAAGAATTATATGTCATTTGAATATCAAACTGATTTGCACAGATGCTTGTGTTAAAAATGTATTTGTAAAGTGCGTGTGTTAAAAATGTATCAACAGTGGGTCCTGCTGGACAGAAAAGTAATATACATGTATGTCAGACTGTATTGTTGTAACTGATGAAATGTATATATTTTAACAGAGGTTGCTGGAAGGGAAGGGGTTAAGCTCAGTCCAGCTAACCTTAAGAAAAATATCCTGAAATTAAATTACTTGGTTTAGGCCATTAAGATTTTATCTCACCATTCTGAATGCAGCAGAGACACAATGTCTGTGAAAGTCCTGGGCTGGGATTATCCTCTATTGTCTTTAGTAGTGAACTAATTGCTACCCTGGAGTGGCAGAGAATGACTTGTTAGTTTCTGAAAGAAGGGTGGAAGTGTTGTAATTTTTTTAGTTTCCACATGCTGTAATAAACATCAGCTAAAGTTAGATGTGTGTACTGGGACACACCAGTGCCAGATTCTGGCTCAATTTCTAGTCAGAGGGCAGTGTGAGAACCACAAACTCAGGTGACCAGATGTGATGCCATTCTGTAGCCAGTATTGAATTTGTATTTGAATGCTAGTGAGAGATTTGAGGAGTGCACTCTGTTTTTGGACCTGACAAGACACTCATCCACTCTCATCTGCCTTGCTTTAGTAAGTAACTAGAGAACAGCAATTCTTCAGTCAGTTAAAAAATGTAGTGAGATTAGCTAAATGTTGTTTTTTTCTGTATCTGTCTGAGGCTTTCCATCTGTGTTGTTTATTATATTTACTATGATTGAATCTCTGTTGTTTATTGTAAATAGATATTCAGTATTTCCATTTTATTATTATTTATTATTAAATGTATCTTTACTTTTCATTGTGGCTGGTCTTTTGGAAAATATATAACCTTTGAGAGTACTTGCATTTATTTAGTGGTACTGTGGCACTATGTTCTTGAAAGTCTTGCTGCTTGGTTAAATGCTTGTATAACTATGAATTTTAATAAATGTAATTGGGTACCCTCATAAGAGCCTTAAAACAACTGGCTTCAGGTGTTCTGGTGGCAAAAAATCTACTTTATAGTCTGGGTGGAGGTGGCAGAGTGGCTAAGCTGTGCTAGCATTTCCCAAGTGTGTGAGTGTGTGTGTGTGTGTGTGTGTGTGTGTGTGTGTGTGTGTGTGTCAAATCTCAAAAAGTGTGTGTGTGATAGCTACTTTGAGCAGAGACACTAGGAGCATTGATTCCGCATGGAGACTGGTGGAAGACTTTGCTTGGAATATCCAGCTAGGGGCTCAGCTTTATAGTGGTCAGTGAAGAGTCTTTTCTATGGTCTGAAGAGGAAGCTCAGCCCCAAGACTGGCATGTGGCTCCTTGATCACTGGTCTAGAGGAGGGACATCACATATTGGTGAGCAGCGGTGTGAATATTAATTGAACTTCTGTAGCCTGTAAGCAGTTGTCTCTAAAGGTGTGTATGCTCTCAGTAGCTACAAGGTAAACATGCAGAGTTTCATTTTTTACCCATGGTGTGCAGCTAAAGCTATCTTAACAGAGTTCATAAGTAAAAGGGGAAGCCACTAGTTCAGTTACATGGCCAGGATAAGGGTTTAGAAGTTTTAAATGTAACCACAGGAGTCATGCAGCACACAAATCTCTACTGAAGCAAGGTGGGGAACAAAAGGTGAGGGAGCCAGCAAGTAGGAATAACAGCATGCCAGTTATAAGTTGTCTGGAAACAACCGGGGTAACAAACTATCACCAGAGTTTGCATCCTATCTTTGTGGATGGAAAACAGGCTAATGCCAAGAGAGACACAACCTACTGCATAGCCATTGTGAAGCCTGCAGGGGTTAAAGAGTAGCAGCATTTGCTTGGGAGGTCCACTGCAGTCAGAACTTTAGGAAGGACCCCATTCCAAATACGTTTGGGCAGAGTTCAGATTGACTGGAAGGGTAGAAAAGGAAGCAAGCAAGCAAGTAGGTGTGTTTGAGGATATCCCTGCAGATGTCTTGATAGGGCATGAGTTTGATAATGCAGTAACTTGTGTGCATGTAGTTACATGCAGTCAGGCTTGGAGACAGGCACATGTGTCTGGTAGCCTGAGTGAGACCCAGGCAGAACCCACACCTGAAGCTGGGGCTGGTGATGTGGCTATTTCAGAAAGGGAGCTACCCTGTAGCAGTGAGCCTGAAGGCAAGCCACAGCTGCTGATAGGTACTGGTGTACCCATGGACAGGTTTACTGCAAGGGCAGAGTTGATTAGGGTTACCCGGGCTGACAGTGAGGCACCGCTGTCAGAGGATACCAAACTTCCCATGGAAACGTAGTTGGGAAGGGTTACAAAAAGAGTTCAGACAGGCTCAGCTCTCAGACCCTAAATTACAAGGCTTGAGGGAGGTAGCAAGGGAGGCACCTGATTCTGAAGGAAAATGTGAATCTGTATACTGCAACAAACAGTTACTGTATAGAATGGACCCCTGAGGGAGGACTCTAGGGTGAGGTAATACAGCAGTTGGTAGTTCCCTGACCCTACCATCTGGCAGTTCTAGCCATAGCCCATGGCATTCCCTTTGCAGGTCATATGGGCATAAATCATACCAAGAGACATATTATGCAGAACCTTTATTGGCCTGAGATTGCAAGGATAACAGGGTACTGCAGGACATGTGAGCAGTGCCAAGAAGTAGGCAATGCAGGAGAAAAGGTCAAAGCTCCTTTGATGCCTTTGCCTATGACTGAGGACCCATTTCAGAGGGAAGCTGTGGGTATTGTGGGGCTTCTGAATATCCCAAGTTCCACAAGGAAGAAGTATATCCTATTGTTAGTAAATTATGCTACTAGATATCCTGGGGCAGTGGCTCTGTCCTCCATCAAGGCAGAGACAGTGGCAAATGCTTTGTTAGATATTTTCAGCAGGGTAGGTTTCCCGAGAGGAATGTTGTCAAGGGATAGGGCATGTGCATTTCTAGGTTAAATGTATGTGAGGAAGGATATTTTAGTGATCTTGGGGATTTGAGATTAAATTTTATTGAATGAGGATATAATGTGAGTGAGACAGAGCAGGGTTTGTCACAGAGTACACAACTGAGGGATACACAGGCTAAAGTATATTTCTCTACTCCTGGTAATTGTCATGAAAGAGATAGAGATTATAGGAGTAGGATTGTCCCTTTGTCCCTGCAGTTTAGTAGCGATGTCAACGTTATTACTAATATTATAAGGAATTATTGACCTGTTCTAATTACAGATGACAAAATTGGCAGGTTGTAGGGGGTTGCTTCATATTTTAATTTTAAAAATAACCTTGAAGTAACTCCTGTGCTATTCTGACAATTCTAGGAGAACTGGATTTTCTAGTGAACCACTAGTCACTTGCCCTTGTGGAAAATGTAGTTTATTTGGACATATACATAATACGAACTGCTTTGTACACCCTGATAATAGCACTAGATTTTGTTTTAACGTTAGAGCTAGTTGTGATACCAGGGATCTTGTTTTTCTAGCTTATTGCAAGGTTTGTACCTCGTTTTACATTGGCAAGACCAATAGGAGCCTGAAAGAACAAATTAGGGAACATATGTATCAGATTCAAACATTTAATAAGTATAATGCTTTAGCAAGATATACTGAGGAAAAAGGTGCTTAACATATGTTTAAGTTTATGGTTATTGATAGGGTATTTGATAATTTATGCTTAGGTGATAAATATTATCGTGAGGTCTGAATTACACAGGATTATTAAAATGAGATCAGGTTCTGATTTTAATGGATATGTTTCTCTTAAGCCTGTTTTAAAAGCCCATAGGCTAAGTTAGATATGACATAGAATGCTTGCTTTTACTTATGTGTATCTGTATGTTGCATTTTTTTGTGAATTTCTCTTTAAATGCTATGAATGATACAATGCAGCATGTCCGACAGAAATTTTGTAGCAGGGAATTGTTTTGATGTGATTTTGTGTGACATGGTCTGATGAATCGATTGGTATTATCGTGAAAGCACTTACCGTTTCTGTAATAAACTTTGTTATATTTGTTTTAGTTGACTTGTCACTGTGTCCATTTTTAATATATTTTACATACTCGTCTAGTTGTTTTACATGGATGCTGCTTATCCAAGGTGTACAGATTTTTTATTTGTTGTATCCTTAAATACCTGCTTAGTTTTCCCTATATCAAATTAACTGCATTTTATACAATTAGCAAAATATACAACATTTTCTGTGTTGCAAGTTGCACTGGCTTTCACTATAAATGCCTTTCCATCTATAGGATGAATAAACCTATTTTCTTTATTTACAAACTTGCAAAAACTACAATTGTAACAAGGTTTTGTACCGTAGTTGGTGCCTATCTTCTTATTTTTTGTTTTCTTGAGTTCCTTATAACACAACTTCAGTTATAAATTCATCTCCCTCTTAAATGCAAAACGTGGTCTAGTACCCACCTATTTAGCTATTTCTTGTTCTGAACGGAATATCAGCCAATTCTCCCTAATGATATTTTGAATCTGTGTAGTACATGGATTATACTTCATATTATACCCACCTTTCTACTTGTCTTATTTTCTGAATTTTGTTGTACCATAGTCATATCAGAGAAATATGGCTTAGCATAATTCATCCTTTCGGACTTGGCAAATTCCATATTCCTTTCTTATAAGCTTTAATCATAGCCTCTTTTTTGAAAATCATCAGCCATTTCAGATGCATCTTGAATAAACTGTGATTCTGTTGTATTCTGTTTCATATCATGAAATTTGATTTTCAGGTCCTCTTTGTTTAGCAATAATTCTCTAGAAGCAAAGCTTTAGAAAAATTAAGATTTTACATTATATTCCTGGATGAAAATATTCTTAAAGTTCTTCCCTATATATAGGCAAAATATGGTGGGTTGCAAACCAGCTCAATGATAGAACTCATACAGTCAAAATAAGGGTATCCATCCCTTCCAGCAGACCCGTAACCAATGGTGTTCCACAGGGATTGGTTCTGGGACCCCTACTGTTTGGAATCCACTTCTCCGAAGTACAGGCTAAAACTAAAGGACTGTGGCTGACAACGTTTGTTGATGACTGCGAACTGGGAGCGATCATTGAAGCCCCAAGTGATGTCAACATCCTGCAAGAAGGTCTTATGCAGACTAATAACTGGTGCCAAAGTTATGGTCTTAAACTTAATGGAAAAAATGCATTATCATCCCCTTCAGTAAGGATGATGTTCCTGCAAACTACCGCATCAATAGCAATACCATAAGGACACAGTCAGCGGTGAGAGATCTGGGCACACAGGTTGATAACAAACTTAAATTCAATCACCATGTCTCCACAGTGAAGAAGCGCATGTTATATCGTTCATCTCATAAGTTAGGGCATTGCCTCCAGAAAAAAAGAGGTTATAATCCCCCTCATACTCTTCCCTCATCAGGCCAATAATAGAGTACAATGCTCCCTTCCAAACACCTGCAGCCATTCGAGAGACCACAAAGGCTCCTTACAAAGAAAATTCAGGGTTTTCAAGATCTGTCTTATGCAGATAGACTGAAATCATTGTCACTTTACTCTGTGTCATACAGACTGCTCAGAGGTGACCTGTGCCTTGCATATAGAGCAATCTCTGACCCAGCTTTAATGGAATTGCTGCACATTTGCAAGTCAAATGCCACACAGGTCACTCACTCAAAGGACCTTAAGCTGGTATGTTACATCAACAGAACTTGATGGAGAGACAGATTTGTCTCACAGAGGTTGCCCTACCTTTGGAATAAGCTTCCTATTCATGTTAAACAAAGCCCCTTTTTAAGCACAGTTTGAACGATTGGATGGGTAACTGGAAATTAACCCCGGGGTTCCACCTGTGTCCCTCTTGGACAGGGGCAATAGGTGTTGATCATGGAAATAAGGGTAGAACTTGCCTAGACTTGTAAGGGCCCTGGGGCCATTAGCCTAGTAACCTCCTATGATCCTAATGATCCTATGATCCTATGAACCTATGTATTTTTTCTTCTAAAAATAATACATTTAAATGTATTGTTCTCTGCAAATTTCAAGTCTCATGGGGAAAGACTAGGAAAGGGAGGAGGTCAGCATGGGGATTCTAGTAGTCAGGGAGGTGCAGGTCAGCATGGGGATTCTAGTAGTCAGGGAGGTGCAGGTTAGCATGGGTTAAAACTAATAATAGTTATAAACAAAGCAAGCAGCCATTACTTAGGTAACTTTCTGTTCTTTTACACAGTGCTGTTTCTGCTGACCTTTAACCTAGCAGCCATTGCTTAAGTAACTTTCTGTTTTTTTTACACAGTGCTCTTTCTGCTGATCTTTGGCTTCTCTATTCTCCATGTTTTGCATTGTTGGATCTAAGGCATTCCCACCCTCAGAAGCTCTCACACATTGTGACAAACCATTGGTATGACCCACACCAAGATGGCCATGGTCTCCATTTCCATAGAGCTGTGCACATTGGTGGCCCAGAAGGCATCTGAATAGAGAGAGATGATAAATCAGCAAGCAAAGGAGAGAAGTATTTCTGCAACTGAATTCATCCTCAAGTCTTGGTGAGTACCTTCATGAGGTGGACCCTATTTTTTTTTTTTTACAAAATTTCACCAAGCAGACACAGATATATATACTGTATTTTAGATAGCATATATCATGGATAGAAGTAGGTTAAAAGATAAAAAACATAGCTATAGCAAGACCCAGGATGAAAAAGTGTCCAATCCTGGTAGGCACGCACTGGTGCCAGGAATGGAAAAAAAATGGCAGTGTAGAATCCTCAAAACATGGAAACATTCCTACAATGGGGCTAGGCCAGGGGCCCAGGGGAGGATGGTGCCTCACTGTTGTAGAAGAAATTAGCTGTCCACAAACATCACAAAAACTGATAACCCAAAAAAGAGCCAAAAATATGATAAAATAGACTCCTGAGGATAAGAAAGAAAGTGTGTATTGTTGCTATTATGCAAAAAGCCCTGAATTTCCAGACAGAAGATATACAAGAAAACTAAGAGAGAAATTAGAGGAAAGAAAAATACTTGCACAAGAAAAACTGTCAGAACCTTCAAATAAACAATTGTATTCATTAGTAGAACAGATTTATGTAAATCACTATATAGACCAAGAAACCTTGGTTTGTTTGGAAAAAGAAGCAACCGAGGAAGTGTGAAAATACAAAAAACAAAATCTGGAAACTTTTATAAGTTATAAAAAAAGAAATACGGACATAGAAAGAAAGAGAGAGCTGGTATGGTGCAATATTTATGCAAAGGATAAATTCAAATTAATCAACACAAAAAGGCAGCCCCAAAGATACTTGAAGAGAAATACAGGCAAACGCATCCAGATATGGAAAATGTTACAATAAAAACTGAGATCACAAAAATGGAACAAAGAACAAAAGATAGAAGGTGAAGTTGTAGAGCACCTGCAAAGTGACGGATTTAGTGAAGAACGTCTAACACAGGTTACATCACAGCATGATGGAATAACAAGTCTCCAAAGTAAGGAGAATTAGAAGGATCAGGAGACATCTGAAGAAGAAATATGGACACAGGAAAGAAAAAGAGATTTAATATGGAGGACTTATCCAAAGGGGAAAGTAAAACGAATCAGTACAAAAAGAGCAGCACCAAAGATATTTGAAGAGAAATACAAACAATGGAAAGTGGACATGGAAAACGTTACAATACAAAAAATAAAAAGACAGAGAGGAAAAGTAGAAAAGGAGATCAGTGGAGAAGTTAAAGAAACAGAAACTGAGGTTATGAAACAGCTGCAAAGTGAAGGATTCAGTGTAGGAAATCTAACAGAAAACATTACAGCAGGACAGAGCAGTGGACCCCCAAATTAAGAAGAAACCAGTGGAGTGGCAAACTTCTGAAAAGTTGCCAGATGAAGATAATTTGGAGCCTTCCACAGAAAACCAGTACAAATGTTCATTTGGAGTTGCATAGCAAGGGGATGAACAGGAAACTGTGGCAACTATAAGGCAGCCAATTTTGTTGGGTGATAGGCCAGTGAGTTCCCGGTCAACAAATGTTAAATAAATAAATAAATGAGCAGTGGATGAGACAGGATGATACCAAAGAGAATGTGGCACAGGAACTATCTATGCAATGCCCACAGGAAATGAAGAACAAAGAATATGCCCTCCTCAGTTTAGAAGAAAATTATTTAAGATAAGGGTTGTTTGATTTAGTAGAGATGGACAGACATGTTAAGATCAGTGAAAGAAATAGACTACAGAAAGTCAATAAAACCCAAAAGTTAGAAGTTTGATAAAACAAATTAACATAGTAATTAGAACTGTCCATAGAGAGCCATGCGATATAACAGAAGTAAATAGGATATATTAGATTTTCAAATCTAAGTGCATAGGATTTCCCTTTCTCTTCCCCTCTTGGCTGACCTGATGTGACTCACAGTTTACCTCCACTAGCATACTGCAGCTACTGCACAACGGTGTCTACAGGATTGCAATTTGGCTACCACTCTCTCAACAAAAACTGTTTTTTCTCCCAGCAATTAAACAGAGTAGGTTACACATATAAAAACATTTGTTAATCTTACTCTTACAGTGCTGTGTAACTAAGCGAGTCACCATTTTGATCAGCCATAGGGCTCTTTTCTACTTGAGTGTTTACCTCCTTCCCCTGTAACTAAAGTACACTGACTCTTACATTAGTGTCTCTGCCCCTAATTTTACAGGTATAACTTGTAACTTTCTGTCTTTCTACACAAATATAGAGTTCCTGTATCAAAGTTTTACTTGTCTGACATTGAACAAGTAACCCTTGTAAAAATCCTCAAAAGTGTATACTGTTGATCTGTCTTTCCTGCTAAACATAAATAGCATTAATAGCTGAGTGCAGGTTTTAGGCCCTTACATTAAACTTACCTCTGGTGTAGTGTCTTGAGTCAATCAAGGTCCCTCTAACCACTCCTACTGCCTTCTCTTCCCCACCCCATTTTTCCTCAAACAGGTTAAACTGCTACAACAGTAATTTCACCCTGCACTCCCTCACATAGCCCAGAAAATTATACCCTGCAGCTATTAATTTATCCTGCAAGTGTATAACCTATAGATTAAAAATAGCCTAAAATTTGGTGTAAAAAGAAACAAATCTAAATACAGCCAAAACATTATTTTAACATGCCATAAGCTCAGGGAAATACTTCAGTCAGTGTTAGCCCTGCTCCGCTCACCCTCACTGTGCTCGGGCTCAATCTGGTCCCCTCCCTGCCCCCAATTCTCACCCGCCCCCACTACTCCTACATTTAAACTATGCTCAGCCACTCCCCTCTTACTAAGATCTAATAATTGAACAGCCCTCCCCCACACCCATTTTTCTTCTCTTCCATTCTTCCACACCCTGTTAGCACAATCAACCATCAAATCTAGCCCACCCCCCCAAACAAAATGCAAACATGTAAAAAAATACTAATTACCCTAATGCCTATACTGTTTCTATTTTACCATCTTACTGCCTACGAACAAATACTTGACAATGGTATTCACTACCCACAAGGTCAAACAGACATCCACGACTACACACAACACCGAACACTGTGCCATCCCCAGCAAACCGAATATACGACCCTCAATAATATATCACCCCTGTAAAACCACAAAACACAATCCTAAAGACAAAGACCATATAAAACTAATAAACAAACTCCTAAAGCTTATAATATCCTGTCACTATAACCTTAAAACACATGGGGATATTCATCCCAACCCTGGCCCACCCACACCCAATAACCTCCACTCCCTACCACAACCCCCAAAGTCAAGCTACTCCTTTTTACTCCCACTAGTTCCCAACTAGCATTTTACCTAAATATTAGAAGTATTAACAATAAGATTCCCAACCTACACACCCTCCTAGCAACCCACTCCCCAGACATAATGTGTCTTATGGAAACCTGGCTAAAACCTAGTACTAGCCCCCCAGGATATAATATACGGGGGTAGATACCATCAACCCAGTACTAGCGACAAGGAGATACTACCCCAGGATATAATATACATCGGGTAGACCGTACTAACCTAGTACTACTGATAATGAGATACTACCCCCAGGATATAATATACACTGGTTAGACTGTGCTACTAAGAAAGGAGGTGGGATAGCAGTCCTTTACAAAAACACTCTAACTGTTAATAGAGACACCATTCAACCACCCCAATTTAACAATGCTGAACTCCTCATAACCAAACTACAGATTAACCAGTACAAATGTTTAAATATTGTCTGTACATACATTCCACCTGGCAACAACTTAAATACCCCAGAGGATGTCCTGTACTGGTTAGCCACTACTTATCCCCAAGAAACAATAGTTATTGGTTACTTTAATGCCGAATGGCACCCCTGCTCCTCTGAACCCCCCCTCACTCCTATAAACTTATGTGGGTTTAAATAGACCATAACCTCTCCCACTAGGATAAAAAGAAATGACCAACATGAAAAGTATCCTGGACTGGATCCTAGTTAACAACTAACCCTAACTGTATACTGCTGGCACTCTCCCTGACAATCTTAGTGACCATTTTCTAACCTATATCATGAAACATAAGGTAGGAAACCCTCACCAGACCTAATATAAAACAGTGAGAAACAGAAAAAACCTTGACAATGCAATATTCCTAAATGAATTAAAAGCAGTTGACTGGTCAAAACTAAAACATCTAACATTAGAGGAGGCCATAGATCACTTTAACACTAAATTCCTAAGTATCCTTGATTCCCATGCTCCAGCACGTACAATGAAAACTAGATCAAATACAGCACCATGGCTCACAAAAGATACCAAAGCTAAAATCAAAACTAGAAACAGAGCCTGGGCCAGCTGGAGAACAACTAAAGCCCCACTTGACCATCTAAAATATTGTCAACTGAGGAATGACACAAAAAAAATCTGTTTTACTGGATAAAAAAAAAGCTTCTACCATAGTCTCCTACAAAAACACCAAAACAACCCCCAACAGTTCTGGGCAGGCTTAAATCAGCTACTTCATCCAGGACATTCTACCACCCCAACCTCGGCTAACCATACCCATAGTTCCCCAGCGACCATAGCTAGCACTTATAATAACTTTTTCACCAAGAAAATCACCTAACCTCCACCAACTTAAACCACATGCCTAATTTATCCACAAATCACCCTGAATTTAGCCTCCAACCAATATCCACTAGTTTTATCAAAATTCTCCTAAAAAAAACTAAAACCTTCCACCCTCGCTGATGACCTCCTCCCTGCAGAGTAACTACAAATAGCTGCAGATGCCATTGCATATCCCATATCTATCCTTAACAACAGAACCTTATCTCCCTCTGGAAAATATCTCACGTCATCCCACTCCATAAAGGTGGTAGCTCAATAGACATGTCCAACTATAGACCCATTGCCATTCTTTCCCCACTAGCCAAAATAATGGAGAAATGTGTACACAAGCAACTAATGCAATACCTTACACAGAATAACTTACTATCTAACTCCCAGCATGGCTTCAGGCCATACCACAGCACCACCTCAACCCTCCTTTCCTTTACTACTGCCATAAACAATGACAGAAATGACAATAGGCTAACCTCCGCCCTCTTCCTTGACCTATCAAAAACCTTTGACATGGTCAACCATGAACTTTTCATTCTTTCTCTAATATCCATTTCCCTCAACACGCACACTATCCAGTGGTTCCAGTCCTACCTAACTGGTAGTCAACAGGTGGTACTATGGCAGGGCAAACTCTCCAGTCAGCTGCCTCTCACACTTGGTGTCCCTCATGGCTCCATACTAGTCCCACTACTCTTCTCTATTTTTATCAATAATCTTTACACTGCTATCCCTAAAGCTACCTGCATTCAATATGCAGATGATTCCACTCTGATCAGTTCAGCCCCCTCCCCATCCAAACTACAAATCTTAACCCAAAATACATTTAACACTATTGAGAACTGCCAAGCAACGCTTACTACTGAACCCCAATAAAACTAAACTTCTACTCTTCACTCCCACTAGTAGATCTGCCACACTTTCATTCACTGTCACATCTAGCAATGGCACCACTATCTCCCCAGATAAACACACTAAACTTCTAAGGGTTATCATAGACAATAATCTCAAATTTGACCTACAGGGCAACAAAACCATACAGACCATCAATAAGAAGCTTGGATCACTGTATAGAAACAAGTCACTCTTAACCCACTGGCTAGGATTGAAATCGCTCAATCACACCTAGTCTCTACTCATTTATATACCTCACCTATACTCTCAAACCTCAATAAAACCAAACTAAGTAAGCTGCCCCATAGCTACAACCATATTGCCAAATTCACCACTGGCTCCAACTATAGAACCCATCACTGCCAGAACCGGAAACAACTAGAATGGTTAGAACTGCCCAGCATAATTCAATTCAATCAAGTCTTAATAGCACACAAAGTTCTGTACCACCCTAAATATACCCCCATCTCTTATAAATATTATTAAGCCATATAGCAACCTGAGATCCCTATGGTCAAACGACAAATTACTGGTCCAAACCCACAAAGCTAATAACTCATCTGGTAAATTCCTGTTCACCAACTTTGTTGGCAAAACCTGGAATGCCTTGCCAAACTATATAACCCTACAATCCTCCAAAAGTCTCTTCAAAAAAACCTCAAACAGTATCTCAAATTGAACTGGCTATGCCCTTGTACCAACGCAGATTAAGTATAAAACAACAGCATAATCAGTAATTATCATAGCATAATCAATAATTATCATAACATCTAACTACATCACCATGCTATGTATCCAATCTTACTTGTAATTGCGTCTGTCCATGAGAACTGTGAGTCCCTACTAGGGAACACTTCTAAACCAATGTACATAAGGTATAGTACCACTTTTTTTATATATTCTAATTATTGTCTAACTTTTTGTGTAACCTTTCGTATGTTTGACTATGTGGAGCTTTTCTCCCTGGGCCTCCTCTGAAAATGGACATGTATCCAGTCGGACTATCCCGGTAAACAAATGTAAAATAAATAAATAAAAATAAATAAATAAATAAATAAATAAATAAATAAATAAATAAATAATTACTGTGCAGCTAAATTAATAACAGATAAAGTCTTACCACAAAAACAAAGGATAGTGAGGGAAAGGAAAGGGAGAAATTGAATGCAATCATGGAAGTATCGAACAGAGAAAACAATAAAGCAATTACGACAAAAGTATCACTGTTAGAAGAGTATAGAAGAGGGAACAGATCAACAAAAATACTCAGGAATGCAGAGAATCAGAACAGATAATAAACAGAAAACATCAGCACAGGCATAAAGACTTCGAAGATATGCAGATAAATATAAAGGAAAATTGCAAAATAAGCAATTTATTGATGACCTTAAAAGTTTTATAGAGAACTGGTAAACAAAGCAAAAGGAATTAAAACACCACCAAAAGGGGCTGAAACATTACCAAAAAAGAAGAAACAGATATATTTTGGAGAAATATCTATGAATACCCTGTAGAACATAAAGATGCTAGGTGGAAGAAGAAAAACAAAGACTAAGAAATTGAAATGCACAGGATATGCAGTGGGATAAAGTTACGGACAGAGACAGTGAAACAAAGTTAAGAAAATCTCCTAACTGGAAAACCCCAGGCCCAGACGCACTACTTAACTTCTGGCTAAAACTATTAACATTGTTACATGAAGATTTAGCCATGAGTAAGAATTACTTATATGTTCACCTCGAACAGACATCAGCCTGGCTAACAGGAAAAACAATACTCCTACTTAACAGCAGACTTGCTAGCTACCCTAAAAACTATAGACCAATAACTTCCCTTTTGATGATATCTAAACTATACACTGGAACTGATGCAGACAGGGTTTATAATCATTTAGTATAAAAATCACTCATGTCAATAGAACAAAATGGTAATAAAAGAAAATCATATGGAACAAAGGATCACTTGATATTAAATAAAGTCATAATGGAGCACTGTAAAAAGGGGAAGAACTTAAGTATGGCATAAATAGACTACAAAAAAGATTTTGACAGTATCCCACATTCATGGATGAAAAGAGTGCTTAAAAAGATGCACCCTACCCTGAACGATTACATTACAGCAACCATGAAACAGTGGCAAAACACTCTGTAGTTAAGCTATGATAAAGGTAAAATTATTATTCCAGGGCTAAAAATCCAAAGGGGGATATCCCAGGGTGAATCTGGGGCACAGCTGCTCTTTTATCTTGCCCTTAGTCCACTAAACTGTCTGCTTAACAGATTAGGTTATGCCTATAATTTGGCTCCCAGAAAACAACATGTACAAATTTCTCATCTACTTTTTGTAGATGATTTAAAACTGTATAGCTCATCAGATGAGGAACTGAATGTACAACTGCAAGTGGTTAAATATTTTTCAGATGATATAAGAATATCCTTTGGTCTTGATAAACGTGCAAAAGCAACCTTTAAAACAGAAAAGCTACAGCACCAAGAAAACATCAGTTTGGGACAAGAATGTGATATAAAAGAACTTGAGCAAGAGGGAGTGTATAAATATTTGGGAATTGATGAAGGATCAACAAGAAAACATGAGCAAATGTGAGTAAAACTTAGTAAGGGATATTTTAGAAGTCTTAAATTAATACTAAAAACAGCATTGACATCTAGGAATAAAGTCCAAGCCATAAACTAATTTGTTTTTCCTGTCATTACAGTTTTGACAGGAAAACTAGAAGGATGCTCCATGTGCAACAAATGATTTATAAAAATCAGTGTATACCAATATTATATATTCCCCATTCTGAAGAATATTGGTTACATGTATAGATCTGCAATAGTGGGACTGCATACATATCTGCTGACCTTACGAGACCCAAACGTAGTGAAAGTTTTAAAACATGAGGAGAATAAGTCTAAGACGACTTACCTGCTTAGCTTATCAGAAGCATATCGGCATCAAGCGGGAATGGAAATCAAACCAGAGGTAGATAAAAATCAGGCAGCAACTGAACTTGCCATAAAATAAAAAAAAAAGAATATAAGTTGAAGTATCAGAAGACAAGTCAAGAAATTTAGAAAATGCATAAGTATAGTTGCAAGTATAGAAAAGTCTTGGAACAACCTCATGTTGATGAGGGTCGAACACAGGAATGGTTAAGGAGAGGCGAGTTTAAACCAAAAGATAAGACTGATATTGGCTGCCAAAGATAGTGGAGTACATACATGTTAGTTTATAAAGTCCATTGAACACGGGAAGAGACAGACAAATGTAGATTTTGTAAAATAGAATTGAAAAGAGTCACACATCTTGTTGCTGGTTGTGACACACTGATGGCAGAAGGACTGTATACTGAAAGGCATAATAATGTACCAAGACTGATGCACTGGGGATTGTGCAAACATTATAGTATGGAAGTGGCTGAAAAACACTGGAAACATGAGCCACAAAGCATCATAGAAAATGATGAAGTCCACATCACATGGGATCATCCATTACCAATAGTTCATAAGATAGATGCAAGAAAACCAGATATAGTAGTCCATGAAAAGACAAAAGTAGCACTGATTATTGAAATCGCCACACCTAGTGACTACAGTGTCTTATGCTCAGAGACACAAAGCAGGCAGAAATGAGAGCCATGTGGAAGAAAGATACCCAGATAGTTCTAATAGTAGTAGGATCAATGGGTCTTATAAAAAGAATCTGCAGTCGTATTTAGCTATGTTACTAATACATGTAAGTCCATACAAGTTGCAGAAGGACTCATCACTGGGCACATTGCTGGTGCTGCGAAGAGCACTTCTGGCTGACATCAAAGATTGAAACAATACTAATTTCATGAACTTTAATCATACTTTAACTTCAGAGTGCGGTCCATTCTTTTCATGGTATTAGAAAGGACAGGGGCACCCTGCCTGACAGGGCTATTGGGTGCCGACCTTTTAGAACATGGGCTAAATTCTTGGCTAGGCTTGTAAGAGCCTCAGGGCCAATAGCCTAGTAACTTCCTATGATCCTATGAGTGCAGGAATTTAAAAAGTGAGTGGCCCTGAATGTCATGCACATAGTCTAATAGGCGTGAGCTGCCATGTATTCCAAAGTTGAACAGGTATAGCAGTAAGTTGTCATACTGTAGCTCACAGTAGACTCTGCTATTTATGCCTTAAACTGTTAGCTAACATGCTGTGCTGACATCATGAGAAAAGGTGTTAAACACTCCCACCTCTATAGTAACACCTCTCAAATACCTGTCCTTACATACTGCAGCACCAGTTTACTATTACAAACAACAGTATTTGCACTGATCAGTGTGCCATACTCGTGGCCCCCAGCATGATTCCCAGCCTTCTCACCTTGAAAGCAGTTAGCTGACTGCCTCAGTTGCCCTCCCTCCACCACCAGGCCTTACTGGAGTCACAAGCTGCTAATTTCACATGGGTCACCAAGATCATAGCCAAGGCTTTATGCTTCTGTGACAACAGGGCTAGTTTCTGTGGTTACTTATTTTATGAGAGAAAAGTGATTTTTAGTGACATGCCAGCATATCTTACAGGTGAAATTAGGGCAGAAAAAGCCAATTAGATTTAAATAGGCTAGACAAGATAATTAAGCACTAAAATAGTTGAAACACATCCTGATATCAGAAAACGCACTCACCTTCTGCAGTCAAGGAGAAGAAATCTAAAAATTAAGGAAATAATAACAGACTGTAAGTTTAGATTACATATTAAAGAGTATCACATTTTATTCTTTTTAAATAACAATAGTACAAAATATGTCTGGATGTGCTTTAATGGTAAATACACTGTTTGGCTTTTGAATAGTAATTAAATCCTTTTTATGGCAAAGTGTTTTTTTTTTTTCTAATTTAGACATAGCCATGTTAGCTCCCATTTGTTTATGAAGACAAGCCACTGGGAAACCAGTCCCTTTACAGCAGCCCAGGAACAATGTCTTGTTAAGTGACTTGGCCCAGATCATACCATAGGCAAATGATGAAATCAAACCATGTATCAAAGGAACTACTGTAAACAGCCTTAACCCGACTTTGTTCAAAATAAATTTATTAAAATATTCTGGCAAATAGTGCAGGACCACTTTGATATCATGAACATAAAATTAAACAGTTAACTTCAATAATCAAGGATATTCAAGAAGCTACCTAATAAGATGGCTTAGTGGTAAATCACTTTAGCTATGGTGTCAAGGGTTCGAGCCTTGCAAAGGCTGTTTATAAAAACAGCTTATATGGCATAGTGGAATGTTGTTCTGAGTGCAGTGCATAGGGTCCTGTGTTCAAGATTTGGCAGTGAAATGCATGGTAGTAACATGACATTCAGGGGTACAGGAAATTTACTTTCTTGGGTGGTGTAAGCCAGGGAACCTTGTTGGCTAGGCTTACTTAGGCCCTTGGGCCAATAGCCTAGTACCTACCTATAAACTTATAAGATTAGACATGTTCCCTTCCAGTTAATCAACTTGTTTCTTAAATGTAGCTTGAGCTGTTCTCTGATTGTCAGGCACCTGAGAAATAAGACACTGAGGACTAACATGTCAGTGCTGTTTTCCATTGAAAATTACTGCTGGTGTGGCATTTATGTGTGTGACAGCAGGGTGATTTGTTTCCCTTTTGAGTGACAGTGGAGTTCATATATAAAAGTTTGGAGGAGGCAGGGGCTACCGTCTGGCAAAAAATGTTTATAGTTTAATTGTTCACCCTTGTCTGTGTCAGACATTAGTTTTTTGTGCTGTCAGTTTTTGACTTTTAGTCCTGTGACTTTCACTAGTGTAACTCATAACCTGCTTGTACATCATCTCTGTTGAAAATGAGTAAGTCATGTGTGGTCTGCACTTACATTCATTTTCTGTCATGCAGGAAAGATTCCAGCAACAAAGAACTATTTCAAGTAACCCTTGCTGGGAAAGGGTATACCAGACATTTTCCTGATTTCACCTTACAAAGTTGCACATATACTTTCAAAGGGAAATTACAGACATACAGCAGTTAGTGCAGCTGACTCATAGCTGCTGGTTCGGTTCCCAGATGGTGTTCCATCTGCAGGGAGTCTATACATCCTTCCTGTGCTCACATAATGTATTGCTGAGTAGTCTGATCATGTCACACATCACAAAGATATACTGCTGGATGAAATGGTAAACTGTGTGTGTGTGTGTGTGTGTGTGTGTGTGTGTGTGTGTGTGTGTGTGTGTGTGTGTGTGTGTGTGTGTGTGTGTGTGTGTATGTGCGTGTGTGCATGTGTGTGTGTGTGTGGGGTTGCCTTGCAATGCACCCATGTGCCTTAGTCACGACTGAGAACAGTCCGTGGACTGGGATATGCTGTTAACCCAATTAAAGCAACACTTAATATGTAAATGTTAAGTGCATTAATGATTTGGAGAATTTGTCTGCTGATGGAACCTGTAAGGATTCACACCAGCAGTAATGGGCAGTCAGCAAGGAAAAATAGTTCAAGACACATGCCAGATGTTGAAAGCCCAGTTCAGATACCAGCAGCAACAACTTTGGTTAGTCCAAGAGGCAAAGGCAAAAGGAAAACAAAATAAAAATCAAATATTGCTGTCCCCATCCAAGCAGTGCTGCAGAAAACCTGGACAGTTACAGGCAGTGGCTCACATTCGGTTTATTTATGAGCTGCCAAAGCGTGCAATGGAAAAGAATCATTTAACTGACATTCTGCAAAGGACTGAAATGAAAAAACAGAAACATGCTTAACTTCAAGGCTTTGTCCACAATGGGAAACCTAGTGATTACAGGCAGCACAAATGAGTGAAATGGCTGGCTAAGCAGACATGAACTTTCAACGTGCAGACACAGCAGGCTGGCATTTCCTATGATGCTGCTTAGGAATCTGACATAGTGCTTTCTGAAAGTAAGCATGTCTTACCGCTTGACGTGCTGACTTAAAGACCTAAAAAGATTTTTCTTTTCTTTCTTTTTTTTGCTCAGCATTTTTTAAAGACATTGCTGCAAGTAACATTTTTTCCACAGCCTTTGCACATAATCCAAATTTGCTACAGTTAGGATTCTGAAAATTTCAACAAGATACTCTCTGAGGTGTGTGCACCTTATGTGTACAAAGTTATTAAATGGCATTTTAAAATGGACAGAAGACATGAAAATTTGTCTTACCATTAGACTGAGCTATATCAGCAGCTCAGGAAGTTATACTACTGAAAATGCAAATATGGGAGAAGATTCACCGGGAGATGGTGAGATAATAGTGTTCTGTTTGTAGATTACATAGTATTGTGTTGGTGTACATTGTTTGTATTATGATTTGACTTGATGTTAGCCAAAAGAAGATATTATGCAACAAGCAATCTTATGTATAAGAGACCTGGTCCGATATTTGGTATGGTTCTTCTAAAGATGAAGATCTAAACAAGACTAAGAATAATGACCACAGCACAGGCAAAGATTTTTGCTCAAGATACCTTGATTTTGCACTGAGGTAATATCCAACAATCCTGTGCTGCTCAAAGTAACAATTACCATCAGGAATGCAGATTGTGAAACAATAAGACCAGTCTAGAATGCAAGTAATTTAATAGTGATAGATTTACCAAACCCTGTATGACTGAAACTTCTTAAAAGAATGGGAAACTGCCGAAAACTTGGCAATATCTTACTCCGAAGTCTGTTAACCTTAGAAGCTATTTTACTGGGGATGGCCAGATATCTCCTAGCAACTAGTCTTGAAGGAGTGGGCTCTGGTGGATCAGGTGCACATAAATGATATTGTATATAATAAGCTTTCTTTAATAAAGGACTACATTAATCAAAAGCACTCAGAGTGTAAGGTAGGCTGGACAACAGTATTTTGGCAAATAAATACTGCACACACACACACACACACACACACACACACACACACACACACACACACACACACACAAACTCTTTCTACTTTGCTGCAGCAGAAGATGACAATGGCAGATCTTCCTACCGCTCATCATTTCTGAAAACACAGATCTCCAGCTCCGAAAATGGCAGTTCTTCCTTCCAAACGGAGGAGATATCCACCCCCGAAATGACTCTGTAAATGGCAGCATAGCCTAAATGGGGATATCCAGCCTTGAAAACAACATAGCCATAGATAGATATCTGAACAGCAGTTCTTCCTGGCTCTGTAAACAGCACAGCGATAGATATTTGAAAACACGGCATGTCTTCTATAGGCATTGTGATCCTTCCCACCCAGCCGGAAATGTATGCACGTTGAGCTTCATCTCAATTCCGACAGGCTGGTAGGTCATTTCAAGGGAGAAGATGTTATCGCACAGAGATGACATCAGCTGAAAAAGCCAGGGAAATAAATTTTAAAATAAAAGTATGGCTAAGCAATGGGAAAGTCAGAAATTAAGGGGTGCCACTATGGAATTGTGGCACCCCATTATTTGGACACCAAAACTCTGTAAAAAACGAGTAATTCTATACAGTTGGGAGGAATGGCTACACCTTCCTCCATTATTCAATATGCTGATGATGCTTCCCTTATTTGCTCCACCCCCTCCTTAAATGAACTCCAAGTAAAGTCTCAGACTGCCCTACATAACATCGAAAATCAGACCACCAACTTATTTTAAACCCTAACAAGACTAACCTTATGATATTTTCTAGTTCTGCCAACAAAAAACAACAAATACATCTCTCTATTCGAACCTGTTGAACATACTAAACTCCTTGGTGTTACCCTAGACTGCAACCTAAAATTTGATAGTTATATTGCTTTAACATTCAAAAATGTCCACACAAAATTAGGTGCTCTCTATAACATTAACCCATATCTAATCATGCGAGGATAGCCACTGCCAGGACTCACCTATGATCTACCCTTCTCTACTGTTCTCATGTCTTCACAAACCTTTGTAAATCTAACTTGAATAACCTAGAAGCTTGCTATAATAAAATTGCCAAATTTGCCGCTAACCTTCCCCACAGATCCCACCATTGCATCACCCTAAAAAAACTCAACTGCATTGAACTCCCAAACGTACTCGCCCTAAACCAGCTAATAGTAGCACACTCTGTTATCTATAAACCAGACTATTGCCCAGCCTTTTCCAACCTCGTTCAACCCTATTCTAATCTTACCTCACTCAGGTCAGCTGATAAAATCTTGGGATTCCCTTCCAAAGCACCTACTATCTATTCCTAATACTCATAACTTCAAACAGCTCCTTACAAAATATTTCTCCACCCACTGGTTATACTCATAAACTTCCTCTGGCTAAGCTACCTCCTTACCATACTCCTGTATTTTTGTCTGTTTAATTGCACATTGTACCATGCACATTGTACCATGCACTTTGTACCATGCACATTGTACCATGCACATTGTACCATGCACATTGTACCATGCACTTTGTACCATGCACATTGTACCATGCACTTTGTACCATGCACTTTGTACCATGCACATTGTACCATGCACTTTGTACCATGCACTTTGTACCATGCACATTGTACCATGCACTTTGTACCATGCACATTGTACCATGCACTTTGTACCATGCACTTTGTACCATGCACATTGTACCATGCACATTGTACCATGCACATTGTACCATGCACTTTGTACCATGCACTTTGTACCATGCACTTTGTACCATGCACATTGTACCATGCACCATGCACTTTGTACCATGCACTTTGTACCATCCACATTGTACCATGCACTTCGTACCATGCACATTGTACCATGCACATTGTACCATGCACATTGTACCATGCACTTTGTACCATGCACTTTGTACCATGCACTTTGTACCATGCACTTTGTACCATGCACATTGTACCATGCACTTTGTACCATGCACATTGTACCATGCACATTGTACCATGCACTTTGTACCATGCACATTGTACCATGCACTTTGTACCATGCACATTGTACCATGCACTTTGTACCATGCACATTGTACCATGCACATTGTACCATGCACATTGTACCATGCACTTTGTACCATGCACATTGTACCATGCACATTGTACCATGCACTTTGTACCATGCACATTGTACCATGCACATTGTACCATGCACTTTGTACCATGCACATTGTACCATGCACATTGTACCATGCACTTTGTACCATGCACATTGTACCATGCACATTGTACCATGCACTTTGTACCATGCACTTTGTACCATGCACATTGTACCATGCACTTTGTACCATGCACTTTGTACCATGCACATTGTACCATGCACATTGTACCATGCACTTCGTACCATGCACATTGTACCATGCACATTGTACCATGCATTTTGTGCCATGCACTTTGTACCATGCACTTTGTACCATGCACTTTGTACCATGCACATTGTACCATGCACTTTGTACCATGCACTTTGTACCATGCACTTTGTACCATGCACATTGTACCATGCACATTGTACCATGCACTTTGTACCATGCACATTGTACCATGCACATTGTACCATGCACTTTGTACCATGCACATTGTACCATGCACTTTGTACCATGCACATTGTACCATGCACTTTGTACCATGCACTTTGTACCATGCACATTGTACCATGCACTTTGTACCATGCACTTTTTGCTATAAATACTGTGGCTTTATTTGGGAGATTTTCTCCCCACATCTCCACTCAAAATGGGCTTTGATTTTACCCAGGTGGACACTACCCAGCTACAAAATGTAAATAAATAATAAATAAATAAATAAACCTCTTCTTCTAACAAATAAAATAAGTCCAATTAACTTAACTTTGCCGCCCTTAATAAAGTAAACACAGTTAACAAATGAGAACAAGTCTATGCCTTATTCTAGACACACAATATCAACTTAGTCATTATAAAAGAGTCCAGGTAAAACCTAAAAATACACTTCACATGTTAGAACTACCTTTTAGTGCCAGACCAGGTAGAAAAGACCAGGTAGAAAAGATTATGGGATGAACCCTACTATTATTTAGCGTTAACCAAGACATGCAATCTGAGACTCAAAATGCATCTCTATATGACCATAGGATCATAGGAGGTTACTAGGCTATTGGACCTGAGGCCCTTATAAGCCTAGCCAAGAGTTTAGCCCATGTTTAGACAAGTCAGCACCCAGAGCCCCTGTCCAGCAGGAACAGAGGTGGAATCCCAGGGGTGTATTTACTGTTTCCCATCCAGTTATCCAGGTTGTGCTTAAAAAGGGATAATGAGGTACTCTGCTTGATGTGGAGAGGGAGTCTATTCCACAGATGGAGGAGTCTCTGGGACACAAATCTGTCCCACCAACAAGTCCTATTGATATCACAGACCAGGTTGAGGTTGCGCGTATGGGTTACTTGAGTGGAGCTTGACTTGCGGATATGCAGCAGTCCCATCAAGGTGGGGTCTGAGATTGTTTTGTATGACAGACAGAGGTCACCTCTGAGGAGTCTGTATGAAACTGAGTAGAGGGACATCTTTGTGTAGGGTAATTGTTTGAGGCCATGGATGTTCCTGGTGAGGAACCTCTGTGGTCTCTCCAGCTGTTGCATGTGCTTTGCAAGGTACATGCCAAAGGGGGCATTGCACTCAATAATTGGCCTTATAAGGGAAGAATACAGGGATCTTATGATCTCTTTGTCCCTGGATGAAATACCCTTACTTATGAGATGGGCCATGTAGAAAGCTTTCTGTACAAAAGAAGCAACATGGCGGTCAAAAGTCAGGTTGCCATCAACCTGGGTGCCCAAATTCCTCACTACTGATTCTGTACTTATAATGTTGTTATTAATGTGATAATATGTGGGGATGTCACTCTCCCCAAAAGTGGTGATGGTGCATTTTTGGCATTTAGCTTGAGCCCATGTTTCTGGCACCAGTCATTTGTTTAGGTGAAACCCTCTTGGAGGACATCCACACCACTTGGGGATTTGATGACTGCACCCAGCTTGCAGTCATCTGCAAACATGGTCAGCCATAGCCCACTGATTTTGGCCTGCACCTCAGAGTGCAACCTGAAATGTCAAAGCATTAATCTAATACTTGAAAATATATGCTTGATTACTATCTTTCTAGCCTACACCCCAAACCTTTTTCAGCAAATTCTCTGAACTAAATATTCTCTTCTCCCTTAAAAAAAAAAAAAAAAAACTACCATTATTGTCACATGAGATTTCAGTGTTAACATCCTAAACTCTTCAAGTCTGATGCCCTAAACTTCATAATCAACTACGGTGTAACCATTTGGTCAAATAGCATACCAAACCAAGATTCAAATCACAAACCATTTTCTCCTCACCCTAACATTAACAAATAATCCTAATTTAATATCCAGCTATTCTGTCCTCTCTCCCAGTATTTGTGAACTCTGCTCCACCAGCTTCTCACCTTTAACCTACTTAATACATAAACCTTCTTCCCGCAGCTATTACTTTTCTGGCTAAAACCCTTCAAATCTATTGCACTCTAAAATCTGAACTTTGCCAAAACTGCTAGAACTCTCTCAGACATGAGGAATAAACAGAGCAGCCCACTCATTAATCAGATTTCTGCTGTATTTCCCCAGTAAGAACTTCCTCAACATCTCAAGACTCTGCAGTCAATCACAGAATCTCTTGGTTAACCAACGAACTCAAAATCCAGTATAAACTGTAAACTTTGGGATAAAGACCAATAACACTGCAAAAAGCATTTCCTTCTCCAGAACACAAACTTAAATTCATCTAGCTCAGAGACCTTGTCAAAAAAGTCACTCTTCACCACAAAGCTAATTTCCAGAATACATTCTCAAACTTCATTAACAGTATCACTGGCTATAAATAAATCAAAAACTTCCTTTTAAAAGATTTAACCCTCTCTTCCACAGGAACTGTCTTGAGAAAAGAATTTCTAAATGAATTTTCCAATTTTCCCATGTCACACCCCAAATTCAAACACTATCCCCTAATCCCAACTCTCGGTCTCTGCTCAGAGTTTTTCCACTTCAGAAAGATAAAAACCTAAAGAAAGTATCAGCTCTCTTTGAAAAACATATTTGATACTCCAACAAGAGCAGACAGTCTGTACCACTGATTTATGAAACAGCCCCTACAATATCTGCCTCAACAGCTCCTTTATGCCCTCAGTGGATGATTGCCATTTGGAACCCTATCCCCAAAATCCCCAAACCATCTAATGTTAAGAACTTCTTTTTCATCTCCATCCTCCAAGCCATATGTAAGATACGGGAAAACTACATTTACAGGCAAACCACTGAATTCCTTTGTACACACCGAATCCTCTCACCCTGTCAGCATGGCTTGTGGGTGGACAGAAGTACAATGACAGCTGTCTGTACGTTAATTGACAACATCTTCATTAATATGGACAAAGGTCATCTCAGAGGGGCTATTTTCATTTACCTACAGTAGACCACCACCTCTTCCTAAACTCTTTTCAGTCAGCTGATATCAACCCCAATGCAACCCACTGGCCTTATTATTTCCTCACTAATAGACAATTCATGGTCCATGTAGGCCCCACATCCTCCACGTGAGCACCTATGTCCACTGTGGTGCACATGGGTCCATAGACACTTTACTCCATTCTCGTCTTGCCGTTTATTAATAAGCTGCCCTCAGACCCCCACTCACATCACTGTTATTCTTTCTACAGCTTATATGGTGACCTACAAATTCAGCCTCTCATATTCTACCATCAAAAATCAGATGCTGACCTTCCCTTCTGTCATATTGGCTTCTGTCTTACTGTTTACTACACAAAAGCAGCAAAAAATATTTTTTGGCATCCCAAAAGGACTGGGCTGTCTCATCTCACTCACATGACCCAACTGAAACAGTACAATGTTACCAATATCTGGCAATCTGGCCATATCCCATCTTGAACCTAGAACAAAATGTTCACCCTACTAAGTGAAAAAAATTAACTGTTTCCCAGTCTGGTCAAAGACCATCTGCCATTTCTTCTCCCCAAAAGGTAGAGCCACTTTAAGCAAGGGCGTTTTGTTGCCCAAAATTGAATATGGCCTTCCCCCTGAAAAGGGCATGCAGTCCCCCAAAATCACTTGTAATAACATCTTCCAATGTATTATCCTAGCCCAGAAGAGACAGCAGTATTGCCTCACACTTCAAAAGGCCACATGCCTAACATTCAACCGAGTAACTCTTCTTTTATTCTATAAGTCCACAACCCAAGAATTCTTTACCTTTCTATCATAACAACATTATGAAAATTCTACACTCTACAATCTAAATTCTCTTCAAGCATCATACCACCAACCTGCAACAAGCACACGCTAGAGTTTACTCCGTGTCCCTTTTCCATACTTGCCCTAAAAATATGGTCTTCCCTTCCAGTCCACCTAAAAGACCCCTCCACCTTCCCAAAGCTTCATTCCAAATTATTCTTTCTTTACAAAGTGAAGATCTTCCTAAAGGAATGCAGTCATATAGACCTTCCAACCCTCTTATCACCCAGTGTCTGTTTTCACACTCTGTACAAATCAGATAAGCTCTGATAATGTATATAGCGAGCTTAGAACTTGCTGTAGTTCCATGTAGCAACTTTGTAAATACCACCAACAAAGCTTTCAGTGAGCCTTCTATGTTAACAGACTTGCTGTTGTATGCTTTTTCTGAATATACTATGTATTAACCACTTACTGTATCATATTTTATCTCTTGTATAATTGTCATCCAGTCTGAAAATCATCTAGTGGCATTAGTACTCCAGTAAACAAATACAAATAAAATAAATGTCTACATTAAAATATCTATCCCTTGCCATCATATGTATGATTTAACAACTAGCCACTGCCTCGCCAGTGGTAGGAAAGGACAAAGCCCTAATTACGCCCTAAAAGCCAAGTGTGATTAAAGGCTCTGGCACTTCATGCAGACAAGGTAGGATAGGTGTGTCTGTCCTAGGAGGGGAGAGTTTAGCATGAAGATAAGTAGATCTCTTGGGGTCTGATGGAGGTTGGGGACTGCAAAAAAGTCTGCCAGGTTGTAGGCTGGTGGGTGGCAAAAGGATTTCCATTCAGGATCAAAGGCAGATACATCTTCCTGCTAAGTGCCATCCAGCCTGCAGTGAGGCGATCATGTAAAGAGAGTGGTTAGGGCTGTAACATATCCCTAAACACTCCTTCTTCTGTAGGCCATCACCATACCTCTTAACATCTTAGTGCAAGAAATCTGGGCAAAGCCCAAAACAATGGGGGACAAAGGCCCAAAAAAAGAGACAGATTTTAAATAGTACTCATATAAGTTTAGAAAATTGTTAGAATAACATGTTTTGTGTTAGCATGCATTTTCTGAAGGATGTGAAGTCTGAAATTC
>NC_056726.1:1108848259-1108918259 GCF_019279795.1 Protopterus annectens
GAGTAAACTAAAAACTCCATTCTAGATTGGGTCTGTCCATTGCCAGAGATGGTCTGCACCTTTTCCCTGCAGGCTTTTGAATATTAGTTAAAACATTGTCTTCCCCCATAGTGCCCTTTTTAGGCAATGCCAAACTGAACGTACTTCTGACATAGCAAATCAAAACCAAGAAAATCAAAAGCTACTACTGCTCGATGCTAGGAGTTTAAACAAAAAACTCCACTTCTAGATGGTGTCCTTACCCTAGAGAATGGTAACATCTGTGTAGTCACTGAGACCTGGTTTGAAGCCTTGGAGTGCATACTGACAGTGCAAGTTTACAGTGCCGTCCTTGCACTTAGACCAGCTACTACACAGACAGGGACTAAAGGTGGAGGTGTCTCAATTCACATCAAAAATAAATATACCTCAAGGCTAGTCAGACAGGACAATGGACTTGAACTACTTCATGTTCAAATAACCACAGAAAAATCCAATACCGCTTCCTTCGAAGCTACAGGCCTCCTCTATAACCCAGGAAACCCACACCATGTATTTAAACTTATTAGAAACACTTGCCACCCAACCCATTACCATATTTATGAGCAACATTAATTACCTCATTTTTACCTGTGAATCATATACAACAACAAGCAAATACCCACAGGGATGCCTGGATTTAAACACAAACCCCTGGTTACTATTATATTGACAACTGGGGTGCAAACATACTGGATCTGATCCTCACTAAATGGGAAACTGCTGTGCACACCCTAGTGTAATGTCTTCCTTGGTAAGGTCAGACCACAAAATAGTCTACTTTGAAGTATAAATAAAACCTGGACCCCCAGCTAACCCTGGAATATTCAGGAACTACTCTAAGGATAACATTGTGCTATTAAGTGATAACCTGACAAAATTTGAAGCGGCCATAAACCCTGAGAACACTGCTGCCTATGCACAACTGTTCAAAGAAATCCTATACAAACATGTTAATTGCTGCACAGAGGCAGCTGTACCCACCAGGAAGAAATACAGAACTAACTCAAAACAAGGCACCTTGGTGGACTCACAAAATCAATCAGCTGTATAACAGAAATAAGAAAATCATGGCAAAAATTAGGAGGTGCAGCACGTAGCAGGATAAAATCACTCTCATCAAACTAAACAAACAACTCGGAGGACAAATAAAGTCTACCAAAGCCAAATTTGAGGTAAGTTTGGCCTCCCAGGCCAAGGACAACCACAAAACATTCTTTAGCTATGTCTGCAACCTCAAAGGCAATACACAATTGTGTGAAGAGCTCATTGTAAATGGAGCTACCTATACTGAGCCAGAAGATATAGCAAACCTCCTGGCTGATAAATTCAGCTCCAACATTACCCCTCTCTCCCCTTAACCTTCCCTAAGGAAATATCATCAAATATAACTCCCCCTACTATAACTAGGGAACAGGTCCTTAATGCTGTCTCTCTAAGACCAAGATCACTGCATCAATGGGCCCAGACAATATCCCAGAATGCCTTCTAAATAGCATGAAACATGACCATTCAGATCCTCTGGAATTGCTATTTAACTATAGTTTCCAAACAAGTTTTGCATCTCATGAATGGAAAAAAGCAATATTCACCCCTCTGCACAAAGGTGGGCCATCTACAGACCCTGGAAACTGCAGACCTATAAGTCTCACTAGTCTGGTATGTAAAGCCATGGAAAGGATTATCAGGGAAATGATCAATAATGATATAGTAAACCTCCAGACATTGGATTCAACCCAGTTTGGTTTCATCAAGGGCAGTTCATGCTTATTCATCCTGGTGGACTTCTTTGAGATGGTTACCAAAGCCATGGATGAGAGCAAAATGGTTCACACAGTCCACCTTGACCTGGCCAAGGCATTTGACAAAATACCCCACTTAGGCATTGTTGACAAACTCAAGTGGTTGGATAAAAACCCATATGTCACAGGGTGGATAGCAACCTGGCTCACAGACAGGACCCAGGAAGTTAAAATTGTGGAGTTCACCTCTACAAACAGGTCATTCACAAGTTGAGTCTCTCAGGGATCAGTCCTTGGACCACTCTTTTTTGTCATTTACTTCTCTAAAGTGAAGGCCAATAGCAATGGTCTCTGGCTGACTAAATTTGCAGAAGATTGCAAATTTGGAGCTGTCATTGAATCCCACACAGACACAAAAGTTCTCCAGGAAGTGCTGACATAGACAAACAACTGGTGTCAGAGCCATGGACTAAAACTAAATGCCAAAAATTCATAATAGTAATCATTGGGAAGTCATCCACCCATTATGTTGACAACACACCCCTCAGAGTTGACTGAGTAGTCAGGGATTTGGGGACACACAGACAACAATCTAGCCTTTGACCATCACGTGTCTGCAATAAGGCTCCCTCTTCAAATGAAGCAGAGTTCCTCCCTAACCCAATTCAAGTGTAACTTTGACAATATGATGGGGATCAGGAAATTAATCCGTGGTTTCGCACCTTTGTCTCTAATGGACATAGGCAACCTGTAAGTGGTTCATCTCCCAGGCGCCTGCTTGTAAATGTTTCATCTCCCAAGCCCCTGCTTACACTTATCAAGGGTATCAGAACTTGTCAGAGAATTGGGATCCATGGCTAGGCTTAAAAAGACCCTTGTGGTTGTTTGCCTAGTAATTACCTATGAACCCATGAACCCTCCAAAAAAAGGCACATTATGTGCAGGGGTAAACTAATGCTTAAAATGGGAAAGTTCCTCCAAAATAGCTACAGTTGAGAGGTCTTCAGTTTGCAGATGTTGAAAATAGTGAAATAAATATGGTTGGAAATTGCTGATAAAGCTGAAGCCACTGTTCAAGTTGAAAATAATGTTGGTGACAAGTCAACAGTTTCTCTGTTTGATAACACTGTCAAAAGTGCAAAATATCATCAGACATGCCTCTAGAGATTACTTTTTCAGCTCTCCACAGCAAAATAAAGGGATAAGTCCAAAAGATACATAAAGCATATGGGGACAAGAAGTGATCAATCTAAGAGACACAGGAAGCAGATCTTTGAGGCGCAGACTTACTAAAATGGTGTCTGAGCTGGTTTCTGGCATTCTGAAACAATATAATGCCAATAAGAGTTTGGTATGAGACTGTAGGAATCTAGTTGGGGTATAGACTGAATGAAGTTGGTAAAGAGGTGAACAGTTGTTGAGTTTGTTGATCAGTTTGCAAGTGCTGATGAGTTTGGAATATATAATGTAGAGTCGCAATTCATGCCAATGCACTTGTCTGAGTGTGTGACAGTGGTGGGTTCTATGGGGGAGTCTGGCATGAATCTTGTTACTTTTATATAGTGTTGCACCATATCAGTTTTGTAGAGATGTAACTACTCCATGGGGGATAAGTGCACCCTAGGTGAGAGATTTAGCTCACCTTACTGTGGAATGTATTTGTGACTTAAGTTTAAAACTGAAAGTGTTTTCAGTACATAGTGAATGAACTGGGTATAAATGCCTTCAATTGTTTTGAACAGAATGTGGGCAACAGTTTCATAGTAATACTAATTGTGAGAGAAAATATAGATGATCTGGTAGTAATGAACATTTTTGGGTTATTGTTCTAAAGACAATATAGTAGAAAATGTAAATGTGGATGAAACTTCCTTCTGTAGGCTGAGGTTGAATGGGAACATATTGTCAAGTCTGTGACAAACTCTGTATCAGAATTAAATGTGGATATGTAATCAGATGACTAAAATACTGCTGCTGAAAATGATAAAATGAATTATCAGCAGAGTATTTGTTATGGATTACAGGGTAACATGGAAGGAATTCCTTTTCAAAAGATATCTTTTCCATATTAAAAATGTAGTCTGGTTCTATTGAAATTATTTTTTTTTACTATGTCATAGCTGGGTAGGTGGTCTAGTATTTACCAATTGCTTTGCTTTACGAAGAAAGTCTGACTGGTATAATAACCAATTTTCAGCAGAGACCTGGGGAGAAAAACTCCAATTGCAGAATACATTTTATAGAAAGTGGTACTTGTACACAAAAAAGTGACAGCAAAGTTATACATGAAAAATAAGAAAAAGAAAAACATTAGGAAGCCATTACATTTAAGGCAGCTAAAATAAATAATAGAAATTACGTCAGACAATTTAGCTGTAAGAAAATGAGAGTTAAGACTGTAGCTGCTGAGAACATGTATTTGTACAGTAATTAGATGAAGGTGGGAATGACAGGGATATAAATGGGATTGGAGTCTATAAATGTGTAGCATGTAAATACAACGGTGTAAGAAATGAAGGTAAAATAGTCTTAAAATTATTACGTAAGCTGACTATTATATGAGAAGAAATAACGGGGTAGAGAGATAAAGATATTACTGTTGTATGTTACTAAGGTATCTGGGCTAAAATAGAAAAGAGTGTTGTACTAAGCAAATGTAGATAAAAAGAAAGAAAGAGGAATTATGGCTCACTGGGGAAAAGAAAGACATGGAATAAGAGTAAAATGATGAGTGCTGGGTTATCTGTGAGCCCTGGAAAGCAACAAGTGCAGATCCAGGAGGTTATTAACTGAGACGTCAAGGATTTTACTGACAAAACTTGTCTTACCAAAAGGGGAATAGGATTCTAAAATCTGGCTACATAGATGGAATATAGGGAGTCTCCTATGGAAATTTAAATTTTGATAGTGCTAATAAGAGTTTGGCATTAGACACCGGGGATCTACTTGGGGTATAGGGCTGAATGAGACTGGTAAAGAAGTGAACAGTTATAGAGTTTGCTGGTGAGTGTTGATGAGTTTGAAATACATAATGCTGAGTGACAATTCAAGCCAATGCAGTTGTCTGAGTGCGTGACAGTGGTGGGTTGTATGGGGGAGTCTGGCATGAATCTTGTTACTTTTATATAGTGTTGCAGCTTATTTAGTTGACCAACTGAAGGTTGGTAAAAACAGGTTCTACATAGCAGTGTGTCTCCTAGAGTAGTCTGCCAGGAATATTTTGATTTTATACAGAGAACTTGGTTTCTGGTGTGATTCTTTATAATGTTTTGTGAGTGATATATGAATTTCATGTTGTCACTGATGTGGGCTCCTAGCTGTTTTGTAAGTAGAACAAGTTCAGCATGTATACTGCCAGAGAAGAAACAAACATAAGGAATATTTATGAACATCAGAATGTTTATCAGTGAAAGAAACAAACATAAGGAATATTTATGAACATCAGAATGTTTATCAGTGAAAGAAACAAACATAAGGAATATTTATGAATATCAGAATGTTTAGCAGTGAAAGAAACAAACATAAGGAACATTTATGAATATCAGAATGTTTAGCAGTGAAAGAAACAAACATAAGGAACATTTATGAATATCAGAATGTTTAGCAGTGAAAGAAACAAACATAAGGAATATTTATGAATATCAGAATGTTTAGCAGTGAAAGAAACAAACATAAGGAATATTTATGAATATCAGAATGTTTAGCAGTGAAAGAAACAAACATAAGGAATATTTATGAATATCAGAATGTTTAGCAGTGAAAGAAACAAACATAAGGAATATTTATGAATATCAGAATGTTTAGCAGTGAAAGAAACAAACATAAGGAATATTTATGAACATCAGAATGTTTAGCAGTGAAAGAAACAAACATAAGGAATATTTATGAATATCAAATGTTTAGCAGTGAAACAAATTAATGTGGATTTTTCTATTGTTAAGTAATGGTGAGTTGCTCAAACATGTTTCAATTGAGGATAAATATGTCTGTATTATTTTTGGAAATCAGAAATATTTTTAGAAGAGCAGATTAAGGTTGAATCATCAACATGCTGGATAAAAGAAACATTTTACTTATGGTACAGAGGTTTTTTAATGAATATGCTAAAGACCGTAACTCCAAATTTGTATCCTTGAGGAACACCAAGTGACACTGCTAGGTAAGATAAGAATGTATTCTGCCATTTGATGGTTTGGAATCTATGAAGAAAGTAGCTGTGGAACCAGGACAAAGATGAGTTAGTAATGCCTAGGTCTGAGAAATTTGTAGGAGAATATGTAGTGAAACAGTGTGGAAAGCTTTTCATATGTCAGGGAATAGGGCTGATAAAAGGTTACCAGAATTTCTATTTATGTTAACAGCATTAATGAAGGCTATTTATGGCACTGTGGTATGAGTGAAAGGCATGTTGGGAAGGGGACACAAAACAATATTATGTGAGAGAGGAGACAAGTTGGATCTTTACTCATTTCTTTAAAACTTTGGAAAAGGGAGATAGAATTTTGATGGGAAAATAGTAAGTTCAGTAGAATTTCCACCTTTGCATAGAGGTAGTATGTAACATTTTTTCAACAGAACTCAAACATAGTGATTTATTTGGAAGAGAACCGGGTAGGCTGTAGCTTCTGGTCTTATTTTAATATATTCTGCTGTTAAATTGTCAGGAGCTACAGTAGTAGATTTTAACTTAAGAAGGTATCTTTCCATAGTATAAGTTTTGAGTGATTATAGTGAATATGGTGGGGAATGTTAGGAAGTTGTGAAGGAGAGAATGGGGTGTAGGTGGTGGAGTTATTGATTAGGGATGATACAGATGGTATGAAGTAGCAGTTGAAGAGTGATGTAGCCCTTTCAGAGTCCTTGGGAAAGGGAAGTACAGGGCATGGTTGGATGGCATGGTCTGGGTTCAGAAGTTTGTTGATATGTGGCCAGAAAGATCTTGAGCTGTTAACATTTTGAGCTGGTTATTCCTATAATATGTTATTTAGTTTTGTGCCTGAGATGTTTGAAATTTTGTATATCTGTTGTGATTTTGTTTCTGTCCCAACCTTTCCACACTTTACTCCTTTGTTTCGTAAAGTGCTTGGTGCCTTTAGATAGCATTTGGGCACTGTTACATTCAACACACTTTGTTTGAATGGGGCGGATTTTTTTTAATATGAAGATTTGATTAAATACAGACACTGCTTCATCAAGTGGAAGATGTTTTATATTGGAATAATTACATTTTAATTTGAAATAACAGTATTTATACTGAAGGTAAAGAAATTATGAACTTGATTAACATGTTGTTGTTTTTGAATGTCTGTTACATGAAAATGGAAAGATGGTCAGTTACGAAGACTGGTAGGTTTCCAGGGGAATTAATTTTGTTTGGGGAGCAGGTAAGACTACAGTGATGTTTACCTTATTAGAGGTTTTTCTCAAATAAGTTGGAGTGGTTATTAGATTAAATAAGTTTATCACATCAGTAGGTTTGTCAGTGGTGACAGAAAGATAGACAATGCTAAGGTCTCTCAGTAGTATTTTTTCTTGGTTGATGTTAGATTATCACCATGTGGGATATAGATGCCAGTTGTACATGATGATTTGTTTTTAAGTTTAAGGAGAGAAATGAGGATTTCAACATTATTAAATTGTGGAGGCTTAACTACATAGCACTGAAGCTAGAGATTATTCATAAAGGCAGTTACTCCCCCCCCCACACACACACACACACCTTTTTTATTTTTTATTTATCTGTTCTTATTACACTGTAGCCTGGGGTAAACATGTCATCATCTTTAACGATGTCTTTAGCCATGTCTTTGTCTGTACCACTGTGACAGAAGTGCATTGAGTGATCCAATCATGCACTTCGGCTGTTTGTTTGCTTTTGTTTTCACAAATACATCTCATATTTAAGTGAATGATATAGAGGGATGGGGAATTTGCAGGTTCTTAAGCTTATAAGTAGATGTGAGGAAGAGGGATGCAGGAGTGGGATGTTGTGGGGATGCTGGATCAGTGTTGGGATGGATGTCCCCACTTTATTTTTGGTGCAAAGTGCCATGGTTATTGGGAGATAGCCACTTTATGTTAAGCTTGTTTTTTATGATAACTTAAGTGTTATGGGGATGCATTGGTGTAAGTTATGTTAGAGAAGAAGTGTAGTAAATGTGTAGTATAGTAGAGGGAGTTACTCTAAAGAGATACTGAGTAGAATTGTATAGTGCTGTGTGTGTTGGTTGAGGGATAAACCAGGCTTTCATTTAAATAGTATCTTCCCTGGTTGTCTTCTTCGCCTGTCGCCACTAAGTGGCACTATACACCCTGGAATAAGCTTTACTCACTATCATTTCTCCCACTCATTATCATTATAGGCAGACCCTTTTCCTCCCTGTTCTCCTTCCCAGTTTTCTTCCCTAAGATTTTCTCCTGCCCATTAAACCTTTCTTTCTATACTATAAGATAAACTTTTTAGTATCTTACTTACGTCTCAGTTGCTGTCTCTTTTCAGTTACAGATTGTTTTCTCTCTGTAGCTATTTCACCCTCTGGCTCTTCCCACTCTGTCCGCCCTTCTGGCTCACTGTGCTACCCTACCCTACCCCCAATTCCCACACACCCCAGTGCACCTAAACTTATACTTCCCTAACCACACCCACCTCTCTACCACACCAATCAAACTTTACCCATCCCCTCTGTTTCATCCAATACCCATTCACCTGCATCATTACTACAACCACACCCTCCTCCTTCTCTTCCTGTCTGCTTTTTCATTTCTACTTCCTTACTTTTCTGTCATATACCTCCCTATCACTATGCCTCCTCTACTAATCTCATCTTATTGAAAACATATCTTCCTTCTCTCACTCTTTCCTTTCCTTATGCTACCCTACCTTCTAACCTCATATGAACACCTTAGCCTTAAAGAACCACACTCCCTTAGTCAACATACTAGCTCACCTTCCCAAAACACATTCCAGTCATTCTCAAACATGTCTTCACCCAGCTACCTTCTTGCAAAATTTCACAGAAAGTTCCACATTTTCTACATTAATCAAGTTAACAGAAAAACCTTACACTTCCTGACCAAACCCTCAGACATAATAAAAAGACTACTTCTCTCCCTTCTAGCAGGTGACATACATCCCAACCCTGGCCCAAACACTCTTACTCTAAATCCCCTCTGTCCCCTTCCATTATGCTCTAGCTTACCATCCAAATCCCCCAACTCTCTCTCTATAGCTCACCTAAACATCCACAGCATTAATAATAAAATTGCCCACCTCCATGCAATGCTAGACATACACTCTTTTGACATCCTTTGCCTGTCTGAAACCTGGCTCAAACCAACAACCCTAGACATTGAGATCACTCCCCCTGGCTACAACTTCTACAGACTAGACCGCAAAGCAAAAAAAGATGGAGGGATAGCAATTCTTTACAAAACAGGTTCATAGGTTCATAGATTAGTACTTAAGCTAACTGCCCTTGTGAGCCATTTTAAGCTTAGCCAATTATCCCTTGTGAGACTCAAACCCTGCACCTTGTGTTTGTAAGGCAAACACCTTAACCATTAGGCCACCTTCCCAACTATGTAAATTACTGTCATACATGAAAAACCTCTCACAATAAGTAATGCCGAAATCCTTATCACCAAACTTCAGCTTAACACACACAAATCCATCTATTTAATCTTCACCTATCTTCCCCCTGGAAATAATATCAGTTCCCTAGAAGAAATCCTTAGCTGGCTCTCCATTCAATTCCCACAAGAAACCATAGCACTGGGCAATGTCAATATAGACTGGAAAACCTGTACCTCAGTAGACTCTCCCACCCTCTTAAAGCTTCACGTTTTTTCACAAACCATTCAAACCCCCACCAGAACTAGCAAAACTAACAACAAAGAAAACATACTGGGCAGGATTCTGATAAATAGTCACCACTATACTTATACAATAGGGAAACTACCTGATGACTTAAGTGATCATACACTTACTTACTTAATCAGACATTAAAGTGCAACCCACAACCTAACTAAATACAAAATGGTCAGAACAAATAAAACCTTTAACCCTGAAAGCTTCCTAACAGAACTCAAAGCTTGCAATTGGTCTCCTCTAAAACAGCTACCACTGGATGATGCTGTAGCATACTTCAACTCAAAATTCCTTTCTGTCCTAGACTCTCATGCTCCCTTAAGATCTATCAGAATTAGCTCAAAACCTGCCCCCTGGCTATGAAAAGATGCAAGTCATAAAATTATCCTGAAAAATAAACTCTGGAACAAATTTCATAGCACTAAAGATCCTTCCGACCAACTTAACTTTCGTCAAATAAGAAACTCCACTAAAAAAGCTGTACTTCTTGATAAAAGAAAATACTTCTATCATTTACAACAAGCTAACCAACAAAATCCTCACAAGTTCTGGGCAGGAATAAATACTCTCTTAAAGCCTGGTCACTCTGAAACCCCATGCCCCTCAGACACTTCCAAAAACAACCCAAAACAAACTGCTGATGCCTTCAATACCTTCTTTTCTGAAACTGTCCAGTCTCTAGCTAATCAACTAGCCCCCACTATTTCCTTTCAGTACTCCTCATCTTACACTTCTATTCCCACTTTTCAACTTCAACCAGTACCCACATCACTTATCTGTTCTCTTCTCCACAAGCTTAAACCCTCCTCTCCTTCTGCTGACCTTCTTCCTGCTCAGTATCCAACAATTGCAGCCAAACCATTAGCCTATCCCATTTCCATTCTGATTAACAGAACCTTTGTGGAATGCTATATTCCTTCAGTCTGAAAAATCACACATATCATTCCCCTGCATAAAGGTGGGATCTCAACAGAACTCTCTAACTACCGTCCCATAGCATTACTCTCCCCCTAGCTAAAATCATGGAAAAATGTGTCCAAAAACAACTTCTTAAACACCTATTAAATTACAACCTATTAGCCAACTGTCAACATGGCTTCAGGCCTTTCCATAGCACCACTTCAGCCCTCCTTTCCTTTACTGACTGCATAAACAAAAAACAAAATAATAACATACTCACCTCTGCTCTCTTTATTGACTTATCCAAAGTCTTTTATATGGTCAGTCACCATCTACTGATAAACTTACTTAAAACTTTTGCAGTCGACCCTAGTACTATAAAGTGGTTCGAGTCATATCTTCATAACAGACAACAGGTAGTGCATTGGCAAAACAACTTATCCAACCTCCTTCCCATTACCCTTGGAGTCCCCCAAGGCTCAATACTTGGCCCCCTCCTGTTCTCTACCTTTATTAATGATATTCATGCCAGTATTTCCTCTGCAACCTGTATACAATATGCGGATGGTTCTACTTTGATTTGTTCTGCCTCATCCCCCTCCAAACTGCACTCTATCACCCAACAGACTTTCCAAAACATTGAAATATGGTTCCTAAAACAATGCTTAATCTTAAATGCAAAGAAAACCAAACTGTTACTTTTCCACCAGACCCATAAATCCCCACCATTCAACTTCTCTGTCTTCTCTAGTAATGGCACCAACATATCACCTGGCCCTTCCACCAGGCTCCTCAGAGTAGAGATAGACAACAACCTATGCTTTGATTCTCACATTAACAACACTAGGCTCCCTTTTTAGAATTAAACCATTTCTTACACCTCTTGCCAGAACTTCCATTGCCCATTCCCATCTGATTTCTACCCTCCTTTATGCTTCCCCTATTTACACATATTTGTCCAAAACTAACCTCACCAAAGTGACTGTTGCCTACAACAATATTGCCAGATTTGCCTCTGGCTGTACCTTTAGAACTCACCACTGCTTAAACTTAAAACAATTGGGATGGCTTGAGCTGCAAAATCTGATTTTATTCCACCAGCTCTCCTTAACCCATGAAATCCTCTACAAACCTACCAACACCCCTCTACTTACTACCCTTATTACTCCTTATTGTAACCTCAAAAGCCTACATTCTGCTGACAAACTTCTTATATCAACCTGTAAATCCAACAACTTGGCAGGCGACTGCTTGTTCTCTAACTCAGTAGGAAAAGCCTGGAACTCCCTCCCTGACAACCTCACTGCTATCTCTTCTCTTCCCTGTTTCAAATCTCAACTCAAAACTCCCCTCATGACTCCCTGGCTCTGCGCCCTGTACTAACTCTGACTAGCTGCTACTTGCTCCTAGTACTTTCTTTTATCCTGAATAAAATTTTTCTTAAACTTACTTTTCTGCATTCATCCCCAATTGAACACCCTCTATTTGTAATTATTGCTTATTGTTGTTAGTGTAAAAATATGCTAATTGATATTATTATTTTTCTCTGTGCTAAATCTGTATTTCTTTTTTAAATGTTTTTTTTTTTTTTTTAATTTTTTTTAATGTTTTTTAATGTGTATTAATATTTTTTGACTCAGAGTTTTTCTCCCCGGGCATCTGCTGAAAATGGACAGATATCCAGTTGGACTAGCCTGGTCAACAAATGTAAAATAAAATAAAAATAATAAAATGATGACTATGGAGTATTTGCATATGAGTTGTGAGGATGTGAAATGGGCTAGGATTAGAAGTACTGGTAAAATAATTAGTTACATAAACATAATTTTCATTGGGGTAACAGTATGAGTGTGAATTTGTAGGGCAGGGATCTAGAGAAAAAAGTGCGGTAGGTGAAGGAATAGGTAGCACCCAGGTGTGAGTGATGTATCTGTAAGAGGTCTATAGGTATAGTGAATGGTTTTAGATGGGGGTTGTGATATCGGTCATAATAAAGGTATAGGTTTTGTTTAAATTTGCTAGAGGACAGAGAGGTTAGAAGTGTATGCGTAGAAACAGACAATTGTTTTTTTTTGTTTTTTTTTTTGTTTTTTGTTAGAAGCCGGAGCAGAGGTGCATCTTAAATACCACATTTTCATTGATGAGTGTGTTGGAGAATTTTGTGTGCCGGATGTGTTAAAGTGTTATACAACATCTAGAATATGGAACACATATTAGTACAAAAGCATCGTTTATCACTGAAATAATATGATGTGCTGTTTATGTACGTTTCAAGAATTGTTGTAATAAAAGCTCTGCAGTTTTCAATAAGTACCATGGGATCTTTCAGCTACAACCAACTTATGTGGCTTGCACTTCAGCTTAAATGAAGAAATTATAATAATATGCAGAAATTTATGACTAAAGAAAGGGGAAGTGAATATGGCTATTAAGTCTCTTATTTATTTATTTATGTATGTAAATTTTGTTAACCAAGTAACCCTTGCTAGGTAAAGCCATTTATTTTCAGAGTGGACCCTCTTGGTGCCACCGGTTATCCACTCCAACTGCTGTGTCTACTTTCAACAAGAGCTATTACATTCACTCCATTCTTAAAAATCCCCCGGCCATCTCCTTATTCTCACCCACAATCTCAACAAATGAATTAGGATTTATTGTGTTGTCCATTGGTGGAACCAAGAAGAAAGCTACGTCCCTCTCATATTTAGTACTAAAATTAATTCACATTTGATTTTGTACTCTGCTAATATTATTTAAATATTGTATCACTTGTCTATGGGATTAATTTGTTCTATTTTTCTTTTTTTGTGAATCTCTTCACCCAGTTTGTGCCTGCAAATGGTCTGTAGTGATCAGTGTACTATCCTGATAAACAAACTAAAAAAAAATAAATAAATAAAACCTTGAAGTTGAACTATATAGATCACTTTCCCTATAGAGTACAGCAGCTCTGGCCACTTTGAAAAGGGGTGATTAAGGGAGGAAGTTGTCCAGGTTGAAAGGTGAAAGGGCCATGTAGCACTGTGCCACTGTGGGAGTGTGGTGAGAGAGGGGTATTTCTCAAGAAAGAAGAATATTCTAGTTACCATTTTAGCTGTGTATACCTGACTTTTTTCATAATGAATTTATTACAGTTTAGTTTTTTGAGTGTAGACAGTAATGAATTGAGTTGGGCAATTTGGTAGAAAATTTGCCAGTTTTCAGAATGACATTAAAAGGTAATGTTTATAAGGATACGTAAGACACAAGGTAAGCTGATAGGAGAACACATGTAGCAGTTTTTCTGTGTGATTTTGCAATAAAAAAGGTAGAAGATTGATAAAGGAGCCTAATTTATAGTGACTATTTCTTAATACGAATTGATTATGTTTGCCAAATGAAAATTGATCATCTAGGATAGCCCCTATAGGCTGTAGGTTTATTCCTGCACCAGGTAAGTTGGATGCAGTCTTAGTAGCTCAACAGGTGATGCACTTTGGTGCTGAACAGTCAGAAGTCTGTGATTTCTATTACCAAACAGATTGTTGGATTACTTTTTTGTGCTGTAATCTTGAATGTTTGTCCTTCAAATAACAAGTTAAATTGAGACCTTATCTACATCAGTTAGTGGCAGTATAGGTGGATGAAAAAGATACCATGGTACTTACCTATATGGATTCTCAAGTTTTTGAATGTATCTGTTAAGATAATTGCCGGAGAGAGCATTGTTTTCTATAATAGGTTTGATCAAAACTGAATATAGGGGAATAGTCACTTCCTTGGATTTGGATGAAATGCTCCTGGAAATTATTTGTGATATGTATGATTTCCTGAGTATAGTAGCCACATGGTGATCAAATGAGAGGGAACTATCTATCCACATGCCCAGATCTCTAACTACTGAGGCAAAAACTGCCTGAATTGATGATAACTCAGGTAGATGTAAAAGATCCCAAGGCACTTTGTTATGAGTAGGTGAAGTTCCTTCGTGCCCTGGAAAAATTTCCATGAGTCAGTTTAACTATCACCTCAATTCTTTCCTGAAACGTGACCATAGACCAAGTAGAGCTAACATATTCAGCAAGATGTAAATAAAAAATAAAATAAAATACTGTTTCACTTGGGAATGAAGTGTTATCAATGCTATAGGCTTCAGTGATTTGTTGGTTTCCAAAAGCGATGATGCCACATTGTTTGGCATTCAGTTATAGCCCCTTCTCCTTTCACAATGGTTTTACTAGTATGAGCTCAATCTCAAAGGTATAAATATATTCAGGGACTTATTTAGTATACCTAGTATGCAATTGTCTACAAGTGTGGACCAAGATAGATCCTCTTTTTAGCTTGGAGTTCAGAGAAATAATTGCAAAATAAGAGACAACGAAGCACAGATCCCTGGGGAACGCCACTACTCAACTTTTGTCTGTTACAGGAACTACCTGCTACATGGACTCTGTGCGTTCTGTCATTAAGCCACATGGCTATCCATCTTGCCATATAGGGATCAATGCTTAGAAGAGATAACTACTTCATATTTCTGTGATGTGACATGATATTGAAAGCCTTGACCAGACTGACATATACAAAATCAATAGCCTAATCATTATTAATCACTTCAGTGACCTTCTCAAAGAAGGTGACAAGATTTACCAGGCATGTGCTACCTTTTAAGAAGCCAAGCTGTTATCGGTCCAGCCTGGTAATATTGATGTTATTCACGACAGTGGTAATGATATGCTCCATGGCTTTACAGATCAGACTTGTAAGGCTGATAGAGCAATAATTTCCAGGCTCTGTAGTTCATCCACAATGGTGTGCCAGGATTCGGGAAAATAGCTTATAGCTGTTCTTCGATTAAACACTTCATGGAGGGGATCAACAAGTGCAATTTTGGCACTATTTATACAACCACCTGGTATGTTATTGGCACTCATACAGGAAGTATTTTGGAACATTGAAAGTGCCTTAAGGGTATGCTCCTTTGTGATATTTTGGGGTGGGAGTGAAATGAGAATGACAGACGTTGACAGACAATTTGCTGGCCAGTATATCTGTGATGTCACTGGTGTTTGAGGTGGCCCACTTTTGGTAAATGTTTCAAATTGCTGGTCTGATGTAACTGCTGGGAAGCAGACCAGGGAGTTGGAAGGAGTAAAGGATATATTAGTAAGAACCAGATCAATAATTTTTCTGCCTTTGGTGTCTTTGAGGACAGTTTGATTTGGGAAGTTTTTGTTTACCCACTGCAAAAAAAAATTAGCATAGTCTACATTAGAGTTATAGGTGCTCCAGTCTATTGGTGCAAATTACAGTCAGAAAGTATTACAAAATTTTTATTTACTTTTTACCCTTTGTTGACTGGGTTAGTCCCACTAGGCTAGTATTTATTACCCTTTGTTGACCGGGTTAGTCCCACTAGGCTAGTGACCTCTTTTCTTGGGAGACCTGAGGTGGGATTTATACTTTTCTGGTAAATTTGACCAGGGCATCATGGAAAAATCCCCTTCTCTTTTTGATGGATGCCATGAGATCTTATTAAATTGAGGTGCCACCAAGTCAAGCATATGGCACCTCAGTTTAACCACTCATCCAAAGGACAGCATACTCCATGCTGCACTGTTGTGTCAGTATTGTAAATTAATCTATACATGCAGAGTGCGACAAGAACCCACGATCTTCTGATTTTCCATCAACAAAAGCAAGTGTGCAACCTCTTGCACCACTGAAACTAAAACAATTGCTTACAGGAATATCTCATAAGAATGCTGGGAATTTTTCATGATTATTTGGAGTCATGGAGTGGGATTTGTAATAGGCTATACATTGGAAATTTGCCCTTTTCAAGGAGAGTTGGACTTTTAAGAGCTTGCTTAGGTAGTCTCTAGGTATCAGTCTTGAAGAGATATGGTCAGACACGAGACTCCACCTCAGTTTACAACAAGCTTATGGGAAAGGTGGGAACAAACATGGGCATGGAGGGAGTGCTTGCCTTACTTTAAATTGTATTTTAGTCACTACACATACCGATGCAGAAATGCCTCAGATTAGGAATTTTATTGTTTAGATTGCTTACATTGAGAACAGCCACCTTAATGTCTAGAGTATAATTTGATGTGTTCAATGAATTTGTTCTGTTGGGATGTTCTTTACATGAACCCACCCTAAAAAGGTGATATGGGACAGAAAAGGCTTTAGCCAGTATTTAAAAATCTCTTGAATGAGATATGCATGCTATCCTTTTCAAATTGACCATCTCATCCCAGTGCAAAATATACTAGATCAGACTTAAATTAAATCCAGCTATTTAGAGGTTATTAAAGCCACTTATCCTTGCCTTGTATGTAGGGATTATTCTTGGTGAAGGAAGGCCTTCACTCAGAACCAAAGTCTTACCCTTATCTTCCCCGTGCATATTAATTTAATGCATGTCTTTCCACATGTCCCTCAGGGTTTCTGCAACAGATCATTAGTCCCACATGGATGTCCAACACATCAAAGTCATACATAACTGGGGAAAGGTTCTTAAGGGCCCTTTATATGTGAGATATGCTAGCTGCAAGGCAACAAATTGTAGCTCAGTCCTTGTCCAGCCTGGTGAGTGGAGAGTCTGTGTGTGCAATAACGGAGTCCTCAGTCACTATAACATTCTTTCCAAATGCTAGTTTATGAGTAGTAGATATGAGGGTGGTTTGTAGTTGCTGATTTGTTGATGTAGGAGTGAATAAAGCAGATGAGTTGAGGGTGTTACTGTGATACCTATTTTAATACTTCTAAGAGGCCTGGATAAAGATATTTTAACAGTGTCGATGTATGACATTTTTTACTGCCTGTCTGAAGATGTTCCATATGTTGTTGTGAAGATGTAACAATATGATGCTAAGTCTATGCTATGACCTGGAAGAAACAGAATACAAAGGATTAGTCCATGAAAAAAATCACTTTAACTAGCAGATCTAGGAGACTCGTTCCCTGATACTTGTGGGAGGAACAAAGATGACTTGTTGAAGTTTCAAATAGTTAAAACAAGAACACTTGTCCATTTACCTACTTAACAGAATAAACTACTTGAAACTTCAGCAAAGCATCTTTATTCCTCCCATGGGGAGGGTGTCAGAAAAAGCAAGAGTCTCCTAGATCTGCCAGCGAAAGTTATTTATCTGGACTAATCATTTGTACTCTGTTTCTTGTTAGTCCTATCACCTACTGGGTCACAGGTGGGATACCAGACCTGGTTCAAGCTTTCTGAATTACCTTTGTTTTCTGAAATCGGAAGAGGGGCACCTCCAAATGTTCTGTGTAGTTACACCTCTCACACATAGAATTTCTTGGGATTATTGGGTGCTCTTTTTCTGTGAGCATAAGGCAATTACTTCAGTGTCTTAAGACAGTTAAGTGCAAGTAGGCTGGCAATGAAAGGAGAACAGGTTTTCTGATGCCCACAATGTCTATTGCTTATGAATAATAAACCCTACATGCAAATATTAAGGAAGGGCTTAGGAGAATTGAAGCAATAGGGAAAGTAGCAGGAGTACTACATTGCATGATAGTTTCTTGGATACAAAAGTTAACAAACTGAGTACTGGATTGAAGGTTAGCAAGAGGTTTAGGTGCTGTTACAATATGCATCTCTGACACCAGTACAGCTATCAGCAATTCAAAGCAACCACATGCAGCACAGCACAGTCAGTTTTATCTCACAAAGATCACCACAACCTGGTTTAGCCATGTACAAAATCACAACTGACACTTGTGATGATGTGAGGTATTGCCAGCTATGCCAGGAGAAGTAGGGTAGTTGATGTCTAACACATGCCAGCACAGCTAGCTGGAATTATGTAAAGAATTATATGTCATGTCTATATCAAACTGATTTGTGCAGATGGTTGTGTTGTAAATTGTCTTTGTAAAGCTGCTTGTGTTAAAAATGTACCAACAGTGTGCCCTGCTGGACAGAAAAAAGATATATACATGTATTATTGTAACTGTAAATTTATATGTTTTAACAGAGGATACTGGAAGAGAAGAGGTTAATCTCAATCCACCTAACTTTGAAAACAGTTTGCAATTAAATTACCTGGCTTAGACCAGAAAGATTGCATCTTACAGTTTTGAATGAAGACAGAGATGTCATGTCTGTACAAAAACATGGTTTATTAGCTCCTGTAGGAAGAGTGAAAGCGTTTTATGGTTTTATGACTTCCATAAGCTGCATCAGATGTTAGCAGGCTCTGTATGTATGGATTGTTGACACATATGTCCTAAATCCTGGCTGTTTCTAGCAATGGGGGAGTTGCATGGGAATCAGAAGTCAGATGACCAGATGTATGTGATGTCATTGTGTGGTCCATCACTGGAATGGTGTTTTGATGCTGGTTGAGACTGACATCTCAGGGCACTCTGATTTTTGGAACCTGACAGAAAATGATGGACCCTCACATATTCCTCCTGCCTTGCTTTGGTGGGTAACCAGGGAGTGGTGATTCTTTGGACCAGTCAGGAAAATATAGTGAGATTAGTTTGGTATTGTTTTTCTGTAGCTGCATGGACCTGTCTACCTTTGTTGTTTTTGATGTTTCCTGTGATTGAGACTCTAGTATTTAGCGTGAATAGATATCCAGTATTTTCATGTTCTTTTATTATTTATTATTAAATATATTTAAACTTTCATTGTGGCTGGTCTTTTTGAGAATATTTTAATCTCTGAGAGTACTCACATGTATTTGGTGACAGCACTAGCCACTCCTCAAAGCCTTGCTGTTGGTCAAGCTACCATTTGTATTAGTATTAACTGTACACAGTATAAGAGCCTTAGTGTAGTTGGCTTTGGGATGTCTGGTGGCCTTATAGTCCAGGTGTGTGTGTGTGTGTGTGTGTGTGTGTGTGTGTGTGTGTGTGTGTGTGTGTGTGTGTGTGTGTGTGTCTGTGTGTTTTGCTTGATGCAAAGTACTGCATCTGAAAATACTGTGTGTATCCATTTTTGTTCCAAGTGAACAATCCTGTCAAGTGTCAGTGGTGTGGATTCAGGCTTCTTGATTACTGTCCCAGAGTGGGGATGTCACAACACTTATAATAGGAAACAAGCCAATTTGGTAAAAAAATCTTGATGAGTGGATGAGAAATAGGAAATACACCCCGGGGATCACTTCTGTATCTCTGCTCAACAGTGGCACAGGAAAATAACTTTCTTGGGTGGTGTAAGCCACGGAAGCTTGTTGGCTAGGCTTACATAGGCCCTTGGGCCGATAGCCTAGAACCTACATATGAACCTATGAACCTATAAAACAGATGGGGTGGGAGGTTGATGTAATGGTAAGGTGTTTGCCTTACAGCCACCAGGTACAGAATTTGATTCTTACAGTGGGTAATTGGCTAGGCATAAAATGGCCCACAAGTGCAGTTAGCCTACTACTAACCTATGAACCTAAGATAAAAATCCACTCCTATCCACTATTCATCTACTTCTTGGGCAGCACTGTGCTCACAATCAATAGCAAAGAAGAAAACAAAACAACCAATCAAAACGCAACTCTGACTTGACCTTATAGTGTTCCCTGACATAGAAATGGGAGCAATTAGTTTTCTCTCTATAAAATAATCAGTACTTTTTCAACAATGGCCCATACTTCTCGTAACCTGTAATTAATTGTTGTTTTTGGTTCTCTCGTTCAATTCTCGGATGGAGTGCGGGGAGTGCCTTCTGTGTGGAGTCTGCATGTCCTCCCCGTGGTTGGGTGGGTGTTCGAAAGACAGGAGTAAATGGGCATGCCTTCGTTGAATGTTGAATGTCGAGCTGGCACCTCAGCATTCGTCAAAATCTACTGCCAATCATTAGCAGACCGGAGTTCCGCTGTGGCGACCCCTAACAGGGAAAAGCCAAAAGACAACAACAACAACATTGTGGAGCTTTTCTCCCTGGGCCTCCGCTGAAAAAGGACCTGTGCCCAGTCGGATTTTCCCGGTCAACAAATGTAAATAAATAAATAAATACCTGGCCGAACACTGTGTTTACAGAATAGCTTAATTGCTGTTTAAAATTTAAAAAAATTCCCATAAACACTTTAGAATGAAACAACAGAACAACAGGCTGAGGCGTGGTGATTTATCACTGTGACATAGCAGAAATTCCCTGAGGCAACAAGAGCACAATAAGTGTTTTGTTCACATTTATTTCATTGAATTGCATTTCCTAACACTTATAGTTCTGCTTTTCAGCTAATCTACTACATTTTGCACTGGTGTAAAGCTTTTTTTACAGTTTCACTGCATTTTGTACGGTTTTATACTGTTTAACCGTATTTCGTTTCTAGATAGTGTTTCATTACTGTAATTGCATTTTTATTGAATTACTTAACTGTAAACTGCTTTTTCATACTGAGAGTTGTATTTTCAGTTTGTGAGTGCTCTGTTGTGCGTTTCTGTGCATTTTGGATATCACAAGCTAGAGAGCAAAATAAACTGGTCTCCTGCCTGTTTCCTGATCTCTCCAAGGCTTTTGACACCATCTCCCACCCCCTCCTCTTACAGACTCTAAATTCAACCTATCCATCTCTACCATCTCCTTGTTGACTAGTTAACTTAATGACCATCTTCAATCTTTCATTTTATTTTCTGCTCTCTCTCCTGTGCTACCAGTAAATGGGTGTCCCCAAGGTTCAATCCTTAACTCATTAGTATTTAATATCTTCACCAATCCGTTGTCTACATCCTGTCCACAGTCATCACGTGTTCAATATGCAGACGACTACACAGTTATTGCCATAGCTGATACCCTCTCTGACTTAAATTATACAACACAGAAATCCTTCTTATTTATTGAAAACTGGCTCACCAAGAACCAGCTAATACTAAACCCCAAAAAAATGACTAAACGTCTGCTCTTGATTCCCAAAACAATGAATCATCTTAAATCTTCCTTCTCAATCACATCCCAGAATAACACACCTATCACAGTGAAATCACATACTAAACTACTTGAGGTCATCATTGAAGACCTTCCGAAATTTGACCTGCATGTTGTCAGTAACATTAGAAAACCCATCAAAAACTCAGACTCCTTTAAAGGAACAAATAAATTCTTATCCAATAAAGCCAAAATTGCCCTATCCCATGAATACCTTATACCCAGCCTACACTATGGCTCTCAAATCCTCACCAACCTTCAAACCACTCTCCCATCAAAACTAGAATCCACCTACAATAAAGTGGCTACATTTGATGCTGACCACCACTACTCCTCACACCCCTGCCTAGCTCTCAAAACGTTAAACTGGTTAGAGCTTCCTCGCAACTTACTGCTCTCTCAACTTCACATAATCCATTCTCTACTGTATCTTCCCTCCTTCTGTCCCAGCATTATAGGTTCATAGTTCATAGGTTCATAGTTTAGTACTAAGCTAACTGCCCTTGCGAGCCATTTTAAGCCTAGCCAATTATCCCTTGTGTGACTCAAACCCTGCACCTTGTGTTTGTAAGGCAAACAATTTATCCATTAAGCCACCCTCCCAACCTCTCATCTCCCTCTACTCCCCACCAAGATTCCTCATAGCTCTGAACAAAACCCTTTCTATCTACAAGCCTAAAACTAAAATAGGTCAGAACCTGTACATCTACTCCCTAGCCCAGTACTGGAATAAACTTCCTCTGGGCATTCATAATATTAACAAAACACATCAATTCAAAACAGCTATTAAACACCATCTAAACAATACCTGGATCTGTTATTGTAGCCATCCTCCTTGACTGACTTCCCCCACTATACCTCTCTCTTACCTTACCTCCTTTCTTTTGTCTATCTTTACTCCTAACTGTACATTGACCTAGACCTAACTAGGTCTAGTCTACATTAATACTTAACTAGTATGGCTTCTAAAGATTGTACTTGAGTCCTACAGAAGTAAAGTGGGTACTAACCTCTGAAGTTATTGTGCTGACAGACTAATGCTGTTGAATGTAACTATTCTCTGAGATTTTGCCAAGTACTAGTTATACTCTAATCATTTTGATTATTATTCTGCATTCTCAGCTTCTTGTTATTGTATATGTCATATTTATTTGTGGGGCTTTTCTCCCCAGGTCTCCACTGAAAAAAGGCTCTAGCTAATTGAGACTAACCTGGTCAACACATGTCAAATAAATAAATACAATTTTCTGGGAGTTTTCTGTGTTATAGTCAAGTAGCATAATCTGGACAGTAGTTTGCTGCATCCAGGCCTGGTTGTTTTGTTTGTTTTCTGGAAGCCATCTTGTGCTGGTAGGGACCTGCCTTCTCTGTTAGTGAGAGTAACACAGCTGCCTGACCTTCTCTAGCACAAGTGATTGGTTGAAAGTGCAGGGGCTAGAAGGAGTGGGTAATAGTCTGAACTTCTAAATTCTTTCATCTGTTCTGGTATTTTAAATGTGTTTGTTCAGGACTGCACTTATTTGCATGTTTCTCACCATCACTGAGCTGATTTAACCCATTCCAAGGTACTCCAGCTTAAAATTTTCCATTACTAGCACTCACTCGATCCTGAGGTAGTGACGCTTCTTTATAGCCTCTGTGCAAACACAAGCTGCTAGTACCCATCTCAGATCTTTCCACCTTCCCCCCTTTAGCTCATCCCCCTCACCGATTCTGACAAGTATGGATGGACAGCTTCCTACACTTTCTTCTGCCAAACTGGTTGATATGGGGATCCTGAGACAGTGTAGTAACTGTCTCATGTACACAGAAAACCTTCTCTTACTACTATCTAGGAACATAATTTGTGAGAGATGCAATTATATTAAAACCTGGAGTCTATGCTCTCTTCCTCACAAACCAGTATACCTGGCACAGAGAAGGTTGTCTGCACAAACACAACACTTCAACCATCACCCACATCAACACAACACACACCCACACATTTGGAGGTTCTTAACAAAAACATACCTAAACAAAAGAGACCTCCAAGACAAAAACACACGCAAACTCCCCAGCCTACCACACCACACACCACACATGGTCCACACACCCATGTCTCACAGCCATCAAGGATTAACCATAAACCCAATATATTAATCATAAGAGACTCCATTATGAGACAGACAGATGAGCCCCTCACCAGGATGGATAAGGAGAAAGTCAAGGTAAGTTGTTTGTCAGGTGCCAGAAACCACCACATCGCCCCTGCACTCAAGTCCCACAACAAGTACTGCTATGACTCTGTGAATGACTTGAGACGTACCCCTCTGGACTATATGAAGAGAAACATGATCGAGCTCTCCAAATATGTGTTCCTGGCACGTATGTCACTAGCCTTGTGCAGCATTCTACCATCACAGAATTATGCCTCAATGCAAATAAAAAATGATTGACTTTAAGAATTGGCTTAGTCTCTGGTGTCATTCTAAGGGGATCCAGTACCTGTCGGCCTGGGAAGACATGATTGCAGACCATGATGCTCTTCCAGAGATGGCTTGCATCGATCTCCCCTGGGCTTCAGGTTCCCGGCAAAGGCTTGTGCCTCCCCCATAGTGCCATTTTTAGGCAATGTCTTGAGGTGAAAACTACAAACATGAGAAATGCATCTAAACACAATTTAAATGTCATCCTGCTGGACACTAGGAGTCTCATTATGAAACTGCACTCATTGCAAGCATTCTTAACCCTGGTAGATGCTGACATTTGTGCAGTCACAGAAACCTGGATCATAGCTGCGGAGAGCATCCCAGCCTTACCTGGTTACTCATCCTATCATACATATAGACCCCAAACTGAGGACAGCAAAGCCAGAGGAGGTGGTGCTTCAGTATATATTAAAGATATACAAACCTGCATACTAGTCAGACAGTATGATACACAGGAGATGCTCCAGGTGCAGTTAATGATTGACTAGACCCCTATTTAAATCATAGTTAGCTATAGGCATCCAGTGTTGACTCAAGATGCCTATGCTACCTTTCCGGACCTCCTCGAATCTAATAAGATTCAACCCTATACCCTGATCCTTGGTCATTTTAACTATACAACCATTAATTGGAAGAACAATGTGAACCAGAACACAAATGCTCAAAGATTCCTTGACATTGTCAATGCAAATTCCTTGGACTAGCTGATTGACACCCCCACAAGAGGTGACAACATTTTGGAGTTGGTACTAACCAACAAAGAAAACCACTGCATCACCCTTGCAATGTCATCATCCCTGATAAGTCAAAGTCACCATCTCCTCTGACCCTCTCAGCTAGGGTTAAACAAAAAACTTCTGCAAAGCTGATTGCAACCTCCTGAGGGAAAGTCTAAACAGCTTTGCAGCCCCCTCCCCAACATTAGGAAATGGCAATAATGTCCAAACCTAAACCAAAGTATGTTTCAACCATTTATATAAATGCATGGATTCAGCAATACCTGACAGGACAAAATCCTACACCTCAAGGAAGAGTAAACCTGTCTGGTGGACACTGGCTATAAATAAACTCTACAACAAAAGGAAAATTTACTGTCCAGGACCAAGAACAAACAAGTGCCACATTGGAAGCCATCTCTCTTTGGCCTAAACAGTCAAATAAGGGGATTAGTGAAGTCCAAATTGGCCACATCTACTAAAGACAATTATAAAGCCTTATTCATATACATCCACAATCTAACGGGAAACACCTAAATCTGCTCAGAACTGATGGTCAAGGACACCATGTACTCAATGCCATGGATATAGCCAACCTGCTGGCAGACAGGTTCAGTGAAAACTTCACCCCTCTGCCCCCCCACCAGTAATCCAGGATATCCTCAGCACCTGCCCCCCATCCCTTATCTCTAGGGAACAAGTCATTACCACCCTCTGAAAGGCTAAAAGCACAGCTTCCGTGGGAACCAATAACATCCCATGCTGCATCCTGCATCAACTCAGGCAGGAACTTACAGCACCATTAGTTATTCAACCTAAGCCTGAGTATCGGTTTCATCCCAGCTGAGTGGAGGATGGCCATTATCATCTCTCTGAGCAAAGGTGGAGCAGCCACCAGTCTAGGTAATTATAGACCCATCAGCCTAACTAGCCTGATTTGCAAGGCTATGGAATGCATCATCATGGACCACATAAACAAGGACATCAGCAACCTCCAAATGCTTGATCCCACACAGTTTGGTTTTGTCAAAGGGAGATCATGCCTGTTAAATTTGGTAGACTTCTTTGACTTAGACACCAAAGCCATGGACAAGGTGAAAACTGTGCACACCACCTACCTTGACCTGGCCAAGGCCTTTGACACTATCTCCCACTCAGGCATAATAGACAAACTATTCCAGCTTGGTGCAAATCCATATGTGACCAGATGAGTAGCTAGCTGGCTCACGGATAGAACTCATTCACTCAAAATAGGGGAAGCTACCTGAAGTAATAGACCCGTAACAAGCAGCGTACCCCAGGGATTGGTCTGGGTGCCCCTGCTCTTTGGGATATACTTCTCTGAGGTGCAAGCCAAAAGCAGAGGTCTATGGCTGACCATGTTTGCAGATGACTGAAATCTGGGAGCTGTCATCAACTCCCCTAGTGATGTAGGCATATTATAAGAGGGTCTCACCCAGACAAATGACTGGTGGCAGAAACATGGCCTCAAACTAAATGTCAAAAAAATCATCATCATCCCCTTTGGGAAGAGTTACATTTCCACAAATGATCACATTAATAACAATGTCCTAAGCACACAATCAGTTGTGAGAGACTTGGGCATCCAAGTTGACAGCAATCTAACTTTTGACCGCCATGTTGCCTCCACTGTACGGACAGCTTTCTACATGGCTCACCTCATTAGTAAGGGTATTTCTTCCAGGAACAAGGAAGTCATAACTTCCCTGTATTTCTCCCTTATCAGGCCCATCATTGAGTATAATGCACCTTTTGGCATGTACTTCATGAAGCTCATGCAGCAGCTGGAGAGACCACAGAGGTTCCTGACCAGGAGAATCTGGGGCTTCAAAAATATATCTTACATGGATAGGCTAAAAGCCCTGTCCCTCTACTTCATCTCATACAGACTCCTCAGTGGTGATCTAGGTCTGGCATACAGCAATCACTACTGAGGTGGTGGTGCTGTGGTAGCGTTGTCCCCTCATAGCAAGACGTTGTTCTGTTCGATTCTCAGCATGAGCGTGTTCTGTGTGGAGGCATAAGTGAATGGGGCGTGCCTTCATTGAAAGTTGTGTGTCAGGGCTGGTAACCCGGTACGTAAAAATCCACTACCAATCATTAGCGGACAGGAGTTCCACTGTGGCGACCCCTAACCAGGAAAAGCCAAAAGACACAACATACAGAGCAATCACTGATGCCACCTTGATGAAATTGCTGCATATCCACAAGCCAAACTCCACTCATGTGACCTGCATGCAAAACATCAAATTGATCTGCAACATCAATTGGACTTGCTGGTGGGACAGATTTGTCTCCCAAAGACTCCCCCATCTGAGGAATAGACACCCTTTCCACATTAAGCAGAGTACATCATTATTCCCTCTTTAAGAGGAACCTGGATGACTGGATGGGAAATAGAAAATACACCCCTGGGATTCCACCTATATCCCTGCTGGACGGGGGCATTGGCTGCTGATTTGTGGGAACATAGGCTAATTTATTTATTGGCTAGGCTTATAACGGCCTCGTGGTTTGTAGCCTAGTAACTTGCTATGATCCTATGAGCCTATGAACTGTAAGTGCAACACAAAACCACACTTTCTTGAAGTAGATGAGCTTCAGCAGATATGTTAAACTGTTGTAAATTGTCTCAAATGACTGCATGAGGACACAGATCTCTGTAGTCTAGTGAAAAGAACCAGTGTTACTGCTGTATGAGGGGAATGTCTGAGGATGCAAATAGAAAACTCTGCGGTATCTTTCGAAGTCTCAGAAAACCCAATATGCAATCTATACTAGGTGCAAAACAAACCAAGCAGAAATTTCACAGTGTGGAGGGTGTGAAGTTCATTCCTTGAAATATGTTATGAACCTAGTTCACTTATAAAATTTGAACTTTAAAATATGTTCTACAAAATAATAAAATAATAGGTAGTCCACAGTTGAGTTAAAAATGAAATATACTTCATTGAAACACACAAACAAGTGATCCTCATTCAGTATAATGAAAAGCATTAAAAACATTCATTATTTACATATAATCAGTTTATTTCGAGTGGGGTCATTTACTGCACTGTTCTAACTTGTTGATACTTGTGAACCTCTGCTTTCCTTAAAAAAAACAAAAAAACAAAAAAAAAATCTTGCTTTTTTCCCACTTTTCTGAGATTTAAAAAAGTTCAGTTACAGATTTGCTGTTCTGAACTGTTTTTAAGTTTCTTGGAAGCCATTGTTTGCTTGGGCTAAAGGGAAGTCTCTGTGTTCATCAGTGGCAGTGATAAACATTGAGCAGCCTGTCTGCCCCTGTGGGAGTGGTTACTGCCTTGAAATTGTAGTTTTATTGGCCATTTTGGGTCAATTCCAAACTCCTTGATCTCCCACTCTTAAAACCCGATTGCCTCGTGGGTTGGCATCTTTTTGGACTTGTTGGCTGTTGGTGAAGCACCCACCAAGAGGAGAAAACGCTGAGAGAAGAAAGGAGCCACTTTTGAGATTTTAAGTATTTTGCTTCAGATTATTTGTTAAGTTTTTCTGCATTGCTGCCTACTTTTGAGCATTTTCTGGCTTGTTAAACTTGATTTCTGTGTTGGTAACTGTATTTAGAACACAACCTAGAGCTGATTACTGAATTTCCTGCCTGCACTTATTTTTAAAATCGTTTTTTCTTAAAACTTGCATTTTATCTGTCTCTGGCCTAGCACTCAAGTGTGGGGTCATTTACTGCACTGTTCTAACTTGTTGATACTTGTGAACCTCTGCTTTCCTTAAAAATAAAACAAAAAAACAAAAAAAAATCTTGCTTTTTTCCCACTTTTCTGAGATTTAAAAAAGTTCAGTTACAGATTTGCTGTTCTGAACTGTTTGTAAGTTTCTTGGAGGCCATTGTTTGCTTGGGCTAAAGGGAAGTCTCTGTGATCATCAGTGGCAGTGATAAACATTGAGCAGCCTGCCTGCCCTGTGGGAGTGGTTACTGCCTTGAAACTGTAGTTTTATTGGCCATTTTGATCTCCCTCTCTTAAAACCCTCTTTTGCGCTGTTTTGCGCATTTTTGCACATAGCGCAATATCGGGCAGCGCAGCCTAATTGTGTTTAAACTATTCCTGGCTCCACAAAGTCTGCTCTTCACTTTTTCCCTAAGAACTGCTCTATCTCTCAAATTAAACACCATAGTCTCATTCTAAGGCCCCTCACTGGTCCAAATAAGTAATTTTACAAGTTAGCACTAATAAACCATAAGCACTACTTAATCTTATACTCTCTACGATTAACTTGTCCCCTATTGGTCCATTTTAATTCAGTTCCCTATATTACTCTAGCATGTCCAAAGGTCAGTCAAAGGTTTCCTCTCCAGTCCAGCTGGTGAATCTGGGAATTTTGAGGCAATGTTACAACTGTCTCATGTACACAGACAACCCTCTCCTCCTCCAAACAGGTTCAAATATATGTAATGGATGCAACCATATAGCCAAACTGGAGGCTGAACTCTCTCATCTCACACAACACAATTCCAGTATTACATAGTCCCACCACAACAGTGAACCAAACACATAAAAACACAAAAACATACTCAGAGGCTCTAAATAAAAATCTACCTAAGCAACAGAGACCTCCAAAGCAGACATCCAAGCAAACGCTACCCCAAAACAAAACACATACAACACATAGCACACAAAGTCAGGGTGCCAAGCAGTCACAGCCCTTAAGGCTGAATAACACACCTGATTCTCTTGTAATAGGTGACTCTATTGTCAGACACACTGACGTCCCACTCACCAGGCTGAATAAAGAGAAGGTCACAGTGAGCTGCCTGTCAGATGCTAGGATCCACCACATAACGCAAGCACTCAGGTCACTCCAAAGCAAATACAAATATGACTCAGTCATTGTACATGCTGGCGTGAATGACCTGAGACGTACCTCCCTCGACTACATGAAAAGAGACATAGAGGAGCTCTCTGATCATGTAGCCCAGGCCGGTATGACCCTGACCTTGAGCAGCATCTTACCCTCACCTAGAATGATGCCACAGTATAAAGACAAAATGATCAATTTTAACAATTGGCTAAAATTTTGGTGTCATTCAAAGGGGATCCAGTGTCTGTCAGCCTGGGATGACATGCTCGACAAGCCACATTGCTTCGCTAGGGACGGCTTGCACCTGTCACCCCTGGGCTTTTGGATATTGGCAAAGGCTCTTGCCACCCCCATAGTGCCTTTTTTAGGCAAGGCTCAAAAGTCAAACCCACCTCCATAGACAGCACAAGGAACAAGAAACTAAGGGTAATGCTGCTAAATGCCAGAGGTCTTAATCTCAAGATGCATGCACTCGAAGCTCCCCTCAGTATGGAGAACATTGATATCTGTCCAGTGACAGAAACCTGGTTCAAGGCTCCAGAGAGCACCCCAGCACTACCAGGTTATACCTCATATTATGCTTTTTGACCCCAAAACCCAGACCGAACCACAAAAGGAGGGGGAGTTTCCATATTTATCAAGGATATCCACACCTCCAGGTTAGTGGCATTGCACGAAGTATCGGAGACCATCCATGTGCAACTAACAGTGGGCAAGACTGCTTTTCAGTTTATAGTATCCTACAGACCACCCTCTCAAAGTCAGGAATCCCACTCGGCTTTCCTGAAAACATTGGGGAACATGAAGATCTCTCCGAACACCATTATATTGGGTGACTTCAACTACCCAAACATAGACTGGGAGCATTACTCAAGCCCCAGCACCTTAGCCCAAAGGTTCCTGGAATTTATAAACTCAAATGCTATGGAACAACTAGTCACCACTCCCACAAGAGGGGAAAACATACTAGACCTGATCATTACCAACATGGGGACTCTATGCTCCATACCAGAAGTATATCCCTCATTGGTAAGATCAGACCATAAATTAATTTCACTGGATATCCACATCCCGACCCCACCCACAGCCCAGAAAACCACAGTGAAAAACTTCTCAAAAGTGAACTTCACACTTCTCAAAACTGAAGTGGAATCTTTCAAGGCCCCAGGGCCAGTGGAAACTACGGCCCAAACTGCAGAATCCTATATAAACGCATTCTATGGACATCTCCAAGAATGCATGGATCATGCTATCCCAAACAAAATCAAGACCCAATCATCCAAAGGCAGGTGTCCAGTCTGGTGGACCCCAGCCATAAATAAACTGTACAACAGAAGGAGGAAGCTACTACATGATAGAGCAAAATCCCTAAAAGGGAAGGCATCTCTGATCAGTACTAGCAAAAAATTACGATCCCTCATAAAATCTTCCAAGGCCAGCTTCGAGAGAAAAATTGCACAGGACACTAAAGACAATCATAAGGCTTTTTTCAGTTATGTTAGGAACCTGGGATGCAACTCCCAGACTTGTTCTGAGTTGATTCTAAGCGACAAAAAAATACACTGAACCCACAGACATCACCAATATCCTGGCAGACAGGTTCAGTGCAAATGTCTCCACCCCCCCCCCCCAAGAAGAGCAAGTATCTATCCCGGCAGAGTGCAGACTCCCAAACATCTCTGATGCTCAGGTGAAGGCCGCTCTCTCCAAAGCAAAAAACACTGCTTCCATGGGACCAGATGGAGTCCCGGGTTGCTTCCTACATGAACTCCAATAAGAACTAATCCCTCAATTAAAACTGCTGTACAATCTCAGCCTCACTACAGGATATGTGCCCAAAGAATGGCGTACAGCAACAGTGGTCCCACTCCACAAAGGTGGCGCCTCTGTGGACCCTGGAAACTATCGTCCCATAAGCCTGACTAGCCCAGTCTGCAAGGCTATGGAGAGGATCATCAAGGAAACTCATAAACAAAGATATTGGGGACCTACAGACACTAGATCCTACCCAATTTGTCTTCGTCAAGGGCAGATCCTGCCTTTTGAACCTGGTCGATTTCTTCAAAACAGTCACCAAGGCCATAGATGAAGGGAAGGTAGTCCACACAGCCTATCTGGACCTCGCAAAGGCATTTGACGCAATACCCCACTCGGGCATCATAGATAAGCTATCCAGCCTAAATATAAACCCCTATGTCACAAGATGGGTCACAAACTGGCTCAAAGACAGAACCCACAGAGTCAGAGTTGCTGGAGCCATGTCAGACTCGAAACCGGTCACAAGTGGTGTCCCACAAGGTTCTGTCCTGGGACCTCTCTTGTTCGGTATTTACTTTTCTGAGGTACAGGCCAACGTGGGAGGACTATGGCTCACCAAGTTCGCAGATGACTGCAAACTGGGCACCATAATCGACTCTCCAGCTGACACAAACATCCTTCAAAAAGGTCTCGCAGAGATGGATAACTGGTGCCAGAGCCATGGTCTAAAGCTAAATGCCAAAAAGGTGTATAGTCATACCCTTTGGCAAAAACAATGTGCCCACAAATTACCACATAGGTGGTAACCCATTAAGTACAGAGAAAGTAATTAGGGATCTGGGGACCCAAGTTGATAGCAATTTCTCCTTTGACATCCACATTGCCAAAGTGGTTAGAAAGACCTTCTACATAGCCCACCTCATCATGAAAGGATTCACATATAGATCAAGAGAGATAATCGTGCCCCTTTATTCATCCCTCATCAGGCCTATCATAGAATACAATGCCCCCTTTGGGATGTACCTTACCCGACACCTGCAGCAATTAAAAAGACCCCAAAAGTACCTCACCAGGAGGATCAAGGGACTCAAACAGATGCCATATGCTGCTCGGTTAAAAAGCTCTAATCAGTTGCATACTGCCTACTTCGAGGCGATCTATGCCTTACATATAAAGCTATGTCCAACCCAGAATTAATGGACATGCTCCTCCTCAGTAAATCTAAATCCATTAGAGCCACGCGCTCAAGGGACTTGAACCTCAGCACAGAAATAAATAGAACATGCTGGAGAGACAGATTCATAACCCAGAGGCTCCCTTCGCTCTGGAATAGAATTCCAATTCATGTTAGGCAGAGCACCTCAATGACTCTCTTCAAGAAGAATCTTGATGAGTGGATGGGGGATCGTAGGTTTGTCCCGGGGATTACTTCCGTGTCACTATTAGACAGAGGCACAGTAAACTAAACTTTAAAAAGTGCACAGTATACTCAAATCAAGGAGTGGCGTAAGCCAAACACAATCGGGCTAGGCTTATAAATGGCCCAGGGCAGATAGCCTAGTATGAACCTATGAACCTATGAACCTATGAAGAGAGTGGTTACATAGGGTGGTTCTATTAGGAGCAATAAAAGCATTAAACTAATTTGTTTAAGCATGTCCACCTTCCCCCTTAACACCATACTGTAAACTGACAGTGTGCTACCTTAGAACAGAAACTTAAAAGCTAGAGACAAATTAAATATATTATAGGAACAGCTTATTAAGGCTAACCTACTAATCCAAACTTTATTAATCCAAACTTCATTAGGAAACCAACTCACTAACAAAATGACTGGCTAGCAAAAAGATGTATCACTAGGCATCTAGCAGAATAAATATTAGTAACTTATATACTGAAACACTTTAAACAAAGATTGCTTTCATACCAAATAATTATTTAATCAGGTTAGTGTATAAAAAACATATAAAAATATTAATGAATATGTCTATAAATCTACAAGTGAATAGCTAAGTAGGCTGAAAACTATAGTTATAATTGCTAACGTGGAAATTGCTACAGTGAAAATGTTAGAAATAAGGCATTAAGGCCCTGGGGATCTGTTCAAGTGTGGTATGTAAGTAAGAAATCACTTGGCTTAAATGAGTAAAAGCATCCGAAGACAATACCAGTGTCAGTTATTTTCATTGTAAGCTATTTACAATGTTTGAGATTTGTTTATAAGAATATGGTTATGTATAATATTACCATGTAATGTCACCATAAATCAGTCCCATACCAGACTTTTAATTATCTTTTAAACAGTGGGGCAATTTTCTAAGTTCTGGTATGCTTTTTATGGAGCAATAATAATTAAGCCATTTTTTTAAGTTCAGTTTCATCTGCCACAGTAGTTCATGTTTTTCTAAAAGATTAGGGATGTCTACTTTCAGTTCAAAAAGTTCACATAATCAGTAATTTGAAATTTAAAGCCAGTGTGTCTTTTGTAAAGCTGCAGTTGCCAAGCCAGTCCATTATTCTTGTACTTACCTCTAATTTTGGAAAGATGGACAGAAATCCTTCCTTTAAGTCTGTTGAGTGTATTTCACACATAAAATGCTTCACAGTCATTGCAGCTTGCACTGTAAATCACCTGCATTAAGTTACTGTCACCTACTGTGTTGGTTTTAATCAGTTTCTGTCACCCTACCACTGTGGCATGGCTGCCAGAAATGTCCTCAATAGCTGTTGTGCTTTGCGACAGGAGTGATCTAAGATCTAAGCAGAGACTTTACAGAAAATAAGAAGTCTAGGTCTAAATGTATACTTATAATTATTATTGTAAGCCTACTACATGAGCTGGCACACTACTGAACCCATACCTCCACTAATTTGGTTTTACATATATCAGCTGTATGCGCTGTGAAACCTGTTCAAAAAGACAATAAAATAATAACAATTTCATAGCTCCTAGCTCACTTCCAACTTGCACTCTGCTTAGAACAACTGGAGCATCCAGGCACTTAGCTAAACCCTCAGCTAATAGACTACCTAGCTCCTCATAATTACTGTGTCCATATAAATTAAACTACAAACAGGGCAGATATAGCACACAAATTATCACACTGATCTGCTATTACAGACTAAACTGATTTTCTATCGCACACTGCTTTTACTCCACATCATGTATCAACCCACTCTGGTCACCCTCTCTTTGCTCAGTTTCACTCTGCTCCCCGACCCTACCCCCATTCCCACCTATCACCACTTTCCATACAGTTATACTCTCTACACCACACCTCTTCCTTCTATACTATTCCACTACCCCCAGATTCTTCACTCATACCTCCTCCTCCACTCAAACCAATCAGCTTTCTCCACCAATTAACAATCATCTCTACTAGTCCAACCCACTCTACTAGTCCACTAAATTAATCGTTCTCCTCCCTGTATTTTCCTACCTGGTTGCATCAGGAAGGGCATCCAGCATAAAAATTCTGCCACAACACTTATGGCGCAAAAATTTCATATTTCCATACCAGATCAGTCGAGGCTCGGGTTAACAATGACTGCCACCAGTACTGTTAGCCAACAGGGTGCTGGCGGAAATTGGGCTACTGTTGGCTGAAGGAGAAGTGGAGGGTGAAGGCATGCCCGAAGGCAGGAAGAGAGGAGGAAGGTTAGGAGTGTAGCAGTGAAGGTAGGAACTTTGAATGTTGGCAGTATGACTGGTATAGGAAGAGAGCTAGCTGATATGATGGAGAGAAGGAAGGTTGATATATTGTGCGTGCAAGAGACCAGATGGAAGGAAAGTAAGGCCAGGTGTTTAGGAAACTGGTTCAAATTGTTCTATCATGGTGTGGATGGCAGGAGAAATGGGGTAGGGGTTATACTAAAGGAACAATATGCCAAGAGTGTTTTAGACGTGAAGAGAGTGTCTGACAGAGTGATGTTTATGAAGCTCAAAATTGATGGTGTAATGATGAATGTTGTTAGTGCATATGCTCCACAAGTTGGGTGTGCGATGGATGAGAAAGAGAAATTTTGGAGTGAGTTGGATGAAGTTGTGGTGAGTGTACCCAAGGGTGAGAGACTAGTGATTGGAGCGGACTTTAATGGGCATGTTGGTGAAATGAACAGAGGGGATGAGGAAGTGATGGGTAGGTATGGTGTTAAGGAGAGGAATGCAGAAGGTCAGATGATTGTGGATTTTGCAAAAAGGATGGACATGGCTGTGGTGAATATGTATTTTAAGAAGAGGGAGGAGCATAGGGTGACGTACAAGAGTGGAGGAAGATGCACACAGGTGGATTATATCCTATGTTGGAGGGCCAATCTGAAGGAGATTGGAGACTGTAAAGTGGTGGCAGGGGAAAGTGTAGTTAAGCAGCATAGAATGGTGGTCTGTAGGATGACGTTGGTGATCAAGAAGAGGAGGAGGAGTGTGAAAGCAGTGCCAAGGATTAAATGGTGGAAGTTAAAAAAGGTTGATTGTGAGTGGAGTTCAGGGAAGAGTTAAGACAGGCACTGGGAGGCAGTGGAGAGTTACTGAATAGCTGGGTAACTACAGCAGAACTAGTAAGGGTGACTGCTAGAAAGGTGTTTGGTGTGACATCTGGACAGAGGAAGGAGGACAAGGAGACCTGGTGGTGGAATGAGGAAGTACAGGAGAGTATACAGAGGAAGAGGCTGGCGAAGAAGAAGTGGGATTGTCAAAGAGATGAAGAAAGTAGACATGAGTATAAGGAGATGAGGCACATGGCAAAGAGACAGGTGGCAAAAGCTAAGGATAAGGCATATGGAGAGTTGTATGAGAGATTGGACACTAAAGAGGGAGAAAAGGACCTGTACTGATTGGCTAGACAGAGGGACAGAGCTGGGAAAGATGTGCAGCAGGTAAGGGTGATAAAGGATAGTGAGGGAAAGGTACTCACAAGAGAGGAGAGTGTGTTGAGCAGATGGAAAGAGTATTTTGAGAGGCTGATGAATGAAGAGATGAGAGAGAGAAGGTTGGATGATGTGGGGATAGTGAATCAGGAAGTGAAACAGATTAGCAAGGAGGAAGTAAGGACAGCTATGAAGAGGATGAAGAATGGAAAGGTTGTTGGCCCAGATGACATACCAATGGAAGCATGGAGGTGCTTAGGAGAAATGGCAGTGGAATTTTTAACTAGATTGTTTAATGAAATTTTGGAAAGTCAGAGGATGCCTGAGGAGTGGACAAAAAGTGTTTTGGTACCTATCTTTAAGAATAAGGGTGATGTGCAGAGCTGCAGTAACTACAGAGGGATAAAATTGATCAGTCACAGCTTGAAGTTATGGGAAAGAGTAGTAGAAGCTAGGTTAAGAAGGGAGGTGATGATTAGTGATCAGCAGCATGGTTTCATGCCAGGAAAGAGCACTACAGATGCAATGTTTGCTCTGAGAGTGTTATTGGAGAAATACAGAGAAGGTCAGAAGGAGCTGCATTGTGTCTTTGTAGACTTGGAGAAAGCATATGACAGGGTGCCTAGAGAAGAGTTGTGGTATTGTATGAGGAAGTCGGGAGTGGCAGAGAAGTATGTAAGAGTGGTACAGGATATGTACGACGGTAGTGTGACAGTGGTGAGGACTGCAGTGGGAGTGACAGATCCATTTAAGGTGGAGGTGGGATTACATCAAGGATCAGCTCTGAGTCCTTTCTTATTTGCAGTGGTGATGGACAGGTTGACAGATGAGATCAGACAGAAGGCCCCGTGGACTATGATGTTTTGCAGATGACATTGTGATATGTAGTGAGAGTAGGGACCAGTTTGTGGAGACCCTGGAGAGGTGGATATATGCTTTAGAGAGGAGAGGAATGAAGGTCAACAGGGCTAAGACAGAATATATGTGTGTAAATGAGAGGGAGGGTAGAGGAATGGTGAGGATGTAGGGAGTAGAGTTGTTAAAGGTGAACGAGTTTAAGTACTTGGGATCAATAGTTCAGAGTAATGGTGAATGTGGAAGAGAGGTGAAAAAGAGAGTACAGGCAGGGTGGAATGGGTGGAGAAGAGTGTCAGGAGTGATTTGTGACAGACGGGTACCAGTAAGAGTGAAAGGGAAGGTCTGCAAGAGGGTAGTGAGACCAGCTATGTTATATGGGTTGGAGACAGTGGCATTGACAAAAAGGCAGGAGTCAGAGCTGGATGTGGCAGAGTTAAAGATGTTAAGATTTGCACTCGGTGTCACTAGGATGGATAGGATTAGGAATCAGTATATTAGAGGGTCAACTCATGTTGGACAGTTTGGAGACAAAGCAAGAGAGATGAGATTGTGTTGGTTTGGACATGTGCTGAGGAGGGATGATGGGTATATTGGGAAAAAGATGCTAAGGATGGAGCTGCCAGGTAAGAGGAAAAGAGGAAGGCCTAAGATAAGGTTTATGGACGTGGTGAGAGAGGACATGCAGGCGGTTGGTGTGACAGAGCAAGATGCAGAGGATAGGAAGAAATGGAAAGAGATGATCCGCTGTGGTGACCCCTAACGGGAAAAGCCGAAAGATGATGATGACCTCTATCTCCAATACACCTACTTCATATAAGTAACCCCCCTAAACCTCACTTTTCCTATTTGTTATATACTCTTACCACTCTGTCAAACTTTCACTCCTTATATCTCAAGCACTGCTTATCTTTCATCATGATGATTGCATACTTTCTTTATTACCCTTCTCATCTTCCTTTCTCTATCAACCTCATATGACATTCTACTCTCTTATCAGACACCACCACCTACTCTCCCCATCACTCACATCTTCAACACCATCCTTGATTCACAGCTAATCTTTCCGTCACTCTTTCATTTCTCACCATCACATCTTTTTAAGATAAATACCTTTCCAAATACCTCTCCCTCCTTCACTCTGAAGTCAAGAAGGTCTGCTAACATAGACTTCCTCACATATATTACTTCTTTCATGGTTGCACTATTCCTGGACAGGGACATCCATCCCCTTCCAGGTTCACCTGCCATTACCTCTCACAAATACACACCTCACACCTCATCCTTCCACTTCTCACCTGCTCTCCTTCTCTTAAAACATTAAATATATACTCTCTAAATATTCAAAGCCTCGTAAATAAAATAAGAGAATTGCATTCTTGGATTGCTAACATATCCCCCATACCTTAACCCTGCCAGAAACCTGGTTAAAACCACATATCACAAACACTGAAATCTTACCTCCAGGTTATAACATCATTCAAACTGATAGAATCAATAAGACGGGTGGAGGTGTTGCCATCCTCTACTCTGAACAATTTATTCACTCCCCTCTCTCCATTTCTGTACCTAGCTTTGAGCCTGCTGAAATTCTTATTGTAAAGTGTCACCTAAATTCACAAAAAAAATTGCCATAGCCTGTATCTATATACCTCCAGGGAACAATAGTCCTATCCTTGAGAACATTCACTCATGGATCACTCAACATGTACCATATGAAACCATTATCCTTTGCGAAGTAAACATAAACTTGATTAAAGTTACAACTACATCTCCTAATCTCAACCTCAGTGTTTACAGCTTCCACCAAATCATCTCCTCCCCTACTCGGGCTAACAAAAACTCCAGTACTGGGCCTACCCTAGATTGTATCCTTACCTCAGACGCTAACCTTTATCTTAACCCAGGGACACTTCCAAACTCCTTAAGTCACTATTCTCCTGCCTATAGCCACAGATTCTCCCAGCATCCACCTAAAGACCACCTCTATAGAGAATGTCGCAAACTCGCCCGCTTCAATCCAGAGCTTTTCTCCCCGGGCCTCCTCTGAAAAAGGGCAATAGCTCAGTCAGACATTCCCAGTCAACAAATGTAAAATAAAATAAAAATAAATAATAAAATAAAGATGTTTAACTCTAAATTTTCTAGCATTAACTGGTCTTCCCTTCATCACCTCCCTGTCAATGAGGCTGTAAAATCTTTCAATAAGATATTTCTAGATATACTACCAGAAAAATCAGAGTAAAATCTAACTTTTCCCCTTGGCTCACAAAACACAGCCACTCCATTATGCATAAAAGAAACAGTGTCTGGAAAGCCTAGATCAAAAACAAATCCCCTCCCCTACTTCAAAAATACACAGTTTAGAAGCCTGTCAAACAATAGTCAACAATGATAACATTTTTTTCTGTTCCACCCAATATAACCCACAAAAAAATCCAAAGAAATTCTGGACATCCATTAATAATCTTTATCCTGCCAACTCTACCACTTCCAACCCCTTCCCACACAGTTCACCTACTGAAACAACCACTCTACAAAACAACTATTTCATAGAAACAATCCAAAAATTAGCTCAACAGAGAAATACTTCTTATACCTCTCCTTCATCCCCAACAAAACTCCTCCCAATACCTTCTCATTTAAACCTGTTCTCACCACCTTTATCAAATCTCTCTTGATTAAAATCAAACCTTGCTCCCCCTCCACTGATAATTTTCCTTCCTACTTTCTTAAAATTGCTGCAGATTCTATTGCCTACCCTGTTTCTATACTCATAAATCGATCCACAACCGAAGCCAGTGTCCCTGATATATGGAAATCCTTCTTTACAATCCCCCTACACAAGGGTGGAAACTACTGACTGTTCTAATTATAGGCCCATAGCTATCCTGTTCCCTACCTCCAAAATTCTGGAGAAGTGCATACATGCCCAGTTACTCAAAAATCTCCTTGACAATAGAATGCTAAGTTCCACCCAACATGATTTTAGGCTGCACCACAGTACATCCACGGCACTACCTTCCTTTAGCCAAACAATAGGTGAAGCATGTGGCAGCAACGTGCTGATATCCCGCTTATTCCTTGATCCAAGGCCTTTGATACTGTCTCTCATGCTAAATGCCTTACTAAACTCTCGTATCTTTAGCTCTCTACCTCCTGTGTAAACTGGATTTCCAGCTACCTCTCTAATAGGCAACAATCTGTTCACTGACAAACAATCTTCTTCCTCTTTCTTCCAGTCTATACAGGGGTTCCTCAAATATCAATCCTGGGCCCCCTCTTGTTCAATGTTTTCACTAATAATATACACTGTGCTTATAACCTCTCAGCACTATTACAATATCCCAGTGATTCCACACGTATCACCATTCCCCATAGTATTCCTGATATCTTAACACTCATGCAGGACACCTTCTCATCTGTCGAGACATGGTTTTCAGACAATCAACTAGTACTAAATCTCAAAAAAACAAAACTTCTCTTCCTTTATTTTTATTTATTTATTTTATTTTACATTTGTTGACTGGACTAGTCTAACTGGATACATGTCCATTTTCAGTAGAGGCCCGGGGAGAAAAGCTCCTACAAGTTACAAAGACAAGTATGCAATATAACAGTAGACAAGTTTACAGTAGAATTGTTAGATACAATTAAAAATGACATGAAATAAAAACACTTAGTAACAATTTTCATAAGGGATACTCATAAAAAAGAAGTAAGACTTTTTTTTTTTTTTTTTTTTTTTTTATCAGATGAGAGTAGAAGTTCACTATTATCAGGGAAGTTTACACTATAGTTGCAAGAGCAATAGGAACCAAGATTAGTTATGACATTTTTGTATATTGGGTATAATCAGTCAGGGTTGGAGCAGGGACAAAGCCAATGATTCTTTAGATATTGTTTAAGATGCTTTTTGAATAGATGTGTGGAGGCAAGTGAAGACAGTTCAGCTGGAAGTTGATTCCAGCTTTTACCTGCTGTGTTGGAAAAGAGCGAGTCCCCTGCATTGTTGTTTGATTTGACATTAGAAACTAGAGGTTTGCTTGCTGAGCGAAGTGTAGGGAGATTTTTGTAGGGGGTGATTAGATTAGTGAGGATTGGTGTATTATTGGGGTGATAGAGGATTTTTTGGGTTATCACAAGTTGCTGATAGAGTAGCTTATTATGCAGTTCAAGCCATCCCAATTGTTTGAGGTTATGACAGTGGTGAGTTCTATAGGGGGACAGGTAGCAAATCTAGCTATGTTGTTATGACAGGTGGAAAGTTTATTCATGTTATTTCTAGATAGATTAGTATAAATTGCAGAAGCATAGAAGAGGGTAGAGGAAAGGTGGGTCTGCGCAAGAGTAATTCTGGCTGGAGGGGTAAGGAAGGGCTTGATTCTATAGAGAGTGCCTAATTTTTTGTTGACAGTTTTTATTGTTGAATTAATGTGTTCATCGAAGTTAAGGGAGTTGTCAATTGTAACTCCCAGTAAGCGGGTAGAGGTATCAGGGACTATATTAGTGCCATTGCTAGAGGTTACTGTAAAGTTAGGGACAGACGACTTAGGAGTAGGAGCAAAGAGTAGTAGCTTTGTTTTTTGGGGTTCAGAAGGAGGCAGTGTTGCATGAACCATTTTTCAACAGTGTTTAATACTGATTGGGTTTGGAGTTGGAGAGAGTTTATGGATTTGGCAGAACTAATTAATGTTGAGTCATCTGCATATTGGATGCAAGTGGCTTGTGGAATGTTGGTATGTAGATTGTTAATAAATAATGAGAAGAGAAGAGGACCTAAAGTAGAGCCTTGAGGTACACCGATTGTCACTGTAAGCTTTTGTACAACACTAGCACAACACAAATTCTCCTTCACCATCACCTTCCTCAAAAATACCATAATTAAACATGAACCTTATACCAAACTACTTGGCACCGTTATCGACGATGAACTAACATTTGACATACACATCCAACAATGTATTAAAAACACCAAAAACTTGGTCTACTTTACAGAAATCAAAAATTCCTTACACCTTCCTCCAAACTTTGTCTAACTTAGTCACTCCTCTTACCTTACCTACTCTACGCTGACCCCCTTACCTACTCTACGCTGACCCCCTTACCTACTCTACACTGACCCCCTTACCTACTCTACACTGACCCCCTTACCTACTCTATGCTGACCCCCTTACCTACTCTACACTGACCCCCTTACCTACTCTACGCTGACTCCCTTACCTACTCTATGCTGACCCCCTTACCTACTCTACACTGACCCCCTTACCTACTCTACACTGACCCTGTCCTTACCTACTCTACAATTGACCCCTTACCTACTCTACACTGACCCCTTACCTACTCTGACTCCTTACCTACTCTATGCTGACCCCTTACCTACTCTACACTGACCCTATCCTTACTAATATCCAATCTACACTATACCTTACCTACTCTACGCTGACCCCCTTACCTACTCTACGCTGACCCTATCCTTACTAATATCCAATCTACACTACTGTCCAAACTGGAACAAACATAGAATAAAATAACCAGATTTGCCACTAACCATCCTCACAATTCCCATCACTAAGACACTTCAATGGCCTGAATTCTCTCATTCGCTATGACTTCCTCAGTTACATAGCACACGCTCCACTCTCTATAATCCCTCTTCTTCCCCTCTCTCCAACTTAGTATCTTACTACACTTCCCTCCGACACCTTCACTCATCTGACAAACACCTTCTTGACATCTACAAACCAAAAAAGAGCATTGCAAAGTCCCTTATAAGTAGTCAGTAGCTCATGTATGGAACACACTCCCCCTCAACATAAGAAAAATTTCCCAAAAACAGCAGTTCATTTGTTTGTGTAAGATCCTCTTGTAGGATGTTAACATCATCTGGATATTCTATGACTGCTCCCAGTTTGCAGTTATCAGCAAACTTTGTCAGCTACAGACCTTTAGTTTTTGCTTGTAATTCTGAGAAATAAATTCCAAACAGTAGAGGTCCCAGGACTGATCTCTGTGGAACATCACTGGTTACAGGTCTAATGCTGGAGGTGCATTCCCCTATTTTGACTATATGAGTTCTATCAGTGATAAAATTAGTGACCCATCTAATGATATAAGGGTCTATACCTAGTTGGATATGTTTGTCAAGGATGCCTGAGTCAAGGATAGTATCAAATGTCTTGGCTAAGCCCAAGTAGGCTGTATGCATAGATTTCCCCTTGTCCAGGGCCTTGGTGACTGTCTCAAAAAAGTCTACCAAGTTTAACAGGCATAATCTGCCTTTGACAAATCCAAACTGAGTAGACTCAAGTGTTTGGAGATTACTTATATCTTTGTTGAGAAGGTCCATGATGATTCACTCCATGGCCTTGTAGAAAAGGTTAGTCAGGCTAATAGGTCTATAGTTACTGGGGTCAGTCAAAGCACCACATTGTGCAAGGGAATAAAGGTGGTTGTTTTCCTTTCAGTTGGTAGAAAGCCGGTGCTTAGACTATGATTGAAAAGTGTACCCAATGGTGTTGTTAATTCATGTTGGAGCCCAAGAAGGATGCAGCCTGGGATGTTATCAGGTCCCATAAATGCTGTGTTTTTGGCCTTAGAGAAGGCATTTATGACCTGCTCTTTAGAGATACAGGGTAGGGGACAGGATGTAGGGATGTCATAGGGTACGTGTGGTGGGGATAGGGAAGTGAAGTTTTCACAGAGCCTGTCAGCCAACTGGTTAGTTATGTCCACAGGCTCAGTGTATGTGGTATCATTAACTACCAGTTCTGCACAAATCCAGGCCTTTCCTTTTAGGTTACAGATGTAACTATAGAATGCCTTGTGGTTGTACTTTGTTTTGCTATGGAGGACTTGACAAGAAGTCTTATTTGCTTGTTTAAGCTGAGGAGGGAGTGTTTCCAGTTTAGGGGGGCTTGCTCCCTCTTACTCTTAGATAACAATTTCGTACTCTTAACGTAAAGGCTGTTAATAGCAGTTGTCGACCAGGCAGGTTTGCTCTTCCTTGAGGAGCTTGTTTTGGTCCTATCAGGTACAGCTGAGTCAATGCAGTTATACACATATTTGTATAAAGCATTGGTGTAGAGCTCGGCATAGTTGCCAGTTCCATCTGAGGGAGGAGGTGCACTGAAGCTATTTATACCATCCTGTAAGAGGTTATAATCTGCTTTGGAGAAGTTTTTTTAGTTTAATTGCTGCTGGGGGGTTAGGTGTGATAGTTACTTCAAGTGAGACTGATTTGTGGTCAGATCTCACCAGGGAGGACCTCACTGTGGGTGTGTTGCAGTGATCCCCCATATTGGTGAGCACCAGACCCAGGATATTGGCACCCTTTGTGGGGGAGTCAACCAGCTGGTCTGGAGCATTGGAGTTAATGAAGTTGAGGAACCTTTAGGCAAATGAGTTTGAGCACAAGTAATTTATCCCGTCAATGGATGGGTAGTTGATGTCACCCAAAACCATTGTGTTTGGATGTGTCTTGATAGAACCACAACACAAAATCCAATGGAAGGCTGAGTTTGAAAAACAAACCACAAACCACTTTTAAAACTCAGCAAGACACACTGGATCCAATAAAGTCAGCTCCAAAACACTTAGATAAGGTATTACCAGATACCAAACAGTTACAAAAAATGCACAGTAGTCCAACATTATTAATAGAGTAACTAATTGTAATTGGTAGGCTGTATTTAAATGATTGTTTTCAGTGATAATGGATTCTGATGAAGTTTCCTGTCAGGAAAGAAAGCACTTAATCTTTTTTTGGTATTAAACATATTCTAATAGTGCTGGACTACTGTGCATTATTTTGTAACTGCTTGGTATCTGGTAATACCTTATCAAAGTGTTTTGGAGCTGCCTTTATTGGATCCAGTGTGCTTTGCTGAATTTTAAAATTGGTTGCATGTATCTTTATCGACTCAAGTAGATCCAAATAGGCAGAGTGGGGGTATCCTTATTCATGGAGGGGGTCCCGTAGCTGGCAATGACTTGAATAGGTGTCCCCTTATTCATGAAGGGGGTCCCGTAGCTGGCAATGACTTGAATAGGTGTCCCCTTATTCATGGAGGGGGTCCCGTAGCTGGCAATGACTTGAATAGGTGTCCTACCAACAGTTAATTGCAGCTGAGGTGCTCCAGGGAGTCATACTGTTTAACCAATCTGGATGTGTATTTATCTTTAATGAATACTGATACACTGCCTCTTTTAGTTTTCACATCTTCATTTTGAGGTCTGAATGTGTGGAAGGAGGTGTAACCCAGTATGGCTGGAGTACTCTCCACAACCTTGAACCAGGTCTCTGTGACTGCACAAATGTCTGCGTCTTCCAAGGTGAGGGCTGCTCCCATTGACTGCAGTTTCATGTTGAGACCCCTAGCGTTTAGCAGCATAACCTTGAGGTTGTTTTAGATGGAGTTTTTACATTAGGAATTTTGATCTTCAGACACTGTCTAAAAAAGGCACTATGTGGGTGGCAAGAGCCTTAGCCAGTAGCTGAAATCCCAGGGGTGACAGATGAAGACCATCTCTGGAAAAGCATCGAGGTCTGTTGATTATGTTGTCCCAGGCTGACAGATAGTGGATCCCCTTAAAATGACACTCCTTTCCACACAATAAAGATGTCATCAATAAAGCAGATACACTGTGATATGTTGCCTGTATCCTTTTTTGGTAAAAACATAACCCTCCTCCCACGTGCCTAAGGCTCTGTTGGCTAGGCTAGAGGCCATAGCTCCCCCAATGGCTATACCCGTTTTTTGTTTATAGTAATTTCCATTAAACATAAAAAAAATTGTAGCTAGGCAACACATCTAAAAGTGTCCCTGTTCTTTCATGTTGTGCTGGTGTGCCATTGTTTGTTATCCTGTATGAATCAATCACTGTTTCAGTACAATAATTATGTCGAAGGACATCATGATTCAACATCTATTGTTAATAAAATGCTATCAGCATCAATTGTAACATTTTTTTATTTTTCTTAAAAAATCATTAAAGTCTTTTATGGGTGAGATATTACTTAAGTCTAGATATGAAGAGACTGCCTAGGGGGCTGTACCTTAACAAGAAGCCTATGTGGAATAATATGGATGAAACCTTGATGGCTGAATGGTTTGATACCTTAGCCAGTGCTAGCTACGTCATAAGACTGCTCCTTAAAATAACAAGGCTAAACAAAAAGCAACTAAAGCTGTAACCTCACAGCTGCAAATGGCTATATTAAATGACAACCATGAAGACCTTGATGCGAACCTTTGATTCTCTGAGAGAGAGGGTAAAAAGCTTTGAACAATCCATTAAAGAACATAAACTGAAAAAAAATTAGAAGGGAGCAGGAGGATTAGGGTGACCCTAAGAGATTTAATAAGCCAAAAAAAGATAATAAAGACAGTGGATTTTTCAAGTACAACTATAGATGTGGTGACAGGAGATTTAACAGAGGCTACAAAAATACTACCAGAAACACCAGAAGGTTTTTCAAGAGGGAACTGACACAAAGGCATGGACTGAGGCATAACACGGATGGAACAAGTTCCCCCACCGCCACCATCTTCGCAGCTACCAGCATACCTCAGAGGTCTGACAAGGGGCAGGGCTACCTAGATCAGAACCAGACCCAGAATCACAGAATGGACCAGAACGATCAGAGTGATATAGTGGAGTAACATCTGAACCAGAACCAACACCATGTTAATAACCAAAAGGACAACCAAGACTAAAGACAACACAGCTACCAAGAGCAACATCTGGAACACTGAAACCCACACCACTAAGATGGACATTGTCATCAGTACAGACATCGACCACAACACCAACAACAGGAACAGTACCAATACCATTAGCAGGACCAATGTCAGAGCTCCAGAGGAGGACAATACTACCACTACCACTATAATCCCCTGAGACTCCAGAGGGCACAAGAAGAGTATCAATGATCCCCAACCCAGCCAGAGCCCCTGTGGAGGACTAGAGAACCAAGAAATGGACAGGAGTGAGGGAAATGAATTACTTGGGGAACCCAATTACACCTCAGGACCCAGAGCCAGACAGAGAAACCAGCCATGCTATTAACTTACCATGTTGTGTGGAATCACTACAAAAAAGAACTTACTTATAGGTTCATAGGTTCATAGGTTCATACTAGGCTATCTGCCCTAGGGCATTTATTCTGTCCAGCAGTGATACAGAGATGATCCCGGGTAAAAACCCACGATCTCCCATCCACTGGTCAAGATTCATTCTAAGATTGAGATTATTGTGTTTTCAAAGGATTAAACTTTGGTCCCCCACTGCAGGTCTGACACAGCACAGCTACTGGTTGATTTAAAATCCTATGTCAGAAAATTGAATCTGAAAGTTCTGCACCATGGCAAAACTGATACCACTGAGAAAAAAACTATTGAAGAAACAATAAAAAGACCCTTTAGCTACTGCCCTGCCTTACACAACCTTTAGCAGCCTCTGAGGTCAAATGTGAAATGGACATCAGGAAAGTACTGCAAAAACCAACACAGAGAAAGTTCTACAACATTAACAAAGGTGAGGAAAAAGCATTGTTAGAACTAGGCAGAGAAAAGTCTTGCTGGGTTATGAAGGCTGACAAACCTACCAGAGTAAACCTCCTGCTGCATAATAAGAGTGTATATCCCACCAGGACAAAATATAATGTTGTTAAGTCCCAGGGCTACAGGTTGGCCAGAATCACCACAAAAATAGAAGCCTTCCTTAAGAACCTAAATAATCTTGAAAATAAGTTTTCAGTGAGGGGCTATGAAAACAATATGTTATGAAGCATCCTGAAAACTATGACTGAACTAAAAAGTACAAATGCACCAGCACTTAACACTCCTTATAGCAATGTTTTAAAGAAAGCTATGGACAACAAATCTAAAGACAGTTGTACCTTGACTTTTACTGTTGACTATTACAGCATCATTGATATTATTAAAGAGAATTGGGCCATAATTACTGAAAGTTCATACCTAATGGACATCTTTGGAGAAGCTCCTTCCTTTTGTATAGGAAAGCCAAAAACATTGGGTTACTGTCGGGTGCCAGGATCCACCACATAACACATGCACTCAGGTCACTCCAGAACAAGTACAAATATGACTCTGTCATTGTCCATGTTGGTGTGAATGACCTGAGCTGTACCTCCCTGGACTACATGAAGAGACATGGAAGAGCTCTCTGATCACATAGCCCAGGCCAGTATGACCCTGACCCTGAGTAGCATCCTGCCCTCACCAAGAATGATACCACTTTATAAAGAAAAAAATTCTCAATTTCAACAATTGGCTATGTTTCTTTTGTCATTCAAAGCGGATCCAGTGTCTGTCCGCCTGGGATGACATGCTTGACAAGCCAAGCTGCTTCACTGGAGACGGCTTGCACCTGTCACCCTTAGGCTTTCAAATACTGGCCAAGGCTCTTTCCACCCCCATAGTGCCTTTTTTAGGCAAGGCTCAAAGTCAAACCCACCACCGTAAATAGCACATGTAACAAAAAACTGAGGGTAATGCTACTCAGTGCCAGAAGTCTAAACCTCAACATGCATGCACTCGAGGCACTCCTCAGTATGGAGAAAATTGATATATGTGCAATAACAGAAACCTAGTTTAAGGCTCCAGAGAGCACCCAGCACTACCAGGCTACAACTCTTACCATACATTTCAGCCACAGAACCCAAACCAAAATACAAAAGGCGGGGACATATCCATATTCATCAAGGATACTCACACCTCCAGGTTAGTGGCACTTCACGATGCTTTAGAGATCATCCACGTGCAACTAACAATGGGCAAAATTGCAATTCAAATTGTAGCTTGCTACAGATCACCCACCATGTCCCAGGACCCCCATTCTGCATTTCTGGAAACACTGGGTAACATAAAGGTCCTACCAAACACCCTAATATTGGGTGATTTCAATTACCCAAACATTAACTGGGAGAATTACTCAAGTACTAACTGCCTTGCCCAACATTTCTTAGAATTTATAAACTCAACCACCCTGATTCAGCTGGTCAACACTCCCACCAGTGGTGACAACATATTGGACCTGTTCATCACCAGCATGGGTGACCAGTGTTCCACACCAGAGGTCAATGCCTCACTGGTTAGATCTGACCATAAACAAATCACTTTGGATATCCATATTCCGCCCCCACCCCCAGACAAGAAAACCACCATAAAAAACTTTTCAAAAGCAAACTTCACATTACTTAAGACCAAAGTGGAAATTTTCAAAGCCCCCATGCTGAAGGATAACACTGTCCAAGCTGCAAAATCCTTTACTGATGCATTCTACAGGCAGCTACAAGAATGCATGGATCATGCCATCCCAAGCAAAACTAAGACTCACTCCTCCAAGAAAAGGAAACCAGTCTGGTGGACTACTGCCATAAAAAAGATATACAATAGAAGGAGCAAACTAGTACAGAAAAGAGTAAAATCCCAAGAAGGGAAGATATCCCTGATCAGTATCAGCAAGAAACTACGATCCCTCATAAAACCATCTAAGGCGAGCTTTGAAAGAAAAATTGCCAAGGACTCCAAAGATAACCACAAGCCATTCTTTAGCTATGTCAAGAATCTAAGTGGCAATGCTCATATCTGCTCAGAGTTAGTGCAGAATGGCACAAAATACACTGAACTGACTGATATCACCAACATCCTGGCAGACAGGTCCAGCGCAAACTTCACCCCCCTCTCACCCCCAAAAGGGCCCATAACCATACCAGAAGAATGTAGAGTCCCTGAAATCACAGACACTCAGGTTAAAACAGCCCTCTCCAAAGCCAAAAACACAGCATCAATGGGACCAGATGGTGCCCCAGGCTGTGTCCTACATGAGCTCAAAGACGCACTAACCCCTCACCTAAACACACTGCTCAAACTCAGCCTCTCCACAGGCTACATACCCATAGAGTGGTGCACAGCAACAGTTATTCCACTCCATAAAGGTGGAGCCACAAAAGACCCCGGGAACTATCACCCTATAAGCCTGACTAGCTTGGTCTGCAACGCTATGGAGTGCATCATCATGGAACTCATTAACAGAGACATTGGGAACCTCCAAACACTGGACCCTACCCAGTTTGGCTTTGTTAAGGGCAGCTCATACCTTCTAAATCTGGTGGACTTCTTTGAGACAGTTGCCAAGGCTATATCTGAGGGAAAGGTGGTACACACAGCCTACCTAGACCTTGCTAAGGCCTTTGACACCATTCCCCATTCTGGTATTATAGACTAGCTCAACAGCCTGAACATAAACCCTTACATCACAAGATGGGTTGCCAACTGGCTCATGGACAGAACCCACATGGTGAGAGTTGTGGGAGCTAGGTCCGACTCTAAACTGGTTACAAGTGGTGTTCCCCAGGGCTCAGTCTTAGGACCCCTCCTGTTTGGTATATACTTCTCAGAGGTACAGGTAAGCACAGGAGGACTATGGCTGACCAAGTTCACAGACAACTGCAAACTAGGGGCTATAATTGACTCTCCGGCTGACACAGACATCTTCCAAAAGGGTCTCACTGAGACGGATACCTGGTTTCAAAATCATGGCCTCAAGCTAAATGCCAAAAAGTGCATAGTAATCCCCTTTGGAAAAAACAAAGGACCCACAAACTACCACATAGGTGGTAGTCCCTTAAATATGGAAGACTTAATAAGGGATCTGGGGACCCAAGTAGATAGCAATCTCCCCTCTGATAATCACATTGCCAAATTGGATAGAAAATTCTTTTACGTGGCCCACCTAATCACAAAAGGGTTCGCATCCAGATCAAAAGATGTCATTGTGCCCCTCTAGTCATCACTCATCAGACCCATCATAGAGTACAATGCCCCATTTACACCTGCAACAGCTGGAAAGACCAGAGAAGTACCTCACCGAGAGGATCACTGGCCTCAAACAGATGCCCTATGCAGCTCGACTGAAGAAACTCCAGTTGTACTCAGTTGCATACCACCTACTCAGAGGTGATCTCTGCCTGACATACAAGGCCATGTCCAACCCAGAATTGATGGACATGCTCCACCTAAAGAAAACCTTATCCCCTCGAGCCACACATTCTAGGGATCTAAACCTCACCACAACAATAAATAGGACGTGCTGGAGGGATAGATTCCTGTCCCAGAGACTTCCCATGCTTTGGAACAAGATCACAGTCTACATTAGGCAGAGCTCCTTGCTAACACTCTTCAAAAGAAACCTTGATGCATGGATGGGAAACAGAAAGTTTACCTTGGGGATCACTTCAGTGGCTATGCTGGACAGAGGCACAGGGAACTAATCTAAGGAGGTGGCGAAAGCCAACACATTCTGGCTAGGCTTATAAATGCTTTTGGGCAGATAGCCTAGTACCAACCTATGAACCTGTTAGAAGTTGGATTGAAGGTAGACCCAGACCATTGGATACATGAACCAATAAATGTGGAACCAACTGTGTTTTTCTTCAGCACGTACAGGAGGGAGACATGTTTTTCTGCCCTTATTTAAAGAAACTGATTACAACCAACAAAGGGGGTAACTGTAACTCAATGAAGGTGGTTTAAAGGGCAAGCTGCAATAACTGTGAAGCATTTCATGTAGGGAAAATGTTCAACAGGGTTAAAAGAAGGATTTCTTGCCATCTTTCTGAAATTAGAGCTATGAGCAAGAATAATGCAGTGGTTCAACACCTGGAGCTTCACAACAGACACACTGGCTTTAAATTTGAAATTATTGATCATGTGGACCTTTTGGAACTGGAATGAGACATCACTAATCTTTCAGAAAAATGTAAACTACTAAAATTGAACTCTTTTAGAAAACCGGGGCTTAATTATTATTGCCCCATAAAAAACATTCTTCTTCTTCTGGCTTTTCCCGGTTAGGGGTCGCCACAGCAGATCACCTGTCTGCTCATGATTGGCAGTGGAGTTTCACAGTGTTGAGTTGCCAGCCCAGAGCCCAACCTTCCACAGAAGGCACACACTCACACCTAGGGCCAATTTAAAGTGTCCAATCCACCTGCAGCATGCCTTTAGGATGTGGGAGGAAACCGGAGCACCTGGAGAAAACCCACACGACCACAGGGAGAACATACAGACTCCGCACAGAAGGCACCCCAGCCGAGGATTGAACTGGAGAACCTCTTGCTGTGAGGTGACAGTGCTAACCACTGCACCACCATGGCCGCCCTCCAAAAACATACTAGAATTCAGAAAACTGCCTCACTGTTTAAAAGATTATAAAAAGTCTGATATGGGACTGATTAATGGTAACATTACACACTAATATTATACATGCTAATATTCTAATAAACAAATATGAAACATTGTAAATATTTTACAATGAAAATAACTGACATTGGTGCTGTTTTCTGATACATTTACTCATTTAAACTAAGTGCTTTCTAAGTTAGATGCCACACTTGAACAGATCCCCAGAGCCTTAATACTTTATTTCTAACATTTTTCACTATTTATTTCTAATATTTTTCACTGTATTTCCATCTTAGCAATTATAGCTATGTTTTTTCAGCCTACGTAGGTGTTCACTTGTAGATTTATTACATGTTCATTAATATTATCCCCAGGATTCACTAATCGTCCATGTAAGACTAGATTAGTCTTACACGGAAGAGCCAGTCTAAGAGTAAGACGGCAGCACGCCATGCATATTAATGAGGGCGCAATGCCTCAACTCTAAGGCTAACACGGAGCATGCACAAGTGCAGGGGGCATGTCAGACTGCCGAGCAGTCCAAAAATCCACACCCCTGCAAGTCTGACACTCGGGAAATGTCTACTTACATGAGTGAGTCCGCTCAAATGTGTACATACCCAACACTACACTCCCCCACATTCTAAACCCCTGTACAATTATAAAATGTAAACATTTTTTTTATTATTTCCGATATAGCTGCCGTATTTGCACGTGTTTGCAAGTGTTTGCGCATTGCTTAGCTACAGTTAGCTGTATAGACACAGAAGAGGATAATAAGAAACTTATATGCAAATTAAGCAAAATAGCGATAGCGTAGTGGTAGAGCCTTCCCACAAAGAGGAGGCATTCCCAGTTCGAGTCCCATCACTCCCCCCTCTATTTTCTGTTGGAAATCTGTATATAAAAATAATTCCTGACATTTATCATTTAAATTTTTGTAAAAAGCATTGAAATGGCCTATGTAGTAGAGAACAAATTTTATATACATATATAAGAAGGTGAAATGGTTATACATACTGATGGATGCATGGGTAACATATCTTAAGCAATGTGAAGCACTGCTAAGCAAGGTTTACCAGTATTAAGCATATTTAAATGTAATTGCTCATAGCTGAGCACTGCATTAACTAGAGCAATGGCTTTGCTGGGAGCTGCGCATCTTGCAAACTAGCGCAAATAGAACATGATTGCGCTTAGCTGCGCACTGCGCTAACTAGCATAATGTCAGGCAACGTCAGGCAACATCGAGCAATGTAGAGCACCTTAGAGCAACGTGGAGCAATGTAGAGCAACATTGGGCAAAGTTGAGCAAAGTCGGCTAAACACAGCCATACCTCCTAGCCAGTCTGGCCAGTAGTAAAATAAAAAGCAATGACAGGGTTTGAACCCAGGATACTGTGCACCATAATCACAGTACTGAACCACTAAGCCATGACAGCATTTCACAACCATGGCCTTTCAACACACACATACATATCAATGGAAGCTTACCCATTGCTAAGCAGGTTTGCCTTTAGCAGAGTTTTTTCAAAACTGGCCAATCACAAATAAGTGCAGTAAATGAGGCATATTTAAGCTCCATAGGCAGGAATACTTGCCATAACTGGTTGTAGCTCCCATCTGCGAGCAGCATGGCTGGTGCTGAAGAGGGCTCTCAATTTCGAGCGCAACGTTGGGGCGTTGAGGAGTCAAAAGTAATGGTTTGGCTCCTTTTCCATAATCATGAGGATAGACTCCTGCGGGGCCAGTACCAGGGCACCCAATACAAAGCGGAAGCCTGGAACCATCTAGCTCATGCACTCACCAGTGCCACAGGCATCCCTTGGACTGGTGAGCAGGTCAGACACCACCACACAGACCTGAAGAGATGCAAGGAGGATCAACTGGACCAGTGGATTCAGGAGGCCTGTGGGATGGAAAATGCCCCACTACTGAGTAAGTAGCTATGGAATTAAGTATGTAAGAATTGCTACTCTAGTCTATAAAATGAATAGGTATGTCTCAATATCAATTCATTTACTTAACAGTTGCAGGTGTCCGCACTGTGAACCAGCAAGCCTATGCAGATAGGCCGCTAAGGCTGTGCCTTGAGTAAGTAGCTATGGAATTAAGTATGTAAGAATTGCTACTCTAGTCTATACAATGAATAGGTATGTCTCAATATCACTTCATTTACTTAACAGTTGCAGGTGTCCGCACTGTGAACCAGCAAGCCTATGCAGATAGGCCGCTAAGGCTGCACCACCAGGCAGGTTAGTAATCATTCTGCATGTACTGTTATATAAAATAAATGAGAGAGCCTGAAAAAAAGTGTTTTAACCCAATAAATAAAGGTATAATAATTCTTTAATAATTATTCTGCATGTACTGTTATATAAAATAAATGAGAGAGCCTCTAGAAAAGTGTTTTAAGTCTTTAATAAAGGTATAATTCCTGGAGTGTGTCTGTGTCATTTTCTTTGATATGTTGTTGTACTCTTGCATTATAGAAATAGTACTGTTGTATTAAGCGCTGTTAACCCACACTTGGGTAGGCCCATATAAAGTGGATGAAGGGAGTGCCAGTAGCTTTTAAGCATATTTACAGTCCTCAACTGTTGGTTCATGCCCAGCATGTACAGGTTAATCTGGCACATGAGTAGCTTGGTATTGTGTTCCCCAGAAATGTCAGTGTGCTGCCAGAAATGTAGGGAGCTGTTAACATATAATTGATAATTTCAACTGAACATATCTAGATAATTATAGAAAAGTAGAGCTGTCAGTGTACCATCTCAGCAGTAGTGTGTCTGAGCAACTCACAAAATATGTAGCAGTAACATCTGCATCCCGGACAGTTTGTATGTCAGATACAGCTCATGTATATAAAGATCTAGCAAAACCCATTTCACAATATAAGGATAATTGTGAAATGTAATAATACATGTACTGGACATATAACTGCAGTTAATAGGAATGTAGTGTAAACTAGAAGGATATATAAGTTGTTAATGGAGCTATATTTTTCCACCCTACTGTATGTGCATAAAAAATGCAATTCCACACCTCAATGGGTATGTCTAATCTCAAAACATTTGTTGGGACATATGTCCTATTGGTTTATAAATATCTGCATTTATTTCAATGCATGTGTCCTGTTTAAATACCACAATATTGGTGGCCTGTTGCCATCAATTAAACCTGCATGCTGTTGTAATGTCCACTGTTGTTTTATATATGCATGTGTTATGCTTGCTGTTCAACTGTTGGAACTCTGGTGTGTTGGGTTAATGGGAATACTTCTGCATGCTGTATAACTAATTGGGAATGCTGTTGACTGTTACTAACCCATATTTTCATTAAATCCTCCAAAACATAGAACATATGGGAAGGCCGGTCCCAGCGGACCCACCTGTCCCACCTCAGCTGGCGATGGCACCTGGCACCAGCAGGTCCGGTGCCTAGCCTGAGACCTCCTCCTCCATTAGCCCTGTGCCACCATTGGGTGGAAGTGCTGCAGGGGATGGGGCTCACCCCCCAATGCAAGCATGGGCGGAGGAGGGCCACCTATCACCCTCCGAACAGTCCGGGCTGTGGTGCATAGAGAGATTGAGCGTTCTGTCGCTGATCCTCTATGCCAGCTTGAGGCACGAGTGGCGTGACTCACGGGTGAGCCTGCCCCTACTACGCAGCCCCAGCACAGCCACCCTCTGGGCTGTGAAGGTGCAGTGGTGACTGCCCATGGGTGGGGATCTCAGTTCCACTGTTGCCATCTGTGGGCTCATGGGTTTGTGATTTCCAAACTTCCTTCCCTGTCAATGGTGTTCACCCACCACGTGTCATATTCTGCCCCTGTATGCATCTTGTTTGTCTTGTCTGTTTACCTCCCCAACCTACCTCCCCAAATATACCTACTTCCCCTACCCCACATTCCACTCTCACCTGAAAAAAAAAAAGGGGCAATCTGCTCCCAAAAAAAAAATACGCCGCATACATTGCTGCCCATTTTGTACACATGTATGCTGGACACATAAAATGTAATTTAAATGGCAGTACAACATACTTTGTTGTTCTCACCCCTCTCTCAGGGGTGGAAGGTTTAATATTTCCCTCCAAATTTATTGCATATGCACAGCTGTTGCTGTTAAAGAAATGGGCAGCTATGGACCTTTCCTACACCCATCCTGCACATCCCGAGCTGTTTTCCCTACTGTCTTTCCCTCTTTGTGCCACTTTTTCAGCACTTTCCTATCTCCCCATTTTCTTTTTTTTCAAAGAAATAAGCGCTGGGTTAGCGGGAGTAAGCACTTTTAAGCAGTAGTTAGCGGTTTTGCACTTAGCTAAGCATTGCTAAGCATCGCACAAACCCACGCAAACCTGCTCACAACTGCTTAAAAGTGCCTTAGTCACTCTGTATGTGAGGGCCCTTGTTCTGCTCAGCACCTCTGTCAGTCTCGAACCAGGGACCTTGTACACACTACACTGCATGAAGTACCACTAAGCCACCGTAGATATACAAGTCAGTGCTGAAATAAATATATCATGCATCAGAGTGAGTGAATGTAAAGGAAAAATTGGCCTGCATCTGTCACCCCTGGGCTTCCGGATACTGGTCAGTGCTCTTGCCACCCCTATAGTACCTTTTTTAGACAGAGTTCCAAATACCAAATTACCACCATAAGAGCTACAAATAAATGCAATCTGAGGGTCATGCTGCTCAATGCTAGAAGTCTAAATTCCAAAATGCACTCGATCGAAGCACTCCTTAAAATGGAGAAGATTGACATTTGTGCTGCAACAGAGACCTGGTTCAAGGCAGCAGGAAGCACACCTGCACTACCAGGCTATAACTCATTCCACACCTTTCAACCCCAGAACTTGGACCGAAGCTCCAAAGGCAGTGATGTTTCCATAGTAATAAATGACGCGCACATCTCCAGACTGGTAGACCAACATAACTCATCAGAGATATTTCAGGTGCAGCTAACATTAGCTAAGACAGCGATTCAGGTGGTAGCCTGCTATAGGTCCCCAACCATGTCCCAAAAGGGATTCACACTCCACGTTCCTAAGCACCCTGGAGAATATTAGGGTCCAACCTAACAATCTCTTACTAGGTGACTACAACTACCCACCATTAACTGGGAAAACTGCTCATGTACCAATACACTTGCCCAACGTTTCCCGGAATTCATTAATTCCAATGCCCTGGATCAGGTTGTTCTTACCCCCACTAGAGGTAGCAAAATCCTTGACCTGGTCATTATTAACATGGGTGATCATTGCTTTACACCAATAGTCAGCTCCTCCCTGGTTAGATCCGACCATAAACTTATCACCTTGGAAATCCACATTCCTCCCACCCCCACCTCCCCACCCCACAAAGGTAACCACTTCTCCAAAGTTAACTTTGGGCTCCTAAAAACAAAGGTGGCTAACTTCACACCACCCATGCAAATGGAGAACATTTGCGCGACTGCCAAATCATACACCAATGCACTGTATGAACACGTATGCAAATGCATGGATCTCACCATTCCCAATAGAACCAAGAAGCTCTCCTCCAAAAAAAGGAAGGCAATCTGGTGGTTCCTGCCATAAACAAACTCTACAACAGAAAGAGGAAACTGATGCAGAATAAGGTAAAGTCCCAAGACTGGAAAAACTCTCTTATTGGCTCTCCCTCATAAAATCCTCTAAAGCTAGCTATGAAAACAGAATTGCAGCAGATAATAAACAACAACCACAAGGCCTTCTATAGTTATGTAAAGAATCTCCATGGAAATACCCAGATTTGCTCTGAGCTATTGCACAATGGTACCTCCTATACCAAGCCAACAGATATTGGTAGTATACTGGCTGACAGATTCAGTGCCAACTTTACCCCCTCAAAGAACCAATCACAATACCGGTAGATTGCCAGGCACCCAGTATTACTGCTGCATAGGTTAAAACAGCACTGTCCATGCCAAGAATACAGCTTCTATGGAACCTGACAATATCCCTGGCTGTGTTCTACATGAACTACAGAGTGAACTGGCACCTCACCTGTGTGCCCTGTTCAATCATAGCCTCACCTCAAGCTTTGTCCCTACCGAATGGCGCACTACTACAGTCATCCCACCCCACAAAGGTGAAGCAACTACAGACCCTGGGAACTATCGTCCCATTAGCTTGATGAGTCTGATATGCAAAGCTATGGAATGCATCATCATGGACCTAATAAACAAGGATATAGGGAATCTCTAAACTCGGGATCCTACACAGTTTGGTTGTGTGAAAGGAAGATCATGCCTGCTCAACTTGCTCAATGTCTTTGAGTCAGTCACCAGAGCTGTGGATGAAGGCAAGGTGGTTCATACAGCCTACCTTGATCTGGCCAAGGCTTTTGATACCATTCCCCACTCAGAAATCATAGAAAAACTCAGTAAGCTAAGCATCAACCCCTATATCACTAGGTGGGATAGAACCCACAGTGTGAAAGCAGCTGACTTCAAATCTGACTGCCGAATAGGCACGAGTGGAGTCCCACTGGGTTTGGTTCTGGGTCCTCTTCTGTTTGGTATCTTCTTCTCTGAAGTCCAAGCCAGCATGAAGGGACTCTGGCTGACAATGTTCACAGACAAATTGCATGTTGGGAGCTATTATTAACTCCCCAAGTGATATTGACAACTTACAGAATGGCCTCACTGAGACTGACTGTTGTCAGAACCATGGCCTTAAGCTCAATGCCAAAAAAGTGTTGTCATCTCCATTGGGAAAAACCCGATTCACATGAATTACCACATTTATGGTAGCCCACTGAACAAAGAAGGTGTTATAACAGATCTGGGAACACAGGTTGACAGCAACCTCTCTTTTGATCACTGCATTGCAACTGTGGCCAGAAAGTCCTTCTATGTGGTGCATCACATTACTAAGGGTTTTGCATCTAGGAAGAAAAAGTCATTGTCTCCCTCTACTCTTCCCTCATTAGGCCAGTCATCAAGTATAATGCCCCATTTGGCATGTACCTCACTAGACACCTACAACAACTGGAGAGGCCACAAAAGTACCTCACAAAGAGGATCCTAGGCCTTAAACACTTGTCCAATATAGACAGACTCAAAAAAACTCCAACTATTCTCTGTCTTATATCACCTACTTAGAGGCGATCTCTGCTTGACTTACAAAGCCATGTCTGACCCAGCTCTGTTAAAAATGCTACATCTAAAGAAATGCCAATCCCTCCGCACCACACACTCCAGAGACCTCAACCTCATTACTACAATTAACAGAACATGCTGGAGGGACAGGTTCATAACACAGAGACTGCCCATGCTATGGAATAGACTTCCCATACATGACAAGCAGAGCACCTCACTGACCCTCTTCATGAGAAATCTTGATGAGTGGATGGGAAACAGAAAATTTACTTGGGGGTAACTCCAGTGGCTCTACTCAACAGAGGCACTGGGAACTAAGGTTGTGTGGCACTATGCCAGGGTAATCCTATGGCTTGGCTTGTAAAGGCCCCAGGGCCATTAGCCTAGTACACACCTATGAACCTATGAACCTAGAGTACACAACTCATAGATTGCCTACTTTGTCTGCAACAATATCAGCATACTTGGTAAAAATATCTTGGGCAAAATCTGAGCTGTTATTATGCAAGCTTACATGGTGAACTTCCTTATTAAGTGAAAGCAGTTCTAGTTTCAAACTGTCTCTGAGGCCTAAAAATAACTGCATGTGTCTCTTGACTACATAAAACTGCAAGTCATAGCTGTTCACAGCAGAGTAACATGAAAGCACTACTGAGGCTTCGCTTTGAGTCTCTTCAACACCATAAGCTACAAGCTTCACACACTTTGTCAAATCAAAATGTTATGCAGCTTTTACTCTAGCAAATATCACTGCTGATATAACATTGTACTGTGAGCCAGTATCTACTTTGAGCTATACATGGGTCTCATTAATCCAAACAGTACAAAACATTTCATTTTTTGCCCACAAGTCTACTGCATTAACTGTTTCACCAAGCATAGATACACCATCAACATAATAAGTAAGGTTGCAGCTGTCTAATTGATCAACTTGCCTCTTGGAATGCCCTCTTTTAATAAAAGAATGTGCTTTATTTGATTTACAAAATCTTTTGAAATGATTCCATTTACTGCATGAATGACACTGCTGGACAAAAGCTGAGCACTTTTATCTTTTGGGTTCATGATTTACACCACAATTATGACAGTTGACTATGAAATTTAAAAATAAATAGCTGCTGTAATAATCTCCAATAGATTGGTTTATGACTATGAAATTTGCTATGGGTTTTGTTGATTCACCCCTATGCTGTACTAAGCATGCCTGTTTTACAGAACTTGACTTAGAACTTGCTAGAAAGGTACAGTGTTTCCCAGGGACTGCTACAGACCCTGCAGTAACTGCCATGTGCTTGGGCCTGTTTCTTTTAACCACGTGCTGCATACTGTCTATATGAGCCTTGTCACTGTGCTTTCCACAATTATTCACATTTGTAAGCATACTTGTGTGCTTTTCTGTAAGCTGATATATCTGAAAATCTCAATGGCCTCAATTAAAGTTAAATCACTGTCTCGCAGCAAAATCTTTCTTACATTCCTTTATGTTCCACCAACATTAACTGTCTGTCTCATGGCTGTGATTCTGGATCCTGTTCTGACACCATGCATGTTGTTCTTCTTATGTTCATAAAGAAGAATTAAGGCACAGGTGTTCATGTAAGTATTTTATTATGTACAAACACATCAGGATGAACAACAAGAACATTGAACTTAAATTAACTAACTAACTAACTGACTGACTACTAACATTGCATGCTTATACTCTGGCAGCAAACTCAAAATGGCACTCTCATCTCACACGTACCCAGTTGATATAGGTGCATGCTAACTGACTGAGAAGCTTCTTAAAGGTGCACACACATGCTGATTTACAATTACCTTGTACATTTTATGATACAATGATTATATTAGGTGATTGTATGATGCATTTAAAGATAAAAATATGGCAGAGTCATTTAGAAATATATACATTTCACATGAACATAAGCTGCTGCAGGTTGTTGACCACAGTAATATTGTAGAATTATGGTAGACAGTACAAAAAATATGTAAGGGGAAGCTGCCACAAAAGTGAATATGTACATACAAGAGACAGTTGGCACTGCTGGTAGTCAGAGAGGTGCATATCATCACCTTTGGCACCAGACATCATACATGCATGCCTATCGTACCATACCCTCCATAATGCAAGAAAAATGGATGGTCGGTCACCATGTGGATAGAGACACAAAGCAGGATTGAGTCCAGATGTAGCACCCTCATATGCATGCTCATGGAACACATGGAGTACCTATCCCTGTGGACACCCAGGTGTGTGCAGCTTTAAGAATATTAGCTGTAGGAACCTTTTCACAACCAGTGAGGGTCAGTCTGGGTTTTTTCCACCAGTTACTCAATATCAAATGACAATGGATAGGGGAGTAATGGAGAATGGAAAAGCATGCAGGAATTTTATGACACAACCCAATTGCCTGAAATACTGGGAGCCATTGACAGTATCCACACTGTAATAAAGACCTCCACCCATAGAGCAGGGATAACAGTATACTGACCATAAATGGTTCCACTCCAACTGCCAAGTGGTTTGCAATGCACACCGTAAGATCTGCAATTTATCAGCAAGCCAGCCATGCAGCAGTGCTTCCCACATGGGGTGTACACTGCCAGTGCTTCCCACATGGGGTGTACACTGCCAGTGCTTCCCACATGGGGTGTACATGTAACTTACACCAGCAGTTTGTTCAGGACGATTTTCTAAGGGTTGTCTTATTGCTAAAAAGTCCTAGAGTCATAGATTATGATACCAATTAGTAACAGACAAACCATATCAGAGAATCTGTGCAATAATGCTGTGCCATAGAACTGAGTTATTGTTAAACATGTGCTTTGCCTGATAAAGTCCTGCTTGCACTGCATAAAAGTCTGTTGTGGTGCACTGCAGTATGTTGTGGTGCACTGCAGTATGTTGTGCTGCACTGCAGTCTGTCGTGGTGCACTGCAGTATGTTGTGGTGCACTACAGTCTGTTGTGGTGCACTGCAGTATGTTATGGAGCACTGCAGTCTGTTGTGGTGCACTGCAGTATGTTGTGGTGCACTACAGTCTGTTGTGGTGCACTGCAGTATGTTATGGAGCACTGCAGTCTGTTGTGGTGCACTGCAATATGACCCTGGAATATGTAATAACACTTTTCTATAGTATGCACAGTGATGCAGCATGTTGATATGCAAACAGCTGCAGTAGGGTAAAGACAATTGGATGTAGGAAGTCCTACAGATAGCAGTAGAGAACATGTCTGATAAGGATCCACCGAAGGAATTAGCTGCAAGGGATGACAATGCTGGGCAGGGACACATGCAGCATGCTGTGACACTGGCTAAGAGCCAGCATCTGGTTAATCACTATGGCCAGAATACGCATTACAAGCAGCAAAAATTATGTATGCAAAACTACACCCAGGCTGTGCTGTACCATACATAGGCTGCACACACTGTGTACCAGATGCAGTCTTCCTTAATGAAAGAGCACAAAGAGAAGGGCCCAGCTGGTATCATAGGCACAGATGGGAAGGACCATAGTAACAAGTGTTAATGTGCAGTTTGTGGGTGGAAGGTGGTGGTGAGCGACAGTGCTGTGTGTGTGTATGTGTGTGTGTGTGTGTGTGTGTGTGTGTGTGTGTGTGTGTGTGTGTGTGTGTGTGTATAGGCATGTGTATGTGTGTGTGTGTGTGTGTGTGTGTGTGTGTGTGTGTGTGTGTGTGTGTGTGTGTGTGTGTGTGTGTGTGTGTGTGTGTGTGTGTGTGTGTGTGTGTGTGTATAGGCATGTCTGTGTGTGTGTGTGTGTGTGTGTGTGTGTGTGTGTGTGTGTGTGTGTGTGTGTGTGTGTGTGTGTGTGTATAGGCATGTGTGTGTGTGTGTGTGTGTGTGTGTGTGTGTGTGTGTGTGTGTGTGTGTGTGTGTGTGTGTGTGTGTGTGATGTGGCTCCAACATATGATGCAGCACTGTGATGGGTATGGTGCATACATCCACTGCACCCTCAGATGTATAAACTGACAAGAAAACTATAAAGATCTGAAAGGTGGGGGGTCCAGAAACTTGGAACAAAGCTGTGCTGGCATGTTACCCAAAGGAGGTACAGATGCTTCAGATTTGGTTCATATAGACCCATTTCAGTTTTAGACCACGATTATAAACCAATTCTAAACGTTATGGGAATAACAAAGGTTTGTCCACAGTTACCACGTATAGATCACTGTGGTTTTGTGGGGTGCGTGGTGCACTGACAATTTTAATAAAACAACAATGATCATTGTGGAGTCTAAGATGGTGGCAGTGGTATGAGCAGCTGGAAACTCTGGGCTCAGCAGCAGAAGCCTGAAAACTGCTGTAAATTGTTAACAGAAATTGGTAACTGAAGTTTCCAAAAGGTCAACAAACAAGAAAGTGCAGTTAAAGGGATAATGACTGAGAACACAGAAGGTGACAGACATCAGTATAGAGCAATTGTAATGGCAACTGAGAAAGAAATTTTCTCAGTCATCATAGAGATAATGATTGATCAAATGAACTTGAGATTTTCAACATAAATGACCCCTCTGTTGGAAAATATAGAAACAAAAATTAGAAGTCTATATAAAATAGAAAATGTTTTGAGAAGGCATTTAGAGAAGGTAACTGGCATGCAAATCGCTGAAATGGAGATGATACAAAAATGGTTGAAGAGCAGCTAAAATATGAAATATCTGGACTATGTTTAGATCACAGAGAATCAACTTGAGATTTACAGTAGTACCACAACAAACTGAACAGAGGAACTTTAAAGACTTTATGAAAAAATTCCTTAGCATGCAAACTTGAGCTGACTTTTGCTGATATTAAAACAGAAAGAGCAAAGAAAAAATATTCCTAATTTGAGATGAAGATAGCAGTCAAGACATGGATTGATTACGTTGTATTAGCTAAAATAGGACTTTTCTTTCTAATTTGTGGAAGAAAGGAAAAAAAACTTAAAAGGTGACAGCTCAAGAGTCCAGGTGTATAATGACTTAGGTTCATAGATATATATACCAGGCTAATGACCACCAGGGACTTTATAAGCCTAGCCATGCAGTTTAACCCAACTGTGTCCCTATGTATCATGGGCAATTATTGACAGGTGGTATGTTAGGAAACTTTTAAAGGTTAGAAGGGTATGTTAGTTTGGACATTATTATCTGCTTCTGTCTGTCACAGACATGGGGCCACACCCAGGATGAATTACCAGTTCCCTATCTATTTGTCAAGGTTGCACTTAAATAAGGTTAGGGATGGACTCTCATTCACATGGATGGGGAGCCTGTTCCAGGCATGGGGATTCTCTGAGTAGCCAACATATTTTATTTATATCACAAGCAAAATTTAAATCCCTGACTCTAGTTGTTCTGATGCTTTTCATTTTCTGTATGTGCAACAGATCCATCGGAGCTGGTTCTGAGGATGCCTTGTATGCCAGGCATAGATCGTCTCTCGGTAACCTGTAGAAGACTGAGTTCAGAGATAAGACTTTTACGCAGTCTGTATAGGACAATGTGTTTTTACCCTGGATTCTCCTGGAAAGGAACCCTTGTGGGCATTACAACTGTGTCATATGTCTGGTCAGGTACATGTGAAGGGGGGCATTATACTCAATGATGGGTCTCAAAAGGGCTAAATAAAGTGGTACTATGACTTTCTTGGACCTGGATGCCATGACCTTAATTATAAGCTGGGCAACATAGAATCATTTTTAACTACCTTGGTCACTTGTTGTTCAAAGGCCAGATTACTGTCTCCATTATGTTCCCAGATCCCTGACTATTGGGTCAACTCTTATGGGTGTGTTATTGATGGCCTAATTATCCTGGGTGGCAGTTTTCACAAAAGGCACTGTAATGCATTTCTTGGGACTGAGGTTTAATCTGTGATTTTGACAACAGCCATTTATCTGTGTTAGACCATCTTGTAATATGTTTGTGTCATGGAGAATCTATGCTAGCTACCAATTTGCAATCATCTGTAAACTTGATCAGCCAAACACCCTGACATTAACATTTACCACGGAGAAGTAGATACTAAATAGGAGCAGTCCCAACACAGAGCCCTGGGGTACCTCACTGGTGACCGATCTCTGAGTAGAGGAGATATCTCCAGTCCTGACTTCATGAATACTGTCTGTGAGCCAGCTTGCAATCCAATGAGTTATGTAGGGGGTTATGCCCAGTTTAATGAGTTTGTCAACTATACCCAACCATTGCATTGTATTAAGTGCCTTAGCTAGGTCAAGGTTGGGCAGTATACACTGTTCTCCCCTCATTCATTGCCTTGGTGACCTTCTGAAACATGTCCAAATGTTTAGTAGGCCATGACCTCCCTTGACAAAACTAAACTGGGTTGAGTCCAGTCTGAAGGCTGCCTATGTCTGTGTTGATCATTTCAATAATAATTCATACCATGATATTGCATATTAGACTAACCAAACCAATAGGTCTGTAGTTAATCAAACTAATAGGTCTGTAGTTCCCTGGGTCAGCTGATAGTCCACTTTTGTGAGGTGGGATAACAGTTGTTGTCCTCCATTCTTGTGGTACAAAGCCTATTTTGAGGCTATAATTGAAAAATGACTCAAGTGGTCCTGATAGGTCATGTTTCAAGATATTTAGAAGGCATCTAGGGATATTTTCGGGTCCCATTGTGCCTGTTCTTGGTCTTAGTGAGCACCAACTGGACCCGCTGCCTGCTAAGGCAAATGAGAACTAATAGAAGTGCTTTTCTTTTCTCCTAAAAATCTGTAGAGAAATGAACTTTGTTTCAAGTTATTGTATCCTGCATTACTTTAAGTCTTCTACCCACTTGGATTAAAAACTTACACAGACCCTAAACATTCACAAGATGAACTGACAAAAGGAAAACAGAACTGGAAGTGGGAGATGGTAACAAAGGAGCAGGTAACTAGTCAACAAATGTAGAAATGCAAACTATGGATACTTCCGTGAGGAGATATCCTACAAAGCCTTTTCCTGTTTTGTGAAAGAAAATGATGGATAAAACTATCATTAATGATAATCCTGAATAGAATATGATGAAGGTCTGAAGAGGTGGTCACTTCTTTGTACTCAGCACTGATCAGGCCATTTATCAAGTATGACACCCCTTTGGGGGATGTAGTTCACTAAACATATCAAACAATTGGAAAGACCCCAAAGGTTTCTAACTAAAAAGGAAATCACATGCCTAACGTTCATGAGCTATCAAGAGAGGCTGAGAACTGCTTTTGAGGGGAAATTTCTGTTTTGATAACTTGCAATTAGAGACCTAGTTGTCTTGGTTCATAGGTTCATAGGTTTATACCAGGCTATCTGCCCTAGGGCATTTATAAGCCTAGCCGAAATGTGTTTGGCTTTCTCCACCATTATAATTTAACTTCTAGAGCCTCTGTCCAGTAGCGCCACTGGAGTGATCCCAGGTGCAAACTTACAGTTTCCCATCCACTCATCAAGATTTCTCTTGAAGAGGGCCAGCGAGGGGCTTTATCTTATGTGAATTGGGATTTTATTCCAGAGTGTGGGAAGCCTTTGTGATATGAATCTATCCCTCCAGCATGTCCTGTTTATTGCTGTGCTGAGGTTTAAGTCTGAGGAGCGTGTGGCTCTAATGGATTTGGTTTTTTTAAGGTGGAGCATGTCCATTAATTCTGGCTTGAACATGGCCTTGTAAGTCAGGCAGAGGTCGCCTCTGAGCAGGCGGTAAGCAACTGAGTAGAGCTGTAGTTTCTTTAGCCTAGTTGCATAGGGCAATTGTTTGAGGCCCATGATCCTTTTGGTAAGGAACTTGTGGGGTCTTTCCAGCTGCTGCAGGTGCTGGGTAAGGTGCATCCCAAATGGGGAATTGTACTCAATTACGGGTCTGATGAGTGATGAGTATAGGGGCACAATGACCTCTCTAGAGCTAGATGAGAACCCTTTAGTTATAAGATGGGCAATATAGAAGGATTTCTGAATATTTTGGCAATGTGATTGTCAAAGGAGAGGTTACTATCAACCTGGGTCCCCAGATCCCTAATTACTTCTTCAGTACTTAGTGGGTTACCTCCTATGTGGTAATTAGTGGGCACCTTATTTTTCCCAAAGGGGATGACTATGCATTTTTTGGTGTTAAGTTTGAGGCCATGGCTTTGACACCAGGCATCTGTCTCCGTAAGACCTTTTTGGAGGATGCTTGTGTCAGCCGGGGAGTCTATTATGGCTCCCAGTTTGCAATCATCGGCGAACTTGGTAAGCTACAGTCCTTTTGTGTTGGCCTGTCCTTCAGAGAAGTTGTTTATTAGAAAGTCCAATATAGTGACCAGTACTAGAACTGGGAGCAATATCTTCACCCACAGATACATAAAGCATTGTGGAGGAAATTATTTATAACCCATTGCCTTTCAAACTTCTGGAATGAACTTTTCCTGCATGTTAAACAGTGCATCTGACGATCTTCCTTTAAACATAAACTAGTCAACTGGATGAGTATCCGCAGATTTACTCTGGATTTGACTGATATAACCCTGCTAGAGAATGGAGGTCTGGTCTGATGGGAGTGTTCTGGGAAAGCTTAAATGGTCATAGGTTCATAGGCTGATATCTGTATACTAGGTTAATGACCACAATGGGCCCTTATAAGCCTAGCCATGCAACCTAAATTTGACCCACAAATGTGATATATATAGGGGTGATTTACTAACTGCTAGGCACCAGACCAGGGGTGAATTTTCAATTGCCCATCCATTGGTCCAAGTTGTGCTTAAATAAGGTTAGGGATAGGGAGAAACTCTGCTTCACTCCAGAGTGGGAATTCTCTGAGAAACATACCCGGTTCTTCCTATTTATGTCTCAAGCAAAAGCTAATCTACTAGTTCCAATGCTGCTTGTTTTGTAGATGTGCAAAAAGTTCATCAAAACAGGGCCCAAGGATGCCTTGTATGCGAGGCAAAGATCATCCCTTAGAAGTCTGTACTATACCAAATAAATAGACAGGGCTTTGAGGTGATCAGCATTGGACATTGTGTTTATATCTGTATTCTTCCCAGTTGCTGCATGTGTCTGGTGAGGTACACACTGAGTGGGGCATTATACTCTATGATGGGTCTGATAAGGAGTGAGTACAGCAGTGATATGACATCCCTGGATGTAGATGCCATGCCCTTGCTTATAATTTAAGCACTATAGAAGGATTTTCTTACTAATTTGGACACATGTTGGTCAAAGGCTAGATTACTATCTACATGAGTTTCCAAATCCTTGACCCATGAATCAACTTTTAGGGGGATTTTATTGATGAGTTACCTGTGATGGCTGAGTTCCCAACATGTAGTATAATACATTTCTTAGTAATGAACTTTAAGCCATGGTTTTGGCACTAAGTATATGTTTGTATTAGAACTTCCTGAAAGGTATTCTCATCTTGAGAGGATGCAATGGCTATTCTGCCTATGTAATCATCTGAGAACTTGATTAGCCAGAGGCCTTTGACATTGGGTTTGACATCAGAGAAGTAGACACCAAAGAGGTCTGAACCCCACACAAAGCCCTGAGGGAGTAGACTGGTGACCAGCCTCTTTGTGAAGAAGTTGCCGCACCAATCCTAACCTCCTCAGTTCTTTCATTGAGCCAGATATTTATCCACAATGTTATAAAGGGGTTTATACCTAGTTCCATAATTTGGCTGACAATGCCCAAGTGAAGTATTGTACCAAATGTCTTAGCCAGATCTAGGTAGGCAGTATGCACAGCTCACCACTCATTCATTTCTTTAGTGACCATCTTCAAAGAAGTCCAGAAGATTCACTGAGCATGACCTTCCTTTTACAAAGCCATGCTGGGATGGATCCTAAGTCTGGAGGTGTCTATGTACAGACTCAGCAGCTTTGGAATATGTATGAATCTATAAATCTACAATTCTATGGAATAAAGAAGAATCATGTTAATGTTAGGGCTGTGAGACTGTGGAACTTGAACTGTCCCTAATCTACTATGCTTTATAAAGATATTATATTTTTAGAATCATAGGATCATAGAAAAATACAAGGCATCTAGGACTTAGGACCATCTACACATGACCAGTACTCGTCTTTAGATTATACCCGTATTTTAAGGAGCGTTAGGCCATTGAAGCAAGAGATGAATTTGTGCATAACCATCCAGTCATCCATTTGCAGTGAGTCCATTTCAAAGGGGTGGAGGTGCTGGATAATGAACCTACCTCTCCATATGTTTTATTTATCTGCTGGGCAAGACTTAGCTCTATGGTTCTGGTAGTCAAGGGACTCTTTAATTTGTAGAGATACAAGTGATGCATGAAAAATGGGTCCCTATATATGTATGGATGTATCTATCCTCAAAAGTCTATAAGCTGACTAAAGGGATAGTACTTCCAGTCTTTTCTCGTAGCTTTACATTATTTTTTTAATATAGTTATCTTCTTAGGAACAGCTAGAGTCTTTCTATTTGTTTAATAAGTCAAAGGTAAATCCCAAAAGGGCATTGTATTCAATAACTGGTTTAATCAACGTTGAATATGAGGACATTGATCTCTTTAGATCTGGATGACATTCCTTTGGCAATTATCTACAATAAATAGAAGGGCTTTCTGGCTACTGCCATTATATGATGATCAAAGGAGCCAATTTTTTAGTGCACCAGGTTTTCAAAATCTGTTTTTGCTGAAGAGCTTAGGCTTCAGAACGGAACTTGACAAGGACTCCCAATTATAAAATCAGTATAAAGAGAGGTCATACGGAAGCTT
>NC_056726.1:1108923259-1109089751 GCF_019279795.1 Protopterus annectens
CTGAGTTAAGCACTTATTTTCATAAGTGAGTGAGCGAGTGTCAGGTTACCACTTCTGAAGGGCTAGCAGACCTTTTGGTGAGGGAACAGACCCTTAGCACTTTGCCTAAGGACATGAGAATCTGGTTTGCAGATGAGAGTGTAACTCTGCAGATGATCTGGGGAAAAAGGGGATCACTACTTAGCAAGCAGGGCATCACTGCATAGGAAAGGGATACCCAATGCTGCACATAGATCTAAGTGAACCTATGGTCAGCAGCCTAAACCATCCCAACACAGCCCACCAGTAAAAGCAGAAGCCTCTAGTTCAGGTACACGGCCATGAGCAAGGGTTAAATGCCTAAATGTAACCAGTGAGGCCGTGTATCATATAGATGTCCACAGCAGCACTAAGGCACTGTATGAGCACATCCACTCATGCATGAATCATGCCATCCCAAGATGCTCTCAACCAAAAAAAGGAAGCCAATCTGGTGGTCCCCTGCCATAAACAAACTTTACAACAAAAGGAAGGAACTGTTGCAGAAAAGAGGAAAATCCCAGGATGCAAAAAACTCCCTTACCAGCCTAAAATCCTCCAGAGCTAGTTACGAAAATAAAATTGCCAAAGATTACAAAGACAACCACAAGGCAGTCTATAACTATGTCAAGAATCTAAATGGCAATGCTCAGATCTGCTCTGAGCTAAAACAGAATGGCATTAAATATACTAACCCCAAGGATATTGCCAATATCCTGGCAGATCGATTCAGTGCCAACTTCACCCCCCTCTCACCCCCTAAATGGCCCATCTCAATACTGGAAGATTGCCAAATTCCGGTAATAACGGCCACACAGGTAAAAAATGCACTCTCCAAAGCTAAGAATACAGCATCCATGGGACCAGATGACATCCCAGGCTGCGTACTTCATGAACTACAACATGAACTAGCAACTCATCTAAGTGTCATGTTTAATCATAGCCTCACCTCAGGTTTTGTGCCCACTGAGTCGCACAGAGCTACAGTTATCACACTCCACAAGGGGGTATCCACCTTTTACCCCAGAAACTACCGTCCCATCAGTCTGACTAGCCTTATCTGCAAGGCCATGGAGCGTATTATCATGGAACTTATAAACAAAGACATTGGCAACCTTCAAACACTGGACCCACCCAGTTTGGGTTCATGAAGGGCCGATCTTGTCTCCTGAACCTGACTGACTTCTTTGAATCAGTCTCCAGAGCCATGGACATGGGTAAGGTGGTCAACACAGCCTATCTAGACCTTTCCAAAGCCTTTGACACCATCCCCCACTCTGAAATCGTAGATAAACTTACTAAGCTTGGCATTAATCCCTATGTCACCTAATGGGTTGCTAACTGGCTTACTGATAGAACCCACACTGTAAAAGTAGCCGACTCCAAATCCAGCTCCAGACAAGTGACAAGTGGAGTACCTCGGGGTTCAGTCCTGGGAACACTGTTGTTTGGCATCTACTTCTCTGAAGTACAGGCCAACACTAAGGGACTCTGGCTAACAAAGTTTGCAGATGACTGCAAACTCGGAGCCATTATTGAATCCCCAAATTATGTGGATACTCTACAAAAGGGCCTTACAGAAACAGATGCTTGGTGCCAAAGCCATGGGCTCAAGCTCAATGCCAAGAAATGTATAGTTATCCCCTTTGGTAAAAAATATGTACGCATAAATTATCACATAGGTGGCAGTACACTAAACACCAAAGTATGATAAGAGACTTAGGGACACAGGTGGACAGTGGTCTCACCTTCGATAACCACATCACCACAACAGTCAGGAAATCCTTCTATGTGGCACACTTCATCACTAAGGGCTTTTCCTTCAGAAAAAAGAAGGTCATTGTCCCACTTTACTCATCCCTCATTAGACCCATTATAGAATACAATGCTCCATTTGGTATGTACCTCTCAAGACATCTGCAACAACTGGAAAGGCTGCAGAAATACCTCACTAAAAGAATCACAGGCCTGAAGCAGATGCCCTATGCTGACCGCCTTAAAAAACTCCAGCTATACTCTGTCGCATATCGTCTACTCAGAGGCAATTTCTGCTTAACATACAAGGCCATGTCAAACCCAGAGCTGTTGGACATGCTACAGATAAAGAAATCCCAATCCCTCAGAGCCACATGCTCCAGGGATCTAAACCTTGTCATCACAATAAACAAAACATGCTGGAGGGATAGGTTCCTGACCCAGAGACTCCCCAGACTCTGAAATAGATTGCCCATACATGTCAAGCAGAGTGCCTCTTTGGCCCTCATCAAAAGGAATCTTGACAGTTGGACGGGAGAAAGGAAATTCACCCCGTGGATCACGTCAGTCGCCCTGCTAAATAGGGGTCCAGGGAAGTAAATAGTGTGGGAAGAAATGGCCAGGGAATTGTTATGGCTAGGCTTGTATAGGCCCTAGGGCTGGTAGCCTAGTACCAACCTATGAACCTTTAAGAAAGGATTGTTGTGTAACTGAATGGAGTTACTGTAGGGAGGAGGTAAAACAGATTAGGGTTGAGTCATCGGCATATTGGGTAAGAGAAGCCTGCAGAGAGGAAGTATGTAGATTGTTAGTGAAGAGTGAAAAGAGCCAGGGTCCTAAAGTAGGCCTTGTGGAACTCCTACTGTGACTCAGACAAGAGGACAGAGGTCATTCTGTCATTGAACAGCCTGCTGCAACATGATAAATTGCTTTGTAAGCAAGAGATAGAGGGATGACTGACGTTAAACTCAGAAAGAACTTGGATAAGTTTACTATGTGTGACCATGTCAAAGGCCTTGGAAAGGTCAAGAAAGATAGCAGATACATATTTCCCATTGCTTTTTTGATGGCTAACTGTATTTCTGAAGGACATTAATGCAGTGGTAGTGTTATGGGAGGGACAAAATCCATGCTAGGTGTTTGTTAAAAGTTTGTGCGTGTGAAAGTGATCCATAATGTGTTTGTGCATGCATCTTTCTATGATTTTGGAGAGAGAGGATAGTATAGCTATTGGACAATAATTAGTAAATGCTGTAGAATTACTGCCTTTGTGTAAGGGTATTATGTGAGAGATTTTCCAAATCTCAGGGACTTTATGTATTTATTTTCAGACATGGATCTATTGATAAGGATAGCTACACTGTAGGCTATTGCTTTAGCAGCATGTTGTAGGAAATCTGCTGGGAGTTGATCTCCAGCTAGGTTTGTGGGTTTTAATTCTTTAAGCAATTGTTTTATGCTGTTGGTGTACACTGGTTTGAATGTAAAGGAGGAGTTGTTAACATTAATCTTGGGTGGATCAGTGGAGAGGAGAGTTTTGAAGGTTAGATAAGGCAGTTATAGTTTCAGTAAAATATTTATTAAATTGAGTGGCTATCTTTTCAGAGGTGTTATTGGTTGAAGGGGAGGGAGTGGTGTATTTGCCCGGAAGGAGAATACTGTTAATGGCTGCCCAAAACTTTTGAGGGTTTTTTGGTGCTTTACTTGGATATTCTGGTAGTAATTCATTTTGTCTGTTTAACTGATTTTATTGTTTTTTCGGAGCTTAAAATATGATTGTTTAGATGCTTGGGATCTGGTAGAATGCAAATGTTTCCAGGCTTTGTCTCTAGTTATAAGTAGTGACCTAGTTTATTTAGTTAGCCAAGGAGCAGCCTTAGATTTAGTTATAATGGTTCTGGGAGGTGTGTGTATTTTCAGGAATTCTAAAAAAAAGCAGTATTAAATAACTGAACAGCTTTTTCTAGGGGAGGTAGCTTTAGAGGTGTCCAGTTATAAGCTTGTAAGGCTTATAAGAAATTGTTGGTGTCAAAATGTTTTTTGCTTCTTATCAGATAGTAAGTTAATTGATTATTGTGGTGAGATCAATGCCTTAGTAGATAGGTTGGTTGATGGTCACTCATGCTGTCAGGGAGGCAGCCAGAGTGAAAGGAGTTGGTAGGTCTATCTATAAATATCCAATCACGGGTTGATTCCTTTTTTATAAATATCCAATCACGGTTGATTCCTTTTTTATAAATATCCAATCACGGGTTGATTCCTTTTTTATAAATATCCAATCACGGTTGATTCCTTTTTTATAAATATCCAATCACGGGTTGATTCCTTTTTTATAAATATCCAATCACGGTTGATTCCTTTTTGGGTAACTTACCTATTCTTGTGGAGGATTGAATGATTTGTGTTAAACCACATAGATTAATAAATTTTGTGGGGTTTTGAGAGGAGCAGCTCAGCCAATCAATATTGACAGCTCCCATAACGATAGTTTCATGTGGTATTGCATTGGAGGTCCAATACAGTATGTTTTCCATGGTAGTTATATTGTTTCCTGGGGGGATGTAGTATTCAATTATGTTAATGAGACTTTTGGAGTTAATTTCTAGTTTATCGTATTAGCCATGATGAAGCCTTACTGTGACAGGGAGGCCCTTGTGCTAAGTGTTTGCAGTACAAGGCAGGAGGAGCCTGAGGGGAATCTGGTGACTGATATCCTCAGTGAGGCTCAGACTGACACCTGAGTAGAAGGGGTAGAAATGTTCCAATGGATATCCCCAACCCTGAGAAATCTGAGCAGTGTTACACTTTTGGGGGGCATGTTCATTGGGAAACCTGGGTGCACCCACCTGGTGCATCACCATGTGGATACAGGATCCCAAAAGCCTATCAAGCAGGCCCCTTACAGGGTACCTGAGAGGGTCGGATGGACTCTGAGGGAAGAGATACAAAAATGTTGGAAATGGGATAATTCAGGAGTCCAGCAGTCCCTGGGCCTCCCCAGTGGTGCTGGTACCAAAGAAAGATGGCAGTACCAGGCTCTGTGAGGACTACAGAAAACTAAATAGTCACACAGAGTCAGATGCTTACCGTATGTCTAGGACAGATGAAACCTTAGAGCACATGGGTGGGGCTAAGCATCTGGCCACTATTGATCTGACCATGGTCTACTGGCAGGTGCCCTTGACTCCCATCACTATGGAGAGGTCAGCCTTTGTGACTCCTTTCTGATTATACGAGTTCACAAAGATGCCCTTTGTGATGAAAAATAACAAAGGGACCTTCCAGAGACTGGTAGATCATATCCCAGCAGGAGCAGAATATTATGCCCTTGCTTATCTGGATGATATTGCCATTTACAGCCATTCCTGGCATGAGCACCTTCAGCATGTCAGAGAGGCCCTAGACAGCCTGCAAAGGGTAGGGCTGACCACTAATCACAGTAAGTGTCAGGTGGGTATGGCAGAGGTCTCCTACCAGGGACATAAAGTGGGGAGTGGTAAGATCAGACCAGAAGCTGCCAAAGAGGAAGATATTCAGGAGTGGCCTGCCCCTGTTACAAAAAAGCAGGTGAGGGCATTCTTGGGGACAGAAGGGTATTATAGAAAGTTTGCTCCCAATTATAGAACAACAGCTGCTCCTCTCAGGCTAGACAAGGTAGTGTGGATCCCAGCCTGTGAGCAGGCATCCTAAAAGCTTAAAGGGACTGTGGGAGGCTGTCCTGTGTTAGCCAATCCAGATTGCAGCAAATAATTTGTTCTGCAGGTGGATGCTTTGAACCATGGGGTGGGGGCTGTACTCAGACAGGTTTCTTCAGAAGGAGAAGAGCGCCCAGTGGTATAGCCTAGCCAGAGCCTCTAACCTAGGGTAGAATGTTATGCAGCTGTAGAAAATAATGTTTAACCATAGTATGGGCACTGCAGATACTTCAACCCTATCTGTATGGAAGGAAATTCACTGCAGTTACAGACCACAATCCCTTAACATGGCTACATCAAAGCCAGCACAATGTGATGTTACTAAGGTAGAACCTAGGACTGCAGGCATGTGATATGACAGTGCAGCACTGTACTGGGGTCAGCAATGCCAATAGAGATGACCTCTTAAGACTGGGTATGAGTTAATGTATTCCCAAATAGGCTCATTCCTCTCAACAATATTCCTCCAGGGTCACTTGAGAAACTAGCTTGAGTTTTCAAAAGGGGAGAGATGTGATGATGTGAGGTATTGCCAGCTATGCCAGGAGAAGTAGGGCAGTGGATGTGTAACATATATGAGCAAAGCTGGCCAGAATTAAGTAAAAAATTATATGTCATTTGAATATTAAACTGATTTGTACAGATGCTTTTGTCGAAAATGTATTTGCAAAGTTGTGTTAAAAATGTATCAATAATGTGTCCTGCTGGACAGAGGAAGAAATGTACATGCATTATTGTAACTGTTGAAATGTATATATTGTAATAAAGGATACTGGAAGAGAAGGGGTTATCACAGTCAGGCTGCAGCTAACTTTGAAAAATGTTCTGAAATTAAAATTACCTGCTTAGGCCATAAAGATTCCATCTTACAGTTCTCGATGCAGCCAGAGAAAAAAAAATCTGCACTGGAAAGCTTTCTGCATTGTCTTTGGAGTGAACTAATTGCTACTCTGGAAAGGTGGAGGTTTGAAATTGTTTTATGACTTCCATAAGCTGAAACAAATCTTAGCAAGATATATGTGTGTATTATTAACACATATGTGCTAAATCCTGGCAGCTTCTAGCCAAGGGGGTAGCACAGGAACCAGAAGTCAGATAACTAGATGTATGTGATGTCATTCTGTAATCCATCACTAAAATGATGTTTTAATACTAGGTGAGACTGAAGTATCAGAGCACTCTGTTTTTGGAACCCGACGTAGAAGGATCACTCACCTAGTTCATCTTGCCTTGCTCTAGTTAGTGGATCAGGGAATAGTAACTCTTTAGGTCAGTCAGGAAAATATAGTGAGAATAGTTAAGTACTGTTTTTCTGTAGCTGTGTGAATCTATTCATCTGTGTTATTTTAATATTCACTGAGATTGAAACTCTGGTGTTTATTGTAAATAGGTATTCAATATTTGCATGGTCTTTTATTATTTACTATAAAATACATTTAAAGTTTTCATTCTGGCTGGTCTTTTAGAGAATATTTTATCCTGTACGATGCTCATATCTATTTAGTGACTCTGTGGCCACTCCTGAAAGCCTTACTGCATTGGTCAAAACACTACCATTTGTATTAATATTAATTTCACTCAGTATAATTGAGTACCCTTGTAAGAACCTTAGAGTTGCTGGCCTGTGAGTGTCTAGTGGCAGTAACTAGCTTAAACTCTGGACAAAAGGGGGCATAGCTAGTAAACCTGTGCCAGCCATTCCCAGGTGTGAATGTGTGTGTGTGTGTGTGTGTGTGTGTGTGTGTGTGTGTGTGTGTGTGTGTGTGTGTGTGTGTGTGTGTGTGTGTGTGTGTGTGTCTCAAAATCAAACCTCAATAGCTGTGTGTTTCACCTCTTTTGAACCGGGACACAAAGCACTCATTTCACAGAGAGAGTGTTGGAGGACTTGGCTTGGACACTCAGCTGAGGACTCAACTCTGTAGCTGTCCTAGTGGGGAGTCTTACTGGGGATCTGGAGAGAAAGGAAATCTAAGCCCCAGAATGAGTGTGTTCCCTGTGTACTCTTAAGGGAAATTTTGCTTGATGCAGAGAGCTGCATCTGGAAATACTGTGTATGTATTTTTCTTCCAAGTGAGTGTCCCTCTCCACTGTCAGTGGTAAAGATTCAGGCTCCTTGATTACTGGCCCAGAGAGGGGACATCACACAGGTATCTATCATCTTGGACCCAGTATAAATTAGGGCCTTACTAGTGTGGCACAGATGGGGATTTTCAGGCAGGGTTAGAATGGAACACAATTTTCTTTGGATTATAGAATGCAGTGTTAGTAGCACAACAGGTAGCACACTTAACTTTAATGTAGAAGTCTGTAGTTCTGTTCCATCACCAGGGATATACTGAATGACACTGCAGTTCATCATAATCAGGGTGCTGCACTCCTGTGCATGTTGTACTTCAGATGAGGTGCCAAATGAGGTCCCGTCTGCTTGAGTTGATTGCCAGTCAAGTCAATGTAAAAGATACCATGGCACCTATAAAAGAGAGTAGGGGACGTTTCCTGATGTTCCGGCCAAATTCTCCATTTAGTATAAATACCACCTTGGGTCTCTCTTGAAAAGAGGCCAGAAAGCCTAGTGGGACTAACACAGTTAATTAAGGAAGAATAAAATAAATAAATACATGTTGATTCAAAACCTGTTACTCTCTTAATGTTTTGCATAAATTAAAGTAGTCTGCTGTTATCTGTCTCCACCTTTGCAGAACACCTCTGATTTTTCCTCATATTTCTGCCAGTTCTTGAGCAAGTCACTTAAGTAGACAGTACTTTGGGGCAGATGGAGATATGAGCTAGGTTCCTCAATGGTCCCCTGGGCTACAAGCCTGCAATCTACCTATGAATCAAAGTACTTATGGTGTAAGGGAAGTAAACTGATTGTAGTACAAAGGAGCATCATCAGATATGAGCCATGCTCTGTGGATGTGATCCATGGCTTCCTTGTTTTGTTTATGAGACATATTCTAAGGAGGCAATCAGTGGTTTCCTTGTTCTGATGAATGTTGCCAGTGTGTTTATTAGTTAGCTGTGAGTAAATTGGAGAGGATGCAGTCTCTGAGTTTGATGCTAAAATTTTAACTACAGCTACATTTTTAATTTAACTTGTTTTTTGTAGGCACATGGGTATGAAATGTAGTATGTTTGGGGTAGAATAGCTTGTCTAGCACTTAACACAGATGGGTAAGGCTATGAGCTCTGAAAGAGCTGGCTTCCTGTAGAACATGGTTTGATTCCCTCAGATTGCATTTATCTTCTATGTGACTCTGCCAACTTACTTTACCAGACAGTATTCCTAAGCTGTTTCTGAAAATGAAGACTTTGTATCCAATGGAGTGTCCCATACTGTTAGCAAATGCATTACACATTTGTCTTTTAAATTCCTGCACCCTTCACATCGACAATAATTAGCACTTCACTATATGCTGAGTATGAATCACAGCACATCACTCACTTGTGGTTTAATTGGTTACCTGAGGGAATTTCATGAAATGTGAGTTTCAAGTGAAAATAAGTTTACTGTTTTTCATGCTGTCTGTTTTCAATGTGAGGGAGTGTTTTGTTTTGCTTAGAAATAGCTGTCAATGTTTTTTTTCTGTAAAATTTGAAATACATTTTTTCAATAAAATCCAAAAATCTGTGATAATTGTGAAAGTAAATATTGGCTAAGGCTCTTGCCACCCCCATAGTGCCTTTTTTAGGCAAGGCTCAAATTCTAAACCTACCACCCTAGAAAACAAAAATGGGAAGAAACTGAGGGTAATGCTTTAATGCTGCTCAATGCCAGAAGTCTAAATCTCAAAATGCACGCACTCGAGGCCCTTCTCAGTATGGAGAACATCGATGTCTGTGCTGTAACTGAAACCTGGTTCAAGGTTCCTGAGAGCACCCCGGCACTATTAGGTTTTACCTCATATCATGCGTTCCGGCCCCAAAACCCGGACCACACCACAAAAGGAGGGGGTGTATCCATATTCATAAAGGATACCCACACCTCCAGGTTGGTGGCAACGCATGAAGCTTCGGAAACCATCCAGGTGCAACTAACCATAGGCAAAACTGCTCTACAAATTGTAGCATGCTACAGGCCACCCTCTCAAACTCAGGGACCCCACACAGCCTTCCTGAAGACACTGGAGGGTATAAATGTATCTCCAAACACCATCATATTGGGTGACTTCAACTACCCAAATATAGACTGGGAACATTACTCAAGCCCTATTCTAGCCCAACGGTTCCTGGAGTTCATAAATTCAAATGCCATGGAACAGCTAGTCACTGTTCCCACGAGAGGAGAAAATATACTAGATCTCATTATCACAAACATGGGGACAAAATGCTCACACGGAAGTATATCCCTCATTGGTGAGATCTGATCATAAAGTAATCTCACTGGAAATCGACATCAGGCACCCACACCAAACAAAAAAGACCACAGTGAAGAACTTCTCTAAAGCAAACTTCACACTACTCAAGACTGGTGTGGTATCCTTCAAGGCTCCTGAGCCAGTGGAAACCACAACCCAAGCTGCGGAAGCCCTTACAAATGCCTTCTATGAAAACCTCCAGGACTGCATGGATCAGGCAATCCCAAATAAAACCAAGACTCTTTCCACAAAGGGCAAACGTCCAGTCTGGTGGACCCCAGCCATTAACAAACTTTACAATAAGAGGAGAAAGCTATTACATGATAGAACAAAATCCATAAAAGGGAAGTCACCCCTGATCATTATTAGTAAAAAAATACGAGCACTCATAAAATCAACTAAGGCCAATTTTGAGAGAAAAATTGCCATGGATTCAAAGGACAATCATAAGGCCTTTTTCAGCTATGTTAGGAACCTGGGTGGAAACTCCCAGATATGCTCAGAATTAGTCCAAAATGATACAAAAATCACTGAACCCACAGACATTGCCAACATACTGGCAGATAGGTTCAGTGCAAACTTCACCCCCCTCTCCCCCCCTAAAGGAGAGATAACTATCTCACAAGGGATAACTGGCTAGGCTTAAAATGGCTCGCAAGGGCAGTTAGCTTAGTACTAATCTATGGAATCTATGGATCTATGGATCTATCCCAGCGGAGTGTAGCCTCCCAGACATCTCAAATGCGCAGGTGAAAGCTGCTCTCTCTAAAGCTAAAAACACAGCATCAATGGGACCGGATGGTGTCCCCGGCTGTGTGCTACACAAGCTAAATGAGGAATTAAACCCGCACATAAGGCAGCTGTTTAATCTCAGCCTTACCACAGGATATGTGCCCAAGGAGTGGCGTACGGCAACTGTGGTCCCACTCCACAAAGGCGGTGCCTCTACGGACCCTGGTAATTACCGCCCCATAAGCTTAACAAGTCTAGTCTGCAAAGCTATGGAGAGGATCATAATGGAGCTCATAAACAAAGATATAGGGGACTTGCAGACATTGGACCCAACCCAGTTTGGCTTTGTCAAGGGCAGATCATGCCTTTTGAACTTGGTCGACTTCTTCGAAACAGTCACCAAGGCCATTGATGAGGGAAAGGCAGTCCATACAGCCTACCTTGACCTTGCAAAGGCTTTCGACACAATACCCCACTCGGGTATTGTAGAAAAACTTACCAGCTTAAATGTAAACCCATATGTCACAAGATGGGTTGCAAACTGGCTTAAGGACAGAACCCACAGGGTTAGAGTTGCTGGCGCTATGTCAGACTCCAAGCCGGTCGGAAGTGGTGTCCCACAGGGCTCGGTCCTTGGTCCCCTACTGTTCAGCATCTACTTCTCAGAAGTACAGGCCAACATGGGAGGACTTTGGCTGACAAAGTTTGCTGACGACTGCAAACTGGGCGCCATAGTGGAAAGTGCATCGGACACGGATATCCTTCAGAAGGGATTCACAGAAACAGATAGCTGGTGCCAGAGCCATGGCCTGAAGTTAAACACCAAAAAATGTATAGTCATACCCTTTGGGAAAAACAACGTAACCCCAAGCTACCATATAGGTGGCAATCCACTAAGCACAGAAGAGGTTATCAGGGACCTGGGGACCCAGGTTGACAGTGGCCTTTCTTTTGACACTCACGTTGCTAAAGTGGTTAGAAAGACCTTCTACATTGCCCACCTGATCATGAAGGGATTCACATCCAGATCTAGTGAGGTCATTGTTCCCTGTATTCTTCACTTATCAGACCAATGATCGAGTACAATGCCCCATTCGGGATGTATCTCACCCGACATCTGCAGCAATTGGAGAGACCCCAAAAGTTCCTCACCAAAAGGATAAAGGGACTCCAAAATCTGTCATATGCTGCCAGATTGAAGAAACTCCAGCTCTATTCAGTTGCATACCGTCTGCTCAGAGGTGACATGTGCCTGACATACAAGGCCATGTCCAACCCGGAATTAATGGACATGCTCCACCTCAAAAAATCCAAATCCACCAAAACCACTAGAGCAATCAACTTAAACCTTAGCATGGATATAAATAGGACGTGCTGGAGGGATAGATTTATCACTCAGAGACTCCCTATGCTGTGGAACAAAATCCCGGTCCATGTGAGGCAGAGCACTTTGCTGGCTCTGTTCAAGAGAAATCTTGACCTGTGGATGGGAGATCGTAGGTTTATCCCAGGAATCATCTCTGTGTCACTGCTGGACAGAGGCACAACAAACTAATGGGCTCAGTATTTTTTCATATAAGGGGTGGCGTAAGCCACAAAAATTTGGGCTAGGCTTATAAATGCCTTAGGGCAGATAGCCTAGTATAAACCTATGAACCTATGAACCTAAGTATGTAAGTGAACAATATTTATGGTAATTTAGTAGTGATGGCAAAGTACTGGAACAGTGGAATTGCTGCAGTAGGGGGGTCCTGATCCATTACCCCACTTAGGACCACATTTGCCCATGATCTGGCTCTGGTTGCATGAGCTGTCTGAGGTGATAAGAAATCCTGGTGCAAAAGGAATAGAGCAGACTCCAAGCAGGTCACTAACTAAGAGAGATGGCCTGAGTTTTTTTATGTGCCACCTCTCTGTCAAACAATAGAAAGGGATATACAAGGCAGCCAAAAACCACAATAATCCACAGCCATCAAAACAACACCTTGACAGCTAAGCTCCATGAACAGTTTTAGTAACTGATGACACTATTGTCAGGCATAAGAACATACTACTGTCACCAGACTTGATAATTAGCTGCCTTTCCAGAGCCATGATAACAAGGAGTCCTAGAACCTTCCATCCAGACAAATATGATTATGACCTAATAGTAGCCCATGTGAGGGTGAATGACCTTAGGCATGCTATGCAGTGGGACAGGGCTATGCAAGTGTCCAAGGCGGGAAAGACACTGGTCTTGAGTGGTATTTTGCTGTCTCCTAGAATGATACTGAGATTCAAAGACAATATAATTATCTTTAATAATTGGCTATGTAGCTGGTTACAGCTTGTGTCAGCTTAGGATAAGATAGCTGGCAAGTCTTCCTGCTCTTCCAGGAATGATCTTCACCTCTCTTACTAATGCTTTTGTATTCTGACGACACCGACTCCATAGTGCCTTTTTTTGGCAAAATCCATCTGGCGGGCATTCCACCCTAGTAAATTCTATTTGGAATATATTAAAGTTGTGCTACTCAATGTCAGGAGTCTTAACAAAAACAAAAAAAAAATGCCCAAACTTGAAACTTTCCAGCAGCTTGAACACAAATTGTCTAAATATACTGGTAAATTCAGTAATAAACCTATCTGGTGGAATTCCGATATTAATAAACTGTATAACAAAAGTAGGATAATGATGAAAAAATGTCAGAAAATCCCATGTCCTTATCTCCAGAACACAATGAAGTATGCAAGCAAGGAATTAAAGAGTGCTATTAGAAAATTTAGAACCAAGTAAATTTAAGGTTGCTACAGACACAGACAAAAAGTCATTCCTCAGTTACATTACAATAATGTCAAACAATACACTGAGCTCATCTGTAACTATATCACATATTCCTATCCGAAGAACATAGTTAATATGTATTAGCAATTGAAGTCGGTGGTACTTTTACCAGAATTACCTACATTGATGTCCCGGATATCTCTGGAAATTCAGGTTTCACCGAAATTACATTGGAGCAGATCTTAAAATCCCTACAATAGACTCAAAATAGTATTTTCATGGGACCAGATAACATACGAGGTTGTAATCTCATTAGAGCCAATGACGCACAAGGATGCACTGTCTGAGCCTATTCTCGAATCGCTTAGGCTCAGCCTATCCACAGGGTTGTGCTTAATACTTGGAGAACAGTTACTGTGACTTCTCCATACAGCAATGGACCTGCTAGACAACAAGAAAATTATAGACCATCAGCTGCACCAGCCACATATGCAAATCCACAGATGTATCAGCAAATCCATGGACTGCAACGTATCAGCAAATCCATGGAATGTAACATATCAGCAAATCCATGGAATGTAACATATCAGCAAATCCATGGAATGTAACATATCAGCATACCTCTCAACTATTCAGGTCTTCACAGAATGCCAATATTTTTGACTCATATTTTTGTTCTGTTCCTCATAAAATCTGTGACTTTCTGGGAAATCACTGAGGACTGAAGTCACTAAATAATCACATACATTTAAGTTTCAGACTTCATATCCTTCTGAAAATGCATATATTATTTTAGCCCTTCCTTATACACTAATAATTCCACACAAACAAACCCTTACATCCCCCCTAGCTCTAACAATTACCTATCTCAATACCATCCACAAAACTTCCTACCTTCAAGCTAAATATCACCGGCTTTCTCACATCAAATATCCTACTCATAGCCTAAAAAAACATCTGTACTACTATGACAAAATTTCTCAATTCTACAACCCTATATTAATCTGCTCATTAATAGATGGTGATATTCAACCCAACCCTGGCCCTAACTCACCCCTACCATCCTCTAAATGCCACCAAATTAAAACAAGACCAATACCATCCACCAAACCCCCCAAATCACTCTCAGTTGCTCAACTAAATATACGTAGCATCTGTAACAAAATACCACATATCCATGCCATTCTAGATATCCAACAGTTTGATATCCTCTGTCTAACCGAAACTTGGTTCAAACCTACAATTAAAGATAATGAAATCACCCCCCCGGCTATAACATACTCAGACAAGACCGCTTAAACAAAAAAGGTGGTGGGGTGGCAATTCTCTATAAAACCGGACTGCAAATAAGCAAAGTAAACCCTACCTTTCCATCTGACAATAACGTTGAAATAATTATTTCCAAACTTCAGCTCAACCCTCACAAAACAGTTAACATTATCTGCACCTATCTTCCCCCCAGGAAAAAATCCCACTATTTTAGAGGACCTATTAAATTGGCTTTCACTAAATCTCCCTCAAGAAACAATTCTTTTAGGAGACTTTAATATTGACTGGAATTTATGTCAACACACCTATCCACCCACCCTTATTAACCTGCATGGCTTCTCTCAAACCATTAACTCTCCAACAAGAACAAACAAACAAAATAACAAAGAAAGTATACTTGACTGGATACTTATTAATAGTCCTCAGCAAAAGTATACAACAGGGACTCTCCCAGATGACCTCAGCGACCACTCACTAACATATATCATCAGGCACAAAACAAGTTTAACTATCCCCACCCAAGTCATAACATCCCGTAGCAAAAAATTCCTTGATCCCATTCTGTTTCAAAATGAACTTATGCAAGTCAATTGGTCATCTCTTAAATCTCTCCCTATAGAAGCTGTTAACCACTTCAATCATACTTTTCTGACAATCCTAGAACATCATGCTCCAATGCGTTCTATAAGAATTAAATCTAAAACAGCCCAATGGCTTACTAATACTACCAGGAATCTAATCCTTAGTAGGAACAAAGCCTGGACAAAATGGCATTACCTTAAAACACAACCAATCACCTTATTTTCATAGAACTAAGAAATTTAACAAAGAAAGCCATCCTACAAGACAAGAAGAACTTTTATACTCAGCTACAACAAACATCCCTACAACAACCACATAAATTCTGGACTGCCATTAATACACTGTTATCACCTGGGAAAGTTGCCACACCAAATCCTATTGATTCAAACTCCGACTGCCCATTACAAACAGTAAACTCCTTTAATACTTTCTTTGCCTCTGCCATTCTAAAGCTAGCTAACCAACAAAGCCCTGACACCTCCAAACTACTAATCCAAGGCCCCACTCCCCCCCCCCATTCCACCTCAAACCCATACCTACCACATATATATCATCCTTACTTCAAAAATTAAAACCTACAACCCCCTCGGCCGACAAATTACCAGCAGAATTCCTCAAAATTGGTGCAAAAGCCATAGCTTATCCAATCTCTATACTGATTAACAGGACCTTAAAAGAAAGCACAATCCCATCATTATGGAAAATCTCATATATCATCCCACTGTTCAAAGGTGGTGACTCTACTGAGTATTCCAACTTTCGTCCCATAGCATTATTATCACCACTTGCAAAAATAATGGAGAAATGCATCCACAAACAGTTACTAAATCACCTACTAAATAATAACCTCCTAGCTAAGTGCCAACATGGTTTTCGCCCTTTCCATAGTACTACTACAGCCTTACTATCCTTTATCGACTCAATAAACAAAAACCGCAACAATAACATACCTTCTTCAGCCTTCTTCGTTGACCTATCCAAAGCCTTTGATATGGTCAACCACAAACTTCTCCTCCATCGTCTGAAGTCCCTCTCTTTTGACAACACAGCCTTAAATTGGTTCATATCCTATCTGGATAATCAAAAACAGGCCGTACTCTGGCATAACCATCTCTCTCATCTCCTTCCCACCTCTATAGGAGTCCCTCAGGGCTCTATCTTAGGCCCTCTACTATTTTTCCATCTTTATAAATGACCTTCACCTAGCCACTCCTCTATCAACTTGCATTCAATATGCAGATGATACAACCATCATTTGCTCAGCCCCAACACTGTCTGAACTTTATTCTCTCACACAAAATACCTTCACTACCATAGAGCAATGGTTCTCTAACCATTGTCTCCTCCTTAACCCAAAGAAAACCAAACTCCTGATTTTTACACTCACCCTCTTGTCTCCCTCCATTAATTTCTCACTCACATCCAACAATGGCATCCTTATCTCTCCAGACAATAACACCAAACTACTAGGCATTACAATCGACAACCAACTCAAATTTGACACGCACATTGACTCTACAATAAAATCAACTAACAGAAAACTAGGCTCTCTCTATAGAATCAAATCTTTCCTTACTCCAGAAGCCAGAACTACAATAGCTAGAAGCCACTTAATCTCTTTCCTATTATATGCCTCCCCAATGTATACAAATCTTTCTAAATATAATCTAAATAAACTAACTACATCTTATAACAATATTGCCAGCTTTGCTACAGCCTCTCCATACAGGACTCATCATTGTTCTAATCTTAAAAAACTAGGGTGGCTAGAATTACCCAACCTAATACATTTTAACCAACTTACAATTGCCCATAAAGCCCTCTACCACCCAGACAATACCCCAATGCTCTCCACCCTCATAAAACCCTATAACAATCTAAAGAACCTGCGCTCCTCTAACAAAATACTGATTCATACTTCTCTATCTAAGAACTCAGCAGGTGACTCCACATTTTCAAACTCAGTTGGGAAAACATGGAATCAACTACCTCAAGACCTCACTACTCAAACCTCAATCCCACTATTTAAAACTAAACTTAAACTCTTCTTTTCCAACCATTGGCTTTGCTCTTGTAAAAACCCTGACTAACCTTTTGTATCTCCCTGCTATGGGACTTTTTCCACCCTCTCTTTTTTTCTCATATCTAACTCTCTACATTACTCTCTACAAAACTGTTTCTATTACGTCATTTCTAATAAAGGCGCTAAATCGCTACTTTTCAACTTCTTATAAAGATGTAATAAAGTATCTAGGTACTCTACCTGTATTTTTATACTATACTTTTTTCTATGTAATAGAGAAACTATGTACTTTACCTCATATTGTACTCAAATGCTTTTAATTCTATCAGAACGTTTAAAGTACATATTTTTAGATTTTATTTGTATATGCTGATATATTATGATAAAGTTTTTTGTTTAGTCTTACTATAGTAGTATTGTAGAGGAGCTTTTCTCCCCGGGCCTCCACTGAAAATGGACATGTATCCAGTTGGACTAGCCCAGTAAACAAATGTAAAATAAATAAAATATCTGTATAATATCTGTATTTTTTTTACTCTGCACTGTACCTACAGTATGTACTGATATGTAGAGTCTAATTGCTATTTATGTTAAACCTGCTTTTGTATTTATCTACTGGAGATTTTGTATAATTAGCTGTGTACTAATGATCAACCTGGCAACAAATATCAAATAAATAAATAACACAAAACTGTTATTCTACCAACGTTCTAAGTTTATAAAATCAGTATATAAAATGCGTCCCTATTTTTGTGCCTTTGTCCTGACATTACTTTAGACTGTGTCTGGATTTTTTGCTCTATATGCATATCACATCTCATGTATGCTGCCATAGATTAATAGATTCATACACAACTAAACTGATCTGAATCCCATTTAGCTAATTGTATGAAGAGAAGGTCCTGTCTCCTGAATCTTGCTTCTTTGGAAACATTATACAGGCTACGAGCAGTGGTCACTCAGTGCAAGCTACTTATCTTGACCTGGGCCAAGGCTTTTGACTCCTCCATGATGGAATTCTTAAAAAATGAACGTCTAACAAATTGCACATTGTGAAAGCTGCTGAAACACTCTCTCAAAATGCCAAACTGTAACTAGTGAGATACCATATGAACAAGTGCTTGGCACCCTCTTGTTTGGGATTCGTTTTGCAGACATCCAGTCCAGTATTTCAAGTACTAATCAACAACATTTGCTGATGACTGGAAGCTGAGCTCTGTTGTCTGCTCCTCATCTGATATTAAACAACCCCCAGAGAAGACTGGTATATAACAGGTATACTGGACATGGTCTCATGTTAAATGCATAAATGTGTAGCATATTAGTGTTTAGCAAAAAGCTGTCCCCACCATATATGCCATGAATGTTGTTCTTCTTTAGGCAGATATGGTCATAAGAGACATGTGTACTCATATGTGCAATTCTGTCTCACTAGGTCATCATGTTTCCACCATAATCAGTTAATTCTTCTCTCAGACCAAGTCAATTCCCAATTAAATATCTTCAAAATCCAAAGAAGTCATCCTATCACCACCCTCTTCCCTTAGTTGATCTGTCATTGATTACAATGTCCCCTTGGTTATATATAAACGCAAGCATTGCACTTAACTGGAAAGGGTGCATAAAGTTTAAACAGAGAAAATTAAAGACTTTAAATGTTTGACCTATCCCATCAGAACAGCATATCTCTCGTTATACTCAGTGGCGTATAGGCTACTTTTTGAGACATAAAAGACCCAATCCCATTTGATCTCCCATATTTTTGCAAAACCAACACCCCCACCAGAGACCTAAATTGACGCCAACAAATAAACAACACTTGTGTTAGAGATAAGTTTCAAATGTAATGTTTTCTCAGTCTGTGGAATAAGTTACTGCTATAGGCCAAGCAAGATACTACTTTGACTATCTTTAAAATTAATCTTGATGATTGTATGTGTAGTCACAGTTCACACTATCATCGACATACACAGCTCTGCTCAGCTTGTGATGTGTTGTGATGTGAGTAATATTAAGTGCTTGGAAAGGGAGGCAGAACCGTGTATCTGTTTAAAGTTATATGTGGCTATGCATCATATCGTCTTTGTGACCACTTGCTTAGTATCATTCATTTGTCTATAAGTTCTAGTGTTCCTATAAATAAATACTCAGTATAAAATGTTGGGGGCAAAAGAAAGCAAACTATGTTCTCAAAAACATCATCAACAACTGAAAATGGATCGATATACTATATGTAACTAATTGTTATCATGAAATTAACATAACCTCAATGTCAAGGGACCTGTCTGTTTAAAATTTATTTATTTCCAGTTTGATTTCGGGAAGTCCACTGGGCCCAGAGAAACCCATTTTCCGTGGAGGCCCGGGGAGAAAAGCTCCATAACACAGAATACAGTAAAGATGCCAGTCTAGAAAAGTTGCAGTTAAAAGAATAAGTTACAAATATATGAATTTAACACAAAGCATGAGCAATTTAGCTCATTGTGACAAATCATATGGATTATACTGTACAGATTCATTTAGACATTCATTCATTTAAAGTAAGAAACAATTTATTTACATTCATTCATTTAAAGAAGCTATTTATATAAGTTCATTTAAAGTAAAAAGCTATTTACATACATTCATTCATTTAAAGTAAGAAGCTATTTACATACATTCATTCATTTAAAGTAAAAAACAATTTATTTACATTCATTCATTTAAAGAAGCTATTTATATAAGTTCATTTAAAGTAAAAAGCTATTTACATACATTCATTCATTTAAAGTAAGAAGCTATTTACATACATTCATTCATTTAAAGTAAAAAGCTATTTACATACATTCATTCATTTAAAGTAAGAAACTATTTACAGTATTTACATAGCTGAATATGAGAGCACAGGTTTTATACTTTATCAAAACATTGACAAGGAACCATTTGATATAATAAGCTTAGAAAACAAATATTACTATTTATAAATTCGTATTCAGTAAAAGTGTAAGCCCCTCTTCTTGAAGATTAATCAATAGTATACATTTGAGTGTCAAGCAAATGTTTTCAAAATATATCCTAAAACCAATTTCCTTCACATTTTACAAAATTGAATCATTTTTAGCTGTATGTAATTCCCCAAGTTTATGGCTCATTTGTATCAGAACTGACAGTATGTAACATAATGATCAAGGAAAAAACAACAAGGTGTCTATTCAGTTGGTAAAGTTTATGAAGCTGACACTGAAGTACGACAGATGACTTCAATGACTTTCAGTGAAACATCACATGTAGTCTGTGATACTGCAGTGGTACCACTCTAAACAAGATCTGAGACAGATATAACCGTGTATAACTTCTAATGCTCTCTAATATGGACAGAAAATAACAAATGCTGAACTTTGTTTCTCAGAAATTAGCAAACAACCATGAGTTACTGATGCATTTCATATCTTGCCTTGAACAGCAACTCTTTGTTGAGTATTTTTTAAATTCAAATCATTTATAGACATTTGTAATTTACAGATAATAAATATAAAATGCTCAAATCATGAAGAAAATAAAGCAGTCAGGTGTGACATGATTCCCAATGCGTACTGAAACAATTGTTGAGTTAATACTTATTTAACATTGTTATAAATAGCTGGTTACAAAGAGAAAGTAACAGAGAGCCCTATAACATACATCAGTAATCCAACAATTTATGTTTTCAGTTCTCTATTTTTGTTATAAATACAGCTATGAGCACATCAGCAGTTGTTTCCCTGCAGATGTCTTATATATTTATAAATACTTATCTTATAAAATAGTACTACCACAGAGCTTCTTCAGTGAAAAGAAGTAGCTTTGCTAAACCCAAAATAAACAGCTGTCTAAAGGGCACAGTGATAGGCCAAGAGCAAATTCCAAATACAGAATCATAAATGTTTCTGCAAGTTAAGAACCCTTGGGTTGTCCAAAATGATTACTTCAGTGTCTTAAGAAAAAAAATGATATCTGACAGGACTGTGATTGCCTTTTAAGTAGCACACTGTCTTGTTGAAAAATAAAAATCATGTATACTGAATGTTTGAATGATTAACTCTGTTCTTGGTATAGTACTAATAATCATATCCCCTCTCCAGTTGTTCCTACCTCACCTCCCCCTGAAAGGCTTGTAAAAGCATATAGGGTCATTCGAGGCATAACAACAAGTATGGAAGACTTTCCCCACCATGGAACATGTTTTAATAAGGTCAATATCCAGTAAAATACCTTGCCACCTGTAAACCTAACAAACTGGGTCCAAAAAAGTACCGGTGAATGTCCCTATAACTCCTGTTTGTAATCTGTTTATGCTGATAAGTATTAGGGTGGAAGGATTAGACTTTCCTGTAGCCTTCTTTCTTACCAATTAAGGTAAAAACAGCATGCTTTCTACTGTTCAACAGATGAGCGTAGTGTGCTCTGCACCTCCAGACAGTACTTTTCTCAATAAACTAAGTGAAACAAGCATGCTACAAAAGGGAATTGGAAAACCAGCTCTCTGCATTGTAAATTGAGAAGCAGGCAGGGAACTGTGTAGTTTTAATAGTAGGGCTTAGGAACAGAGAATTGGGCATATAAAAGAAACAAAAAGCATGCTTGTAACTCACACCTGCACATGCGGCCTCTAGGCATCTGCTTTACAGGTTTATCCCACCTTTTATATCAGCTTGCCTGCGCTCAGCCTCACCTGCCACCATATCCCACCTGCCCCGGTGGTACTATGTTTATAGTACCATTGGCACACCCCTTAATTAGCTAACCAACTACACATGCTCCTACAACTCACAAACTCTTAGCACAATAATACACCCTCTAGCCACCACTATCCATATTAACCCACCCATAGCTATTCTGTTTTCTCTAATCTTATCCACCCACATACACTCAATACAGAACTTGCCCTAGTAATTTAATATGACTACAGCTAAAACACTAATGCTGCTACCCTTAGTACCCTGACTATTCATTCCTTATCACCTAAGTTCCTATAGATATGTACATCATCTTGAAATGCAATACCCAAACTCTCAGACACCAACCCTGCATTTAACAAGTTTATCCACCACATAACCACCCCCCTCTCCTAATTCCTTGCTAATTACCATCACCTGACTAAATACTGCTACATTAGTTTAAAAACAAAAGCTACAAAAAATCATAAACAAAATTTTAAGACTCATAAGCAACTTAAAATTAATCTTATGAATAATGGAGACATCTACCCCAACCCTGGCCCATCCGCAACAGTAGACCCAAGCACACCATCTAACAACCCAATGTGTACTACCCAGATTGATAGACTTCCAAACTCATTTCTGGTCTGTCATCTCAACATTAGAAGCTTAAACAACAAGATCCATAGCCTACATGGACTCTTAGCTGTTCACTCCCCCGGATATCCTCTGCCTCACAGAAACTTGGCTAAACCAATAACCAATGATAATAAAATGGCCCAGCAAGTACAACATCCTTAGACTGGACCAGATCTCCAGTAAAGGTAGCAGGGTAGCTGTACTATAAAAAGTCTACCCTAATAATAACAATTGACACCCAACAGCCACCCCAGTTTGGCAATGCAGAAATTCTCATCACCAAACTAATAATAAACAAAATAAATGCAGATACATTGTCTGCATTTATATTCCACAGGAAGATGATAATACTCTAGAAAATATCTTACATTGGCTAGCTTCTAACTATTCTCAGGAAACCATTGTCTTGGGGGACTTTAACATTGATTGGAGCACCTGTTCCTCTGAAACTCCCTCCACCCATTTAAACCTCCATGGGTTTACTCAGATCATTGCCACCCCCACAAGATTTAGCAAAAATAGAGTCCAAATATAGTATCCTTGACTGGATACTTATTAGCAATACACCCCCAAAAGTACAAGTCAAGGTACATTACCCTTTTTTTTTTTTTTTTTTTTTTTTTTTTTTTTTTTTTTTTTTATTTTTTTTTTTTTTTTTTTTTTTTTTTTTTTTTTTTTTTTTTTTTTTTTTTTTTTTTTTTTTTTTTTTTTTTTTTTTTTTTCTTTTTTTTTTTTTTTTTTTTTTTTTTTTTTAAAAAAAAAAAAAGAAAAAAAAAAAAAAAGAAAAAAAAAAAAAAAAGAAAAAAAATAAAAAGAAAAAAAAAAAAAAAAAAAAAAAAAAAAAAAAAAAAAAAAAAAAAAAAAAAAAAAAAAAAAAAAAAAAAAAAAAAAAAAAAAAAAAAAAAAAAAAAAAAAAAAAAAAAAAAAAAAAAAGATCTAAGTGATCACTGCCCCTTTTTTTAAACCTTAAAATTAATTAGGGTTTAACCAGCCCCCCCAAAAAAAAAAACCCCAAAAGTTTCCAAAAGGTTCCCCGGTACAATTACCCGGAAAAGATTTTTTTTTTTGGCTAATTTCCCCCATAGTCCCTACGGAAATTCTACCAACCAGAACAAAGGAGAAACTGAGGTATGCTGCTCATCAATCAACTAAAATGATGGTTCATATGGAGAACATCGATGTCTGTGCTGTAACTGAGCTCTAGTTCAAGGTTCACCAAGGAGCACCCGGCACTATTAGGTTTACCTCATATCATCGTTCGGCCCCAAAACCCGGACCACACACCACAAGGAGGGGTGTATCCATATAAGGATACCCACCTCCAGGAGTTGGTGGCAACGCATGTGAAGCTTCGGAAACCATCCAGGTGCAACTAACCATAGGCAAAACTGCTCTACAAATTGCATAGCATGCTACAGGCCACCCTCTCAAACTCAGGGACCCCACACAGCCTTCTGAAGACACTGGAGGGTATAAATGTATCTCAAACACCATCATATTGGGTGACTTCAGCTTTACCCAAATATAGACTGGGAACATTACTCCAGCCCTAATACAGCCATGGTTCCTGGAGTTCATAAATTCCAAATGCCATGGAACAGCTGTCACACTATTCCCACGAGAGGAAAATATACTAGATCTCATTATCACAAACATGGGGACAAAAATGCTCCCACACGGAGAAGTATATCCCTCATTGGTGAGATCTGAAGTCATAAACTAATCTCACAAATCACATCCGCCCCCACCCCAAACAAAAAAGACCACAGTAGAAGAACTTCTCTCCTAAAGCAAACTTCACACTACCACTCAAGACTGGTGTGGTATCCTTCAAGGCTCCTGAGGCAGTGGAAACCTGGCCCAAGCCGCGGAAGCCCTTACAAATGCCCTTCTATGAAAACCTCCAGGACTGCATGGATCTGAGCAGGCCAAATAAAGCAAGACTCTTTCCACAAAGGGCAAGCGTCCAGTCTGGTGGACCCCAGCCATTAACAAACTTTACAATAAGAGGAAAAGCTAGCCATGATAGAACAAATCCATAAAAAGGGAAGTCACTGATCATTATTAGTAAAAAATACGAGCACTCATAAAATCAACTAGGCCAATTTGAGAAAAATTGCCATGGATTCAAGGACAATCATAAGGCGCTTTTTCAGCTATGTTAGGAACCTGGGTGGAAACTCCCAGATATATGCTCAGAATTAGTCCAAAATGATACAAAAAATCACTGCAACCTTACAGACATTGCCAACATACTGTTTACATGGGTTCCGGTGCAAACGCCTCACCCCTCTCCCCTAAAGGAGAGATAACTATCCTGACAAGGGATAACTGGCTAGGCTTAAATGGCTGCACCCTTAAGGGGCAGTTAACTTTAGTACTAATCTATGGAATCTATGGATCTGTGGATCTCATCCCAGCGGAGTGCGTAGCCTCCCAGACATCCTCTCAAATGCGCAGGGTGAAGAAGCTGCTCTCTTAAAGCTAAAACACAGCATCCAATGGGACCCGGGATGGTGTCCCCGGCTGTGTGCTACACAAGCTAAGTGAGGAATTAAACCCGCGACATAAGGCAGCTTCTGTTTAATCTCAGCCTTACCACAGGATCACAGCATGTGCCCAAGGGTGGCGTACGGCAACTGTGGTCCCACTCCACAAAGGCGGTGCCTCTCACGGACCCTGGTAATTACGCCCCATAAGCTTAACAAGTCTAGTCTGCAAAGCTATGGAGAGGATCATAATGGAGCTCATAAACAAAGATATAGGGGACTTGCAGACATTGGACCCAAACCCAGTTTGGCTTTGTCAAGGGCAGATCATGCCTTTTGAACTTGGTGGACTTCTTGAAACAGTCACCAAGGCCATTGATGAGGAAAGGCGGTCCATACAGCCTACCTTGACCTTGCAAAGGCTTTCGACACAATACCCCACTCGGGTATTGTAGAAAAACTACCAGCTTAAATGTAAACCCATATGTCACAAGATGGGTTGCAAGGCACTGGCTTAAGGACAGAACCCACAGGGTTAGAGTTGCTGGCTATGTCCAGACTCCAAGCCGGTCGGAAGTGGTGTCCCACAGGCTCGGTCCTTGGCCCCTACTGTTCAGCATCTACTTCTCAGAAGTACAGGCCAACATGGGGAGGACTTTGGCTGACAAAGTTTGCTGACGACTGCAAACGCGCCATAGTGGAAAGTGCATCGGACACGGATATTATCAGCCTTCAGAAGGATTCAGGAAAACAGATAGCTGGTGCCAGAGCCATGGCCTGAAGTTAAACACCAAAAATGTATAGTCATACCCTTTGGGAAAAACAACGTAACCCCAAGCTACCATATAGGTGGCAATCCACTAAGCACAGAAGAGGTTATCAGGGACCTGGGGACCCAGGTTGACAGTGGCCTTTCTTTTTTGACACTCACGTTGCTAAAGTGGTTAGAAAGACCTTCTACATTGCCCACCTGATCATGAAGGGATTCACATCCAGATCTAGTGAGGTCATTGTTCCTGTATTCTTCACTTATCAGACCAATGATCGAGTACAATGCCCCATTCGGGATGTATCTCACCGACATCTGCAGCAATTGGAGAGACCCCAAAGTTCTCACCAAAGGATAAAGGGACTCCAAAATCTGTCATATGCTGCCAGATTGAAGAAACTCCAGCTCTATTCAGTTGCATACCGTCTGCTCAGAGGTGACATGTGCCTGACATACAAGGCCATGTCCAACCGGAATGTGGACATGCTCCACCTCAAAAATCAAATCCACCAAAACCACTAGAGCAATCAACTTAAACCTTAGCATGGATATAAATAGGACGTGCTGGAGGGATAGATTTATCACTCAGAGACTCCCCTATGCTGTGGAACAAATCCGGTCCATGTGAGGCAGAGCACTTTGCTGGCTCTGTTCAAGAGAAATCTTGTTCTGTGGATGGGAGATCGTAGGTTTATCCCAGGAATCATCTCTGTGTCACTGCTGGACAGAGCACAACAAACTAATGGGCTCAGTATTTTTCATATATATAAAGGGGTGGCGTAAGCCACAAAAATTCAGGCTAGGCTTATAATGCCTTAGGGCAGATAGCCTAGTATAAACCTATGAACCTATGAACCTAAGTATGTAAGTGAACAATATTTATGGTAATTTAGTAGTGATGGCAAAGTACTGGAACAGTGGAATTGCTGCAGTGAGGGGTCCTGATCCATTACCCCACTTAGGACCACATTTGCCCATGATCTGGCTCTGGTTGCATGAGCTGTCTGAGGTGATAAGAAATCCTGGTGCAAAAGGAATAGAGCAGACTCCAAGCAGGTCACTAACTAAGAGAGATGGCCTGAGTTTTTTTATGTGCCACCTCTCTGTCAAACAATAGAAAGGGATATACAAGGCAGCCAAAAACCACAATAATCCACAGCCATCAAAACAACACCTTGACAGCTAAGCTCCATGAACAGTTTTAGTAACTGATGACACTATTGTCAGGCATAAGAACATACTACTGTCACCAGACTTGATAATTAGCTGCCTTTCCAGAGCCATGATAACAAGGAGTCCTAGAACCTTCCATCCAGACAAATATGATTATGACCTAATAGTAGCCCATGTGAGGGTGAATGACCTTAGGCATGCTATGCAGTGGGACAGGGCTATGCAAGTGTCCAAGCGGAAAGACACTGGTCTTGAGTGGTATTTTGCTGTCTCCTAGAATGATACTGAGATTCAAAGACAATATAATTATCTTTAATAATTGGCTATGTAGCTGGTTACAGCTTGTGTCAGCTTAGGATAAGATAGCTGGCAAGTCTTCCTGCTCTTCCAGGAATGATCTTCACCTCTCTTACTAATGCTTTTGTATTCTGACGACACCGACTCCATAGTGCCTTTTTTTGGCAAAATCCATCTGGCGGGCATTCCACCCTAGTAAATTCTATTTGGAATATATTAAAGTTGTGCTACTCAATGTCAGGAGTCTTAACAAAAACAAAAAAAAAATGCCCAAACTTGAAACTTTCCAGCAGCTTGAACACAAATTGTCTAAATATACTGGTAAATTCAGTAATAAACCTATCTGGTGGAATTCCGATATTAATAAACTGTATAACAAAAGTAGGATAATGATGAAAAAATGTCAGAAAATCCCATGTCCTTATCTCCAGAACACAATGAAGTATGCAAGCAAGGAATTAAAGAGTGCTATTAGAAAATTTAGAACCAAGTAAATTTAAAGGTTGCTACAGACACAGACAAAAGTCATTCCTCAGTTACATTACAATAATGTCAAACAATACACTGAGCTCATCTGTAACTATATCACATATTCCTATCCGAAGAACATAGTTAATATGTATTAGCAATTGAAGTCGGTGGTACTTTTACCAGAATTACCTACATTGATGTCCCGGATATCTCTGGAAATTCAGGTTTCACCGAAATTACATTGGAGCAGATCTTAAAATCCCTACAATAGACTCAAAATAGTATTTTCATGGGACCAGATAACATACGAGGTTGTAATCTCATTAGAGCCAATGACGCACAAGGATGCACTGTCTGAGCCTATTCTCGAATCGCTTAGGCTCAGCCTATCCACAGGGTTGTGCTTAATACTTGGAGAACAGTTACTGTGACTTCTCCATACAGCAATGGACCTGCTAGACAACAAGAAAATTATAGACCATCAGCTGCACCAGCCACATATGCAAATCCACGGAATGTAACGTATCAGCAAATCCATGGACTGCAACGTATCAGCAAATCCATGGAATGTAACATATCAGCAAATCCATGGAATGTAACATATCAGCAAATCCATGGAATGTAACATATCAGCATACCTCTCAACTATTCAGGTCTTCACAGAATGCCAATATTTTTGACTCATATTTTTGTTCTGTTCCTCATAAAATCTGTGACTTTCTGGGAAATCACTGAGGACTGAAGTCACTAAATAATCACATACATTTAAGTTTCAGACTTCATATCCTTCTGAAAATGCATATATTATTTTAGCCCTTCCTTATACACTAATAATTCCACACAAACAAACCCTTACATCCCCCCTAGCTCTAACAATTACCTATCTCAATACCATCCACAAAACTTCCTACCTTCAAGCTAAATATCACCGGCTTTCTCACATCAAATATCCTACTCATAGCCTAAAAAAACATCTGTACTACTATGACAAAATTTCTCAATTCTACAACCCTATATTAATCTGCTCATTAATAGATGGTGATATTCAACCCAACCCTGGCCCTAACTCACCCCTACCATCCTCTAAATGCCACCAAATTAAAACAAGACCAATACCATCCACCAAACCCCCAAATCCTCTCAGTTGCTCAACTAAATATCACGTAGCATCTGTAACAAAAATACCACATATCCATGCCATTCTAGATATCCAACAGTTTGATATCCTCTGTCTAACCGAAACTTGGTTCAAACCTACAATTAAAGATAATGAAATCACCCCCCCGGCTATAACATACTCAGACAAGACCGCTTAAACAAAAAAGGTGGTGGGGTGGCAATTCTCTATAAAACCGGACTGCAAATAAGCAAAGTAAACCCTACCTTTCCATCTGACAATAACGTTGAAATAATTATTTCCAAACTTCAGCTCAACCCTCACAAAACAGTTAACATTATCTGCACCTATCTTCCCCCCAGGAAAAAATCCCACTATTTTAGAGGACCTATTAAATTGGCTTTCACTAAATCTCCCTCAAGAAACAATTCTTTTAGGAGACTTTAATATTGACTGGAATTTATGTCAACACCTATCCACCCACCCTTATTAACCTGCATGGCTTCTCTCAAACCATTAACTCCAACAAGAACAAACAAACAAAATAACAAAGAAAGTATACTTGACTGGATACTTATTAATAGTCCTCAGCAAAAGTATACAACAGGGACTCTCCCAGATGACCTCAGCGACCACTCACTAACATATATCATCAGGCACAAAACAAGTTTAACTATCCCCACCCAAGTCATAACATCCCGTAGCAAAAAATTCCTTGATCCCATTCTGTTTCAAAATGAACTTATGCAAGTCAATTGGTCATCTCTTAAATCTCTCCCTATAGACGAAGCTGTTAACCACTTCAATCATACTTTTCTGACAATCCTAGAACATCATGCTCCAATGCGTTCTATAAGAATTAAATCTAAAACAGCCCAATGGCTTACTAATACTACCAGGAATCTAATCCTTAGTAGGAACAAAGCCTGGACAAAATGGCGTACCTTAAAAAACACAACCAATCACCTTATTTTCATAGAACTAAGAAATTTAACAAAGAAAGCCATCCTACAAGACAAGAAGAACTTTTATACTCAGCTACAACAAACATCCCTACAACAACCACATAAATTCTGGACTGCCATTAATACACTGTTATCACCTGGGAAAGTTGCCACACCAAATCCTATTGATTCAAACTCCGACTGCCCATTACAAACAGTAAACTCCTTTAATACTTTCTTTGCCTCTGCCATTCTAAAGCTAGCTAACCAACAAAGCCCTGACACCTCCAAACTACTAATCCAAGGCCCCACTCCCCCCCCCATTCCACCTCAAACCCATACCTACCACATATATATCATCCTTACTTCAAAAATTAAAATCTACAACCCCTCGTGACAAATTACCAGCAGAATTCCTCAAAATTGGTGCAAAAGCCATAGCTTATCCAATCTCTATACTGATTAACAGGACCTTAAAAGAAAGCACAATCCCATCATTATGGAAAATCTCATATATCATCCTACTGTTCAAAGGTGGTGACTCTACTGAGTATTCAACTTTTAGTCCCATAACGTTATTATCACCACTTGCAAAAATAATGGAGAAATGCATCCACAAACAGTTACTAAATCACCTACTAAATAATAACCTCCTAGCTAAGTGCCAACATGGTTTTCGCCCTTTCCATAGTACTACTACAGCCTTACTATCCTTTATTGACTCAATAAACAAAACGCAACAATAACATACCTTCTTCAGCCTTCTTCGTTGACCTATCAAAGCCTTTGATATGGTCAACCACAAACTTCTCCTCCATCGTCTGAAGTCCCTCTCTTTTGACAACACAGCCTTAAATTGGTTCATATCCTATCTGGATAATCAAAAACAGGCCGTACTCTGGCATAACCATCTCTCTCATCTCCTTCCCACCTCTATAGGAGTCCCTCAGGGCTCTATCTTAGGCCCTCTACTATTTTTCCATCTTTATAAATGACCTTCACCTAGCCACTCCTCTATCAACTTGCATTCAATATGCAGATGATACAACCATCATTTGCTCAGCCCCAACACTGTCTGAACTTTATTCTCTCACACAAAATACCTTCACTACCATAGAGCAATGGTTCTCTAACCATTGTCTCCTCCTTAACAAAGAAAACCAAACTCCTGATTTTACACTCACGCTCTTGTCTCCCTCCATTAATTTCTCACTCACATCCAACAATGGCATCCTTATCTCTCCAGACAATAACACCAAACTACTAGGCATTACAATCGACAACCAACTCAAATTTGACACGCACATTGACTCTACAATAAAATCAACTAACAGAAAACTAGGCTCTCTCTATAGAATCAAATCTTTCCTTACTCCAGAAGCCAGAACTACAATAGCTAGAAGCCACTTAATCTCTTTCCTATTATATGCCTCCCCAATGTATACAAATCTTTCTAAATATAATCTAAATAAACTAACTACATCTTATAACAATATTGCCAGCTTTGCTACAGCCACTCCATACAGGACACATCATTGTTCTAATCTTAAAAACTAGGGTGCTAAATTACCCAACCTAATACATTTAACCAACTTACTATTGCCCATAAAGCCCTCTACCACCCAGACAATACCCCAATGCTCTCCACCCTCATTATACCCTATAACAATCTACAGAACCTGCGCTCCTCTAACAAAATACTGATTCATACTTCTCTATCTAAGAACTCAGCAGGTGACTCCACATTTTCAAACTCAGTTGGGAAAACATGGAATCAACTACCTCAAGACCTCACTACTCCAACCTCAATCCCACCATTTAAAACTAAACTTAAACTCTTCTTTTCCAACCATTGGCTTTGCTCTTGTAAAAACCCTGACTAACCTTTTGTATCTCCCTGCTATGGGACTTTTTCCAACCTCTCTTTTTCTCATATCTAACTCTCTACATTACTCTCTACAAAACTGTTTCTATTCGTCATTTCTAATAAAGGCGCTAAATCGCTACTTTTCAACTTCTTATAAAGATGTAATAAAGTATCTAGGTACTCTACCTGTATTTTTATACTATACTTTTTTCTATGTAATAGAGAAACTATGTACTTTACCTCATATTGTACTCAAATGCTTTTAATTCTATCAGAGCGTTTAAAGTACATATTTTAGATTTTATTTGTATATGCTAATATATTATGATAAAGTTTTTTGTTTAGTCTTACTAAAGTAGTATTGTAGAGGAGCTTTTCTCCCCGGGCATCCACTGAAAATGGACATGTATCCAGTTGGACTAGCCCAGTAAACAAATGTAAAATAAATAAAATATCTGTATAATATCTGTATTTTTTACTCTGCACTGTACCTACAGTATGTACTGATATGTAGAGTCTAATTGCTATTTATGTTAAACCTGCTTTTGTATTTATCTACTGGAGATTTTGTATAATTAGCTGTGTACTAATGATCAACCTGGCAACAAATATCAAATAAATAAATAACACAAAACTGTTATTCTACCAACGTTCTAAGTTTATAAAATCAGTATATAAAATCGTCCCTATTTTTGTGCCTTTGTCCTGACATTACTTTAGACTGTGTCTGGATTTTTGCTCTATATGCATATCACATCTCATGTATGCTGCCATAGATTAATAGATTCATACACAACTAAACTGATCTGAATCCCATTTAGCTAATTGTATGAAGAGAAGGTCCTGTCTCCTGAATCTTGCTTCTTTGGAAACATTATACAGGCTACGAGCAGTGGTCACTCAGTGCAAGCTACTTATCTTGACCTGGGCCAAGGCTTTTGACTCCTCCATGATGGAATTCTTAAAAAATGAACGTCTAACAAATTGCACATTGTGAAAGCTGCTGAAACACTCTCTCAAAATGCCAAACTGTAACTAGTGAGATACCATATGAACAAGTGCTTGGCACCCTCTTGTTGGGATTCGTTTTGCAGACATCCAGTCCAGTATTTCAAGTACTAATCAACAACATTTGCTGATGACTGGAAGCTGAGCTCTGTTGTCTGCTCCTCATCTGATATTAAACAACCCCCAGAGAAGACTGGTATATAACAGGTATACTGGACATGGTCTCATGTTAAATGCATAAATGTGTAGCATATTAGTGTTTAGCAAAAAGCTGTCCCCACCATATATGCCATGAATGTTGTTCTTCTTTAGGCAGATATGGTCATAAGAGACATGTGTACTCATATGTGCAATTCTGTCTCACTAGGTCATCATGTTTCCACCATAATCAGTTAATTCTTCTCTCAGACCAAGTCAATTCCCAATTAAATATCTTCAAAATCCAAAGAAGTCATCCTATCACCACCCTCTTCCCTTAGTTGATCTGACATTGAATACAATGTCCCCTTGGTTATATATAAGCGCAAGCATTGCACTTAACTGGAAAGGGTGCATAAAGTTTAAACAGAGAAAATTAAAGACTTTAAATGTTTGACCTATCCCATCAGAACAGCATATCTCTCGTTATACTCAGTGGCGTATAGGCTACTTTTGAGACATAAAAGACCCAATCCCATTTGATCTCCCATATTTTTGCAAAACCAACACCCCACCAGAGACCTAAATTGGCGTAACAAATAAACAACACTTGTGTTAGAGATAAGTTTCAAATGTAATGTTTTCTCAGTCTGTGGAATAAGTTACTGCTATAGGCCAAGCAAGATACTACTTTGACTATCTTTAAAATTAATCTTGATGATTGTATGTGTAGTCACAGTTCACACTATCATCGACATACACAGCTCTGCTCAGCTTGTGATGTGTTGTGATGTGAGTAATATTAAGTGCTTGGAAAGGGAGGCAGAACCGTGTATCTGTTTAAAGTTATATGTGGCTATGCATCATATCGTCTTTGTGACCACTTGCTTAGTATCATTCATTTGTCTATAAGTTCTAGTGTTCCTATAAATAAATACTCAGTATAAAATGTTGGGGGCAAAAGAAAGCAAACTATGTTCTCAAAAACATCATCAACAACTGAAAATGGATCGATATACTATATGTAACTAATTGTTATCATGAAATTAACATAACCTCAATGTCAAGGGACCTGTCTGTTTAAAATTTATTTATTTCCAGTTTGATTTCCGGGGAAGTCCACTGGGCCCAGAGAGCCCATTTTCCGTGGAGGCCCGGGGAGAAAAGCTCCATAACACAGAATACAGTAAAGATGCCAGTCTAGAAAAGTTGCAGTTAAAAGAATAAGTTACAAATATATGAATTTAACACAAAGCATGAGCAATTTAGCTCATTGTGACAAATCATATGGATTATACTGTACAGATTCATTTAGACATTCATTCATTTAAAGTAAGAAACAATTTATTTACATTCATTCATTTAAAGAAGCTATTTATATAAGTTCATTTAAAGTAAAAAGCTATTTACATACATTCATTCATTTAAAGTAAGAAGCTATTTACATACATTCATTCATTTAAAGTAAAAAACAATTTATTTACATTCATTCATTTAAAGAAGCTATTTATATAAGTTCATTTTAAAGTAAAAAGCTATTTACATACATTCATTCATTTAAAGTAAGAAGCTATTTACATACATTCATTCATTTAAAGTAAAAAGCTATTTACATACATTCATTCATTTAAAGTAAGAAACTATTTACAGTATTTACATAGCTGAATATGAGAGCACAGGTTTTATACTTTATCAAAACATTGACAAGGAACCATTTGATATAATAAGCTTAGAAAACAAATATTACTATTTATAAATTCGTATTCAGTAAAAGTGTAAGCCCCTCTTCTTGAAGATTAATCAATAGTATACATTTGAGTGTCAAGCAAATGTTTTCAAAATATATCCTAAAACCAATTTCCTTCACATTTTACAAAATTGAATCATTTTTAGCTGTATGTAATTCCCCAAGTTTATGGCTCATTTGTATCAGAACTGACAGTATGTAACATAATGATCAAGGAAAAAACAACAAGGTGTCTATTCAGTTGGTAAAGTTTATGAAGCTGACACTGAAGTACGACAGATGACTTCAATGACTTTCAGTGAAACATCACATGTAGTCTGTGATACTGCAGTGGTACCACTCTAAACAAGATCTGAGACAGATATAACCGTGTATAACTTCTAATGCTCTCTAATATGGACAGAAAATAACAAATGCTGAACTTTGTTTCTCAGAAATTAGCAAACAACCATGAGTTACTGATGCATTTCATATCTTGCCTTGAACAGCAACTCTTTGTTGAGTATTTTTTAAATTCAAATCATTTATAGACATTTGTAATTTACAGATAATAAATATAAAATGCTCAAATCATGAAGAAAATAAAGCAGTCAGGTGTGACATGATTCCCCCAATGCGTACTGAAACAATTGTTGAGTTAATACTTATTTAACATTGTTATAAATAGCTGGTTACAAAGAGAAAGTAACAGAGAGCCCTATAACATACATCAGTAATCCAACAATTTATGTTTTCAGTTCTCTATTTTTGTTATAAATACAGCTATGAGCACATCAGCAGTTGTTTCCCTGCAGATGTCTTATATATTTATAAATACTTATCTTATAAAATAGTACTACCACAGAGCTTCTTCAGTGAAAAGAAGTAGCTTTGCTAAACCCAAAATAAACAGCTGTCTAAAGGGCACAGTGATAGGCCAAGAGCAAATTCCAAATACAGAATCATAAATGTTTCTGCAAGTTAAGAACCCTTGGGTTGTCCAAAATGATTACTTCAGTGTCTTAAGAAAAAAAATGATATCTGACAGGACTGTGATTGCCTTTTAAGTAGCACACTGTCTTGTTGAAAAATAAAAAATCATGTATACTGAATGTTTGAATGATTAACTCTGTTCTTGGTATAGTACTAATAATCATATCCCCTCTCCAGTTGTTCCTACCTCACCTCCCCCTGAAAGGCTTGTAAAAGCATATAGGGTCATTCGAGGCATAACAACAAGTATGGAAGACTTTCCCCACCATGGAACATGTTTTAATAAGGTCAATATCCAGTAAAATACCTTGCCACCTGTAAACCTAACAAACTGGGTCCAAAAAAGTACCGGTGAATGTCCCTATAACTCCTGTTTGTAATCTGTTTATGCTGATAAGTATTAGGGTGGAAGGATTAGACTTTCCTGTAGCCTTCTTTCTTACCAATTAAGGTAAAAACAGCATGCTTTCTACTGTTCAACAGATGAGCGTAGTGTGCTCTGCACCTCCAGACAGTACTTTTCTCAATAAACTAAGTGAAACAAGCATGCTACAAAAGGGAATTGGAAAACCAGCTCTCTGCATTGTAAATTGAGAAGCAGGCAGGGAACTGTGTAGTTTTTAATAGTAGGGCTTAGGAACAGAGAATTGGGCATATAAAAAGAAACAAAAAAGCATGCTTGTAACTCACACCTGCACATGCGGCCTCTAGGCATCTGCTTTACAGGTTTATCCCCACTCCGCTTACTTCGCTCGCTCCGCGCCTCACCTGCCACCATATCCCACCTGCCCCCGGTGGTACTATGTTTATAGTACCATTGGCACACCCCCTTAATTAGCTAACCAACTACACATGCTCCTACAACTCAGCAAACTCTTAGCACAATAATACACCCTCTAGCCACCTCACTATCCATATTAACCCACCCATAGCTATTCTGTTTTCTCTAATCTTTTATCCACCACATACACTCAATACAGAACTTGCCCTAGTAATTTAATATGACTACAGCTAAAAACACTAATGCTGCTACCCTTAGTACCCCTGCTATTCATTCCTTATCACCTAAGTTCCTATAGATATGTACATCATCTTGAAATGCAATACCCAAACTCTCAGACACCAACCCTGCATTTAACAAGTTTATCCACCACATAACCACCCCCCTCTCCTAATTCCTTGCCCCCAATTACCATCACCTGACTAAATACTGCTACATTAGTTTAAAAACAAAAGCTACAAAAAATCATAAACAAAATTTTAAGACTCATAAGCAACTTAAAATTAATCTTATGAATAATGGAGACATCTACCCCAACCCTGGCCCATCCGCAACAGTAGACCCAAGCACACCATCTAACAACCCAATGTGTACTACCCAGATTGATAGACTTCCAAACTCATTTCTGGTCTGTCATCTCAACATTAGAAGCTTAAACAACAAGATCCATAGCCTACATGGACTCTTAGCTGTTCACTCCCCCGGATATCCTCTGCCTCACAGAAACTTGGCTAAACCAATAACCAATGATAATAAAATGACCCCCCCCCCCCCCGCACAGTACAACATCCTTAGACTGGACCAGATCTCCAGTAAAGGTAGCAGGGTAGCTGTACTATAAAAGTCTACCCTAATAATAACAATTGACACCCAACAGCCACCCCAGTTTGGCAATGCAGAAATTCTCATCACCAAACTAATAATAAACAAAAATAAATGCAGATACATTGTCTGCATTTATATTCCACCTAGGAAGATGATAATACTCTAGAAAATATCTTACATTGGCTAGCTTCTAACTATTCCCAGGAAACCATTGTCTTGGGGGACTTTAACATTGATTGGAGCACCTGTTCCTCTGAAACTCCCTCCACCCATTTAAACCTCCATGGGTTTACTCAGATCATTGCCACCCCCACCAGATTTAGCAAAAATAGAGTCAAATATAGTATCCTTGACTGGATACTTATTAACAGCCACCCCCAAAAGTACAAGTCAGGTACATTACCTGATGATCTAAGTGATCACTGCCTAACCTATATTATTAGGGTCAACCAGCCCACCCCCCAAAAGTACAAGTCAGGTACATTACCTGATGATCTAAGCGATCACTGCCTTACCTATATTAGTGGCGCAGTGGTACAGCGGTTAACGTTGTCGCCTCACAGCAAGAGGTTCTCTGGTTCGATTCTCGGCTGGGGTGCCTTCTGTGTGGAGTTTGCATGTTCTCCTGTGCTGGGGGTTTCCTCCAGGTACTCCGGTTTCCTCCCACATTCCAAAGACATGCATCTGGAGCATTTCTCCCCGGGCCTCCGCTGAAAACAGGATCTGTGGAACCTAGTCGGACATTCCCGGTCAACAAATGTAAAATAAAATGTAAATAAAATAAAATTAGGCTCAACCAGCCCACCCCCAAAAGTACAAGTCAGGTACATTACCTGATGATCTAAGTAATCACTGCCTTACCTATATTATTACGCTCAACCAGCCCACCCCCCAAAAGTACAAGTCAGGTACATTACCCGATGATCTAAGTGATCACTCCCTTACCTATATTATTAGGGTCAACCAGCCAACCCCCCCAAAGTACAAGTCAGATACATTACCCAATGTTCTAAGTGATCACTGCCTTACCTATATTATTAGGGTCAACCAGCCCACCCCCCAAAAGTACAAGTCAGGTACATTACCTGATGATCTAAGTGATCACTGCCTTAACTATATTATTAGGCTCAATCAGCCCACTCCCCAAAAGTACAAGTCAGGTACATTACCCGATGATCTAAGTGATCACTGCCTTACCTATATTATTAGGTTCAACCAGCCCACCCCCCCAAAAGTACAAGTCAGGTACATTACCTGATGATCTAAGTGATCACTGCCTTAACTATATTATTAGGCTCAATCAGCCCACTCCCCAAAAGTACAAGTCAGGTACATTACCCGATGATCTAAGTGATCACTGCCTTACCTATATTATTAGGTTCAACCAGCCCACCCCCAAAAGTACAAGTCAGGTACATTACCCGATGATCTAAGTGATCACTGCCTTACCTATATTATTAGGTTCAACCAGCCCACCCCAAAGTACAAGTCAGGTAAATTACCCGATGATCTAAGTGATCACTGCCTTACCTATATTATTAGGTTCAACCAGCCCACCCCCCAAAAGTACAAGTCAGGTACATTACCTGATGATCTAAGTGATCCCTGCCTTACCTATATTATTAGGTTCAACCAGCCCACACCCCAAAAGTACAAGTCAGGTACATTACCTGATGATCTAAGTGATCACTGCTTACCTATATTATTAGGGTCAACCAGCCCACCCCCAAAAGTACAAGTCAGGTACATTACCCGATGATCTAAGTTATCACTGCCTTACCTATATTATTAGGGTCAACCAGCCCACCCCCAAAAGTACAAGTCAGGTACATTACCCGATGATCTAAGTGATCACTGCCTTACCTATATTATTAGGTTCAACCAGCCCACCCCCAAAAGTACAAGTCAGGTACATTACCTGATGATCTAAGTGATCACTGCCTTACCTATATTATTAGGTTCAACCAGCCCACCCCCAAAAGTACAAGTCAGGTACATTACCCGATGATCTAGGTGATCACTGCCTTACCTATATTATTAGGGTTAACCAGCCCACCCCCCAAAAGTACAAGTCAGGTACATTACCCGATGATCTAAGTGATCACTGCCTTACCTATATTATAAGGCTCAACCAGCCCACCCCCAAATGTACAAGACAGGTACATTACCCCATGATCTAAGTGATCACTGCCTTACCTATATTATTAGGCTCAACCAGCTCACCCCCAAAAGTACAAGTCAGTTACATTACCCCATGATCTAAGTGATCACTGCCTTACCTATATTATTAGGTTCAACCAGCCCACCCCCAATAGTACAAGTCAGGTACATTACCTGATGATCTAAGTGACCACTGCCTTACCTATATTATTAGGTTCAACTAGCCCACCCCCCAAACGTACAAGTCAGGTACATTACCTGATGATCTAAGTGATCACTGCCTTACCTATATTATTAGGCTCAACCAGCCCACCCCCAAATGTACAAGTCAGGTACATTACCTGATGATCTAAGTGATCACTGCCTTACCTATATTATTAGGCTCAATCAGCCCACCCCCCAAAAGTACAAGTCAGGTGAATTACCCCATGATCTAAGTGATCACTGCCTTACCTATATTATTAGGTTCAACCTGCCCACCCCCCAAAAGTACAAGTCAGGTACATTACCCGATGATCTAGGTGATCACTGCCTTACCTATATTATTAGGCTCAACCAGCCCACCCCCCCCCCCCAAAAGTACAATTCAGGTACATTACCTGATGATCTAAGGGATCACTGCCTTACCTATATTATTAGGCTCAAAGCTGACATTCCCAACCAGCCCACCTACAAAACTATAAGAAACGTCAGGAACTTTAACCTTGACAACTTCCAAAATGAACTCAAAGCATGTAATTGGAATGTCTTGAAATGACTCCCATTACAAGATGCAGTTGAGTACTCCAATATCAGATTTCTGGTTATCCTTAACCACCATGCTCCTACCTGTACCATCCATGTAAAAGCCACAGTTGCACCGTATCCAAAGAAACAAAAAACAAAATTAAACTAAGAAGCAACACCTGGGCCAGGTAGCATGTTACCAAAGCCCCTATAGACCAAGTAAAATACCGACAGCTAAGGAACTAGACCAAAAAATCTGTTGTTCTAGACAAAAAAAAATCACTACACCCTCCTACAACAAAAATATCAGCTAAAACCTCAAAATTTCTGGGTTGGTATTAACGATCTTCTACACCTAGGCCATTCCGCCACTCCTATCTCATCAGCTGCCCTTGATAAATCCCCTGTAGAAATTGCAAACAGCTTCAACTCCTTCTTTCCTGAAGCTATCCAGTCTCTAGCTACCCATCTCACTCCATCGGACACAAGCACCAGCTCTGGCACATCTAGCCCTGATCCACCCAGCACTCAACCCATCTTTACCTTTCAAACTGTACCTACAAACCTGATCCGGACCTTACACAAAAAGCTAAATCCTACCACACTAGCTGCCGACCACCTCCCAGCTGAATATCTTCAAAAAGCAACTGATGCCATAGCACTTCCCATTTCTATTCTGATCAACAGATCCATCTCAGAAGGATCCATCCCAGCAATATGGAAAATATCACATGATATACCTCTCCATAAAAGGAGGAAGTTCCACAAAATTATCTAACTTTAGACCTATAGCCATTCTTTAACCACTAGCTAAAATGATGGAAAGATGCATACACAAACAGATCATGCACTTTCTTATTTAAAACGGAAAGCTCGCCGACTCTCAGCACGGCTTTAGGCTATTCCACAGTACCACCACGGCTCTTCTATCTTTCTCTAATGTCATCAGTCTTCATTGTAACAACAAAAAACTATCTTCAGCACTCTTCCTAGATCTCTCAAAATCTTTCAACATAGTCAACCATCAGCTACTGCTCAATACCCTACAAACCATTGGTTTAGACCAACACGCAATACAATGGTTTCACTCCTACCTAAATGGTAGACAGCAGGCTGTCTTATGGCAGAGCAAGCTGTCATCCCAACTTCCTCTAACCCTAGGTGTCCCACAAGGGTCCACACTAGGTCCTCTTCTTTTCTCTATCTTTATCAGTGATCTGCACACCACCATCCCAGGAGCCTCCTGCATCCAATATGCAGATGACTCAATGCTAATATGCTCCGCCTCCTCTTCTACACAACTTTTAATCCTCACCCAGACCACTTTCAGCATGGTAGAAACATGGCTAGCTAATTGCTGCCTGCTTCTAAATCCTAACAAAACCAAGCTACTACTTTTCTCCCCTAACCATAGAATTCCTCCTCCTTCCTTCAACATCAAATCTAGTAATGACACCATTATCTCCCCTGACGACCGTACAAAGCTTCTAGGCATAATAATAGACAACAACCTTAAATTTGATAAACATGTCACTCACACTATTAAGACAGTCAACAAAAAACTTGGCTCCCTGTACAGAGCCAAACCTTTCCTCACCCCCCTAGCTAGGGTAGCTATTGCAAGATCACACCTCCTCTCTACCCTTACGTATTTATGTATGCCTCCCCTGTACTCACCAACCTATCCAAAACCGATCTCAACAAATTATCAGGATGTTACAATAATATAGCCAGATTCGGTACTGGAATGGCTTTTAGGACCCACCATTGCCAGAAACTCAAAGCACTGGGATGGCTAGAGTATCCTACCCTTCTACAGTTCTGCCAGCTTATAGTAGCACATAAAATACTCCATCAACCTGATAACACCTCTGCCCTCAAAAATATTCTCACACCTCATAGTGCCCCCAGGCTATTATGCTTAGCTGATAAACTAATGATACTGACCCAAAAATCCAACAACTCTGCAGACGATGCTATATTTGCCAACTCAACCAGTAAAATCTGGAATCTACTCCCTTCTACCATTACCAAGGAAACCTCACTACCCCTATTTAAAAGAGAACTCAAAAAATACCTCACATCTCATTGGCTGAGCTCTTGTTTTAAACCTGACTAACAACGTCACTAATACATGTCTTGCTACCCAACCTGCTGTTTAGCCAAGTATCTATGCCTCATAGCATTTAATGTCTAAGCATTGTGAATTATGAGACCTGATTGTATTCTATGTTCACATTTTCTGATACATCTTTGCCAATCAGTTGTAAGTCTGCACATTGTATATATTGATATCTGCCTGTATTCTTTGCCTATATTTTTTCTAAACATGTCTGCCTGAGTTTACCACTCAGTGATATATTTACTGTGTCTTTTTTGGTATCTGGAGCTTTTCTCCCTGGGCCTCCGCTGAAAATGGACATATATCCAGTCGAACTATCCCAGTCAACAAATGCAAAATAAAAAAATAAAATAAATAAATAAATAAAGCTACCCCCCAAGGTTGTACAGTCTTGAACGGTGTTCTGTTAAGTAACTGGATCCTGCAAGATGGTGTTGGGGATGCCCCTTCAACTTCACTCAAAGCCAATAATGTAAACTTCCTTTTGCTGTACTATTTTACTGAAATGGTTTACTAGCCACTTCTTTTATTCTGTACCTCACTGACACAGTTTCTGTAACACAACACCTCACCAAATAATTTCCTAGTCCTGAATATCACACCTATTCTTTTTGTGATTCAGTTGTTCAATTCATTTAAAGGAAAACTCCATATTTTCCTACAGTTAATGCAACCTTTAGGTTACTTTTCTACCTACAATATGATTCCAGTATTACGTAGGTACCAGAAACCTGCTTGTACTTTATAAAACTTTAATCTCCTTGTCTTGGACCAAAGGAAGAGAAAGTTCATCCACTTTTTCTAAACTTAACTTCTCACATACTTTTGAAAGGAATTTGTCTCTACCTCCATGACATATGAAAGACACAGCAAAATCTGTAGTTTACCTTGTCAGGTCATAGGTTCATAGGATCACAGGAGATTACTAGGCTATCAACCCAGAGGTCATTCTAAACCTAGCCATTTTGACCCAATGTAATACCATAACGGTACTACTCAATACCCAAGACTGCATTTAGTGATGACTGCCCATGTCCAGGAGGGTTGGGGCACTATCCTCGGTAAGACTTTATGGTGCCCCATTCACTCATCAAGGTTCCTTTTGAACAGTGTCATAGAGGTGAATTGGTAGCATGTTGCAAAGTTGTGGCAGTCACTGGGGATACATCTGTCCCTCCAGCATGTCCTATTTAAGTCACAGGCCATATTTAAGTCCCAGAAATGGATAGCCCTAGACCCATTTGCTTTACAGATATGCAGCAAGTTCATTAGGTTTGGGTCTTGGGTTGCACTGTAGGCCAGGCATAAGTCTCCCCTAAGAAGTCTATACGATACGGAGTATAATGACAGGGCTTTAGTCTGTCCATGTAAAGCGCATGCTGGAGGCCCGTGATCTTCTTTGTTGGAAACCTCTGAGGTCTGTAATTGCTGCAGGTGCTTTATATGTTACACACAAAATGGGGCATTATACTCAATTATAGGCTAGATAAGTGCAGATTATAGGGGGTTATAACTTCATTTGCTCTCAAGGCAATGCTTTTACTAATCAAGTGAGCTACATAGAAAGCTTTCCTTACAACGGTAGACATGTGATGGTACTTAGGGTATTGTTATTGATTTGATATTGTGAAGGAACATTGTTTGTACTGAATGGCATGATGATACATTACCTTGCATTCATTTTGAGACCATGAGTAATACCCCAGTTGTTGATCTGTGTGAGACCATCCTGGAGTATACTGACATCATTTGGGGATTCAGTGATTGCACCTAGCTTGCAGTCGTGTGTGGATCTGGTCGGCCACAACCCTTTAGTTTTGACCTGAACTTCTGAGAAGTATATAACAAACAGTAGCAGTCATTATACTGATCCCTGTGGCATCTCACTGGTAACAGGTCTGCTGGTTGATGTAGAGTCACCCACTTTGATAGTTTGTGTCCAGTTTGTGAGCAAGTTAGCAACCCATCTTACAATGAAGGGGTTTACATTCAGTTTGTTAAGTTTATTGGTAATACTTGAATGTGGGATTGTGACAAACGCCTTTGCCAAGTTGAGGTATGCTGTGTGCACAGATTTGCCCTCATAAAAGGCCTTGGTCAGACTTTCAAAGAAATCCACTAGATTTAACAGACAGGATCTGCCTTTCATGTAGCCAAATTGGGTAGGGTCTAGGGTTTGGAGATCACCTGTGTCTTTATTTATGAGGTCCATAATAATACATTCCATGGCCTTACAGATGAGGCTGGTCAGGCTTATGGGTCTATAATTCCCTGGACCTTTTGCTAGGCCGACTTTGTTGAGGGGAACAACTGTAGCTGTTCTCCATTCCTCAGGAGTAAACCCTGTGGTTAAGCTATGATTGAAAAGGGTACTTAGTGGTGATGCTAGTTCATGTTTTAGCCTGATTAGAAGACAGCTTGGGATGTCATCTGGTCCCATAGAGGCCGTATTTGTTTGCCTCAGACAGGGCTTCAAGGACCTGCTTTTCATATATGTATAGTGGGGGACAAATTTTTGGGAGGGTTTGTTGTAAGTTAGGAGGAGATAAGGGAGTGAAATCTTCACCAAACCTATCCACTAGCAGGTTTGGTATCTCTGTGGGTCACTGTGTGTGTGATACCATTGGTCACTAGCTCTGCACATGCTTGGGTCCTACCCTTTAGGTTACTTATGCAGCTGTAAAAGGCCTTATGGTTATCCTTGGCAGTACTTACTATGTTTCTCTCAAAGGAGCTCTTGGACAATTTGACAAGTTGTCTTATTTAACTTTTTAGGCTGAGGAGAGTGCTTTTCCATTGCTGGGTCCTTGTCTTTGGTTTATTACATTTATTTTAGAGTTTGTTGATGCTGGAAGCTCACCATGGTAGCTTGATTTATACACATATGCAAGTGATTGTAGAGAGCTTTAGTGTAAGCTTCGGCGTAGTTACCACTTTCAGCTTGGAGTGGGGCTTGAAATCCATTTATAAATTCGCCTAGGAGGGTATAGTTGTTTAGTCTGATTTCACCCTTTGTGAGTTCTGGTGTTAATGTCAGTTCAAAGGTGACTGATTTGTGGTCAGTTTTAACTAACAAGGGTCCAACAGTTTCAGTGCAAGGGAAAGAAGGGAGTCTAGCATAACTCATATAGAGCAGACTTGAAATGGATTATGGGAAACAGTAAGGCTTGAAGAAAAACAAGATCACATTGAGATGTCAAGCCCCATTGGTAGCCATTTTGTGGAAAACATAGATAAATGATATAAGAAGCACTCAGAGTGATTTTGAGGTGTTAAAATATCTCAGAAAATAAAGGCAGAGTGAAAAAATGCAAATATTTTAGTTCTAAAGAGGAGTTTTCCTTTAATACTGCAAACTTTCTTGAGAGCTAGGAAGAAAGTCCAATCTATAAATTAATTTGTTCTTTCTGTTCTAACATACAGCTTTTGTGTGCTTGACAGGCCCCGAACAGTATTGAATCAATTGGAAAGAAAACAAGAGAAATGCGTCATGCTTTTCAAATGATATATAAAACGGTGCATACCAAGATTTTACATCCCTTAGTCTGAACGAGAGATGGGTCTCCTCAAACCTGGCTACATATATAGATGTGCAATTATAAGACTGCATACATATGTTCTGACCTCATCAGATCCAAACATAGTGAAACTTATAAAGCATGAAGAAGAACTACCGTGATGGTACAGTGTTAGCGTTGTTGCCTCACAGCAAGAGGTTTTCCTGTTCAATTCTCAGGTGGAGTCTGCATGTCCTCATCGCGGTCGACTGGCCTCCAAAAGACATGTGCGAATGGGCGTGCCTTCGCTGAAGGTTGGGTGCCGCACTGGCAACTTGGCAACATAAAAATCGACTGCCAATCATTAGCGGACCGGAGTTCTGCTGTGGCGACTCCTAACCATGAAAAGACAAACAATAAAGCACAAAGAAAAGAAGTCGAAGATCATCTTTTCTTAGTTTAGAAGAAGCAACTCACAATGGTGTATGAATGGAAATTAAACCAGAAGTAAATACGATTCAGAAAATAACTGAAAGCGTCAAAAAGGAAAGAAAAATATAAAGAAAAGGACAACATACAGAAGTTCTGCAACAACCACATGCCGGTTAAGTTTTGAGCCAGGATGGTTAAGGAGATGTGAACACAAAACTGAAAGGCTAATAAAGGTGATACGAGACATCTGGCTATGTACACATTGTTTTACAAAGCGTATTGAAAAGTGGGAGAAACCGACAAAAGTAGATTCCGTAAAAGAGACCTGGAAACAGTCGCACGTCTTGTTGCTGGGTGTGATACACTAATGGCAGAGGGCCTGTATATTGAAAGGCACAATATTGTGCAAGACTGTTGCACTGGGGATTGTGCAAATGCTGCAGTATAAAAATAGCTGGGAACCATGAACTACAAAGCATTATTGGCAGTTCTGAAGTTCTAATCCCATGGGATCATCCGATACCAACAGATGAGAAAAAATGCAAGAAAACCAGATATCGTAGTCCAAGAAAAAAACAACAAAAGAAGGGAAGATAAAAGCAGCACTAATTATTGAAATTCCTATACCAAGCAAGTATAGTGTCTTATGTGCTGAGAAAAACAGTCATAAAATACAAGGATTGTCAAGTAAAAATGAAAGAGCAATACGAAAGATAATACCCAGACAGTCCCAATAGCAGTAGGATTAACAGAACTAACAAAAAATAATTTACAGTCATAGTTAAATATGCTATTAGAACATATAACCCATATTTATTTATTTATTGGCATTTGTTTATATTTCTTGGTACAAAGAGGATGCTGAGAACAGACCTCTTGGTCAACATCAAAGACTGAAGTAATATTAATTAAATGAAATTTAATCATACTCTGACTTAGGAGTAGGTTCCATTCCCATCAAAGTATTAGTACACCAAAGCATTTGGTGAAACTAAAAAAAAATGGGAAATTACAGTGTACTTATGCTCCCACTAGTGACTGACACAGGCAACAGTAGTGATTGTATGCCATACAGTTATAGTGGAATGTGCCTACGGAATACGTATTGCATGTGTCTTGTGTGGTACGGGTCTTGGCAGTGACATCTGGTGCTGGTAGAGTGAAGACAGGCACAGACTTCACTACTAATGCCAACCGCAGTGCATCATGTAAGAATGTGCCCCCAAGACTGCCTTTTCTTACATGGTGATGGATATGCAGGACAGAGTATCAGTGTACTGGGAAAGAAGGGTAACAAATCCTCCATTCAGAAGTGTGTGCCACGCATGCAATGATCAAGGCCATGGAAACACAAGTGGATCCTTTGCTGAGTTCCATCGATAAGATGTGTAACGCAGTGTTACAAAAGATGAGTAGAATGCACTAATTCTTCCTGACAAATAAAAATGAATCAGTATACAAACTGTAACAAACTGCTACCATAAAACCAATAATACCTCAAGATCAGGGGATCTCCTTACTTAAAATGACTATTAAACTGAGAGCTGAAATTTAAAATTGCAAAAACATCAGTAAGGAGACTGGTAGAATAAGGTTAGAAAACCAGCAGCATTACCTATTGATAAATTCATATCCAGTAAATCTGTAAGCTCTTTTTCTTGAAGATTAATTTAGCAATAACTCCAGTGTGGGTGAGTGTATTATCGAATTTACCTATGGTTGTCAGGGTTTGCCCATGAGGGCAAAGCATGCGTATTGGATTGATGCTCCAGCACTTGCACAGTACATTAGTGTAGTCCAACAGAAGCGACAGACAAAAGACCATCTCCATTGTGATTTTTAATTTATACTATTAAAATAATAAGGAACAGTATAAAATCAGGTATGCTTTTGTTTCTTTACTTTTCAGAATGCACTTGATTTTTCTCAGATTTTGCTCTGTCCCCTCCTATTATCCAGCACATGCTAATAGAATCTGATGGCGCAATAGTACTTCAGTGACTGGACTTTATGCTAGATTTACAACTGGTGTAATGACTGGACTGTCCAGGATCCAGGAAGAATGCTCGTTTTTGAATAGTAATGATTTTTTATTGCAAAGATTTTTTATTGCAAAATGTACAGTATAAACCTGAATGCTAAACAAATATTCACAAAATATAGCCTAAAATTCAATTTATTTCTCGTTTTACAAAGTATGATCACTTTCTAGAATACAAATAATGGCACAAATGTATGGTTCTTTTGTATAAAAACTGAGTCAAACAAAAATCTAAAAGGAATACATTCATTTGCTAAATTTTGTGTACCTGACACTGAAAGACTGCAGTGACTTTCTTCCTCTTTGCATCTCACAGAATATATTTCAGTGAAACATCACGTCGTCTGTGACACCACAGTTGTACCACTCTAAAATAGCACTGAGACAGATTTAACCATGTATAACTTCTCATGTTCTCTAATATGGGGAAAATAGCAAATGCTGAAATTTGTTTCTCAGAAATTAGCAAACAACCACAAGTTATTGATTCAGCACAAAAAATATTCGTTAGTAAATTTCATATCTTTCCTTGAACTCTTTGTTGAATAAATTTCTACCAAAATCTAAAATATTTTTCATTTGCAAACATTTCTCATTTACAGATAAAATATGAAATGCTCAAGACATAAAATAAATAAAGCTTTGAGATGTGACATGATTCTGCTTCATGATCTGGAAGTATTGTTGCATTAATATTCCTTTCAGATTGTGAGATACTGTTGATTACAATGAGGAAGTATCAGAGATCCCCATAACATTCACTAAAACAGCAAGAAAACCATAACCAACTACAGTTTTTACAGTGCGATACCTTAAACCTCCTGTAACAGAGGCCCATGGGATATAAGCAATGACCGCTCGAGAGCATTAAATGTTTCAGCTGCATTGCTTCTGATTGTCTACAATATTCTTACTTTTTAAGTCTTGGTGATTACAAACAGGCCAATAAAGCCAAGCTGGCTAGCTGTGGACATGCATATCTCAGCCTTTTTATTTACCTCATCAGCACACCTTAAGGGGTCATTTGCACATATTGCATGGTTCGTATGTTCATAGGTGCTTACTGGGCTAACTACTACAGGGGCCTTTTTAAACCTAGCCATGCATCCCAAATCTCTGACAAGTTCTGGTACCCCTGATATATGTAAGCAGGGACTTGGGAGGTGAAACATTTACAAGTAGGGTCCTGGGAGATGAACTATTTATAGGTTGCCTGTGTCCATTAGAGACATGGGTGCCAAACCAGGGATGAATTTACTGTTCCCCATCCAAATGTACAAGTTACATGTCAATTGGGTTTGGGAGGAACTCTGTTTCACATGGGCATCCATTACAGGAGGTTTAAGGTAGCACACAGTGAAAACTCCAGCTTGGCTGGCCTTTACTTACAGTTATTAATGAACGGTTTGTCTGGTTTATCTATGTGACCTTTTCACCCTTTGGATTAGATCCTATAACATACAACCTCAGTGAACTTCAGTGATCCAAGAGTATATGCATTATGTTCTTGCTTTTTTATAAATACATCTAAGTGTATACCAGCAGTTTGTTGCAAAACAGACATTTTACTTAGCAGAAGCACTCGTTTAGAAAATGGTACTGGTACAAAAAGCTTCTTAAGCAAACCGAAATAGTGTTGTTAAAATGAAAATAAACAGCTGACTGAAAACACAGTCGTAGGCTAGGAACATGCTGCACATACAGAGCTGTATACTTTTAATGAAGATAGGAACCCTTGGTTTATCTAGGATGATTACCTTTGCACCTTAACAGCAAGGTAAGTACTTCATACAAGATTGTAAGGCCTGCAGCTCTCTACCTGTAACCATCAGGTTTATACCCTCTATTCCACATTTCAAAACCACTCTGAAAGACTTACTAGCTAAAATCTGGCTCTGTTTTTTCTCAAAACCAGAATAAACTATATCCCTAAATGTAAACAAGTAAAGTTTCAATTCTTATACCTCCTTTTTTCACTTTTTCATTTATTTCCTTACTGCTATCAAATTCTCTTTCCTGACTTTCTCTCTAACTACACAATAAGCCTGTTTTTCACTCACTTCATATTGCAGTTCTTGTTTGCATCAGACTAACTTACCTTTAATTTCTCTACAAGCTGTCTAACGTTTCTATAAATATTAAAGGATTGTCATTTAACTTGTATCAGTGTTTTATATTATGCCTAATTTGCTATATTGAAACTGCAGATGTTTTTGTTTTATTTTAGAAGATTGTAAAATGATAATTCTTAAGATGTTTTGTAATAATTTGTAGCTTTTCTTCCAAGGCCTGTATTGAAAATTGGCTTCTACCTGGTTAGACTTTCCTGGTAATAAATGTCAATAAATAAATGAATTAATTAAGAATATATCGATGTATACCAGTGCTGTGATTGTCTTATAAAGGGCACACTGTTTTGTTGAAAAATACAAACTCTTCTACCCCAATACTGTGCAACCTTCGATGGTTTTATATTAAGTAATCGGGTCCTCTAAGATGGTATGAGGGTTGTCTCCCAACTTCAATCCGAGCCAATAACTTAAGTTTCTTTCTTGTACTATCTTGGCAAAATGGCTTACTCTTTCCGGGTAATCAATTAATGGTACTATGAAAGAATAAATAACAGCATGCTTTACCCAGCAATATATATTTTATTCTGTACCTCACTGACACAGCTTTTGTATACACCATGCCTTATATTAAATATATTCATGGTTTTACTGGAAAAACTCACCCAGCCTCTTCCACAAATTAATGTGAAGAAAAGATTATTTTGCTTTTGATTTCTTTTATTTTGTATTACTTTACTGCCTTCTTCTAGTTTGTATATAAAGATTAGTTTTCTTTACACTCTGTTTTACTTCTATTCTGCTTTTATTGCATATTTAAACTAGGAAAGAGATCGCAGCTGTGTCGCTTGTGAGTCACACAGAAATTAGAACAGGTCAATTAATGATAATTATCTGTGAACTGAGGGTGGAGCTAAGATCTAAACCTTCTATTTAAGGAGTAAAATAAAATATCTCAAGGCTTTACTGGGAAAGCTCGCCCAGGCTCTGCTAGAATTAATGTGAGGGAAAGGTTATTTTTCTTTTGCTTTCTTGTATTTTATATTACTTTGCTGCCTTCTTCTATTTTATATATATATATATATATATATATATATATATATATATATATATATATATATATGGGTTCACTTTATAATTTTGAAATACTGAAATACCGAATTTCAGTATTTCAAAATCATAAAGTCGAAAACTGAAAATCGAGAAAGCGCATAATCGAGAATTTGAATATTTCAAATTTGCCGTTATGGCTTATGGTACATGACGTGCGGTGTTGGGAGTGTATCGTGTATGATGTAGGTGCAATTGAAGGCAAGTGAGTGTTTTGTTAGGGTTTTGTGTGGGAGTTTGAGTGTGTCTGAATGTGTGGATGCATGTATATATGTGATGTTTGTGTGTGTGTGAGGGACTGTGAAATGTGTGGATGTGTGTTTCCTTTTTGTGTCTGTGCGATCTCAGAGTTAGTATATATAAGTAGGGGGGTGTAGGAGGTGCAGCCTCCCACATGGGGGTGCAGGGGAGCTTGCTCCCCTGCTTACATGTAGTGTAGGTTTGTTTGTTTGTGTTTTTGTGTTTGTGTGTGTTTTGTTTGTTGTAATGTGGTTTGGACAATGTATATGTTGTGTGGTGTATGGTTTGTATGTGGTCGTGATTGTGTTTCGCGATTGCGTGCTATCGGGATTATGGATGTTCAACTTTATGATTTTGAAATAATGAAATTCTGTATTTCAGTATTTCGAAATTATAAAGTGAATCCATATATATAAATATATATATATATATATATATATATATTGTGATATGTTTTCTTTACACTGTGTTTTACTTGTATTCTGCTTTTAATTGCATATTTAAACTAGGAAAGAGACCACAGCTGTGTCTCCTGTACACAGAAATTAATTTTTTTCCCATCATCCTATCCTGGCATTATTGAGTTTGCAAACTCAACTGTCCTCCTAGGTGCCTGCCCCTTATGTTAATTTAACCAAATATCCCCTTCCCTCTACCCCCTTCCTTGGTTGTTGTAAGCACAAAATTATCATTTTTTGAAATCATTCCCTCTCAACTACTGAAATTTATTGGCCATCTCACTGCATTCCATAGAACCAGAATACAAAGTGCCCATCTCCTTCCAATCTATATTGCTGTTTTAAAATGAGTGGCTCTCCACTTAGCTAAAGCTTAGTCACCCCCCCCCTTTCATATCTAACTGCTTAGTGAACTCTGCAGCTCTTAGGATATTAAGCCGTTTTCTATCTTACCTTTAAGATATGCAACATCTGCTCCAAGAACCCGATTATTGGAGAGCCCACATTCTGCCCCTCAGTCGTCATCTTGAGATTACTGCTTCTGTTTTCTCCTGGTGAGAGGAGTACCGGGACGTTATTACCTGAAGACTTCTCATCACCAGAAAGCCTAATAACTGTGTCATAGGTGCCAGCTTGGAATTTGTGCTTATATTTTGCTTTTGGTGAGAAAACAGGAAGATCGCATTGCTTCCTGATGGTTTCTGGTTGGACAGTGAGTGTCAGTGACTGACATTCCTGATTCGTCAGGTTGCTATTCAAGCATCTACCTGGAAAAGACTACAACAAGCCTGCAAACTCTTGCACCATCTGGGACAAGATTGTGGATCACCAAATAGGCTGTGGCCTGCTTCTCATCTTGAGACTGGTGCTAATATTTTGCTTCTGATGACAAAGGAAGCAAAGGAGCATTGTATCCCAGCAGAGTGAAGCTGTGGTGAGACCAACACTAGTAGCAGTCAGGCAGTAACCATTCACACAACTTCATCTTTTCATCATTCTTGACAAGCTAATTCTTTATTTTCTGTAAGTACTGCTTAATTTGTTTATAACTTCAGAATATTTTCCTAAATACTTCATCCTTAAATTTTCAGGGCGTACTTATTAGTGTAGCCCGAAAGTGTTTAGCAGTGCCCTGTACAGACAATGACACCTTGAGTGACATTTTCTTGTAAAAGCACAATTGAAATTTCACCAATACCTAGTTGCACTCAGGACAATTCATTTTCAGTCACAATCACTGCTCCCAGAGTTGCATACCAGATGCTCCTGACAATGATTTATATTCTCACTCCAACCGTCTAATCAATAAAAAAGGGTCTGTTGCCATGGATATGAACTTTCTCACTATCTCTGTTACCAGCTTGGTAGATATGGGCATCCTGAGGCAATGTTTTGAAATTGCTTCATGTTTACTGACAACCAGTTAATTCTCAAACAAACTGATATGTTATGTAAGAGATGTATTTACTCAATGTCACTGGAGGGGAAGCTCTCAAATAAAAGTACTTCTCATGTCAATAAGATTTTCAGTAGTACAGACACTGCACCCATAGTACACAATTCAATGTAGACATATAGACGCACATACACTGAGGCACTTAAATGTAACCTTCCTAAACCCCAAAGACCTCCTAGATGAAGTACACATAACAAATATCCTCAGCAGCCCTGAATGTAAACTTTCAAAACAACACCCACATCAACACAGAAAGACACATCTCATGGAGCCTCTACTTCTAAGCCTATAAGGGAAGCCACCACATACTCCAACATTTTGGTCATTGGAGACTCCATTGTCAGACACACTGATGCCCCTCTCATCAGGCTGAGTAAGGAGAAAGTCACGGTCAGTTTCTTATCAAGGGCTAGTATCCACCAAATTACGCATGCACTTAGGTCATTGGACCACACGTAACAGTATGACTTGGTCATAGTGCATGTGGGTGTAAATGGCCTGAGACATACCCTCCTAGACTATATGAAGAGAGACATCATGGAGATCCCAGAACACATGTCCCAGGCTGGTATGAGCCCAGCAGTCGGAGTACGTGTCCCAGGCTGGTATGAGCCCAGCAGTCGGAGTACATGTCCCAGGCTGGTATGAGCCTAGCAGTCGCAGTACGTGTCCCAGGCTGGTATGAGCCCAGCCATGAACAGCATTTTATCTTCCCCAAGGATGATGCCACAATACGAACAAAAAATAACTGACTTTAATAATTGGCTTAGTTTCCAGTATCATTCTAAGGGGGGGTCCAATATTTCTCAGCAGGGAAGGAGATGGTCAACAGACCATGCTGCTTTGCTAGAAATGGTCTGCATCTTTCCCACCTAGGCTTTCGAATATTAGCTAAATCATTGTCTTCCCCCATAGTCCCTTTTTAGGCAATGCCAAAATGAAAATACTTCTGACATAGCAAGTCAAAACCAAGAAAATCTAATGGTATTACTGCTTAATGCTAAGAGTCTAAACAAAAAAACTCCACTTCCTAGAAGCTCTCTTCACCCTAAAGAATATTGACATCTGTGCAGTCACTGAGACGCGGCTTAATGCTGTGGAGAGCACACTGACAGCTCAAGGTTCTAATGCCTTCCATACATTTAGACCAGCTACTGCAAAGACAGGGACCAAAGCTGGAAGTGCCTCAGTTTGCAACAAAAATAAATACATCGCAAGGCTGGTCAAACAGGACAATGCACTTGAGTTTCTCCATATTCAAATCACCACAGGCAAAATCCAATACCACTTCCTTGTAAGCTATAGGTCCCTCCCTATGACGCAATAAACCCATACAATGTATCTAAACTTATTAGAAACCCTAACCATCCAACCCAATACCATATTCATGGAAGAATTTAATTACCTCACTATTAAATGGGAATCCTATATGACACAAACTCCCCAGATCAGATTGTCAATACACCAACCAGGAGTGCAACCATATTGGATCTGGTCCTCACTAATATGGGAGAGTGATGTACATCCTCTAATCTAATGTCTTCTCTTTTCAGGTCACACCACAAAATGCTCCTCTTTGAAGTAAAAATAAAACCTACATCCCCACCTAACCCTGGAATATTCAGGAACTATTCTAAGGCTAACTTCCTGCTATTAAGTGATAACCTGGCAAAATGTAAAGCCCCCATAAACCCTGAAAACACTGCTGTCTATGCAGAAATGTTCACAGAAACCCTATATAAGCATGTTAATAGCTGCATAGAGACAGCTGTACCCACCAGGAAGAAGTACAGAACTAAGTCAATAAACAAGCCACCTGGTGAAATCGCAAAAATCAATCATTTGCCTAACAGAAAGAAGAAAATCAAGGCAAAATTAGGGGGTGCAGCACCCAGTACCATTAAAGCACTTTCATCAAACTAAACAAACAAATCAGAGCAGATCTCAGGTAAATTTAGTATCCCAGGCCAAGGACAACTGCAAGGCATTCTTTAGCTATGTTCACAACCTCAAAACCAATACATAATTGTGTGTAAAGCTCTTTGTAAATGGAATCACCTACACTGAGCAGGAAGTTATAGCAAACCTACTGGCCAACAAAGTCAGCTCCAACTTTATCACTCTCTCCCCCTCTCAATGAAGATATGATACGTTTTAGACTCTGAATGGGGAGATGATAAATCAGCAAGCAAAGGAGAGCAGTATTGCTGGAATTAATTCATCCTCAAGACTTGGTGAGTACCTTCATGAGGTGGACCCTGTTTTTTCACAAAATCTCACCAAGACAACATTGATATAAGTATTGTATTTTATATAGCATATTTCATGGACAGAAGTAGGTTAAAAAAAGATTGCTGGTACACAAGACCTAGGATAAAAAAGTGCCCAGTCCTGGTAGGTGTACTGGTGCCAGGACTGGAAAAAATGACAGTGCAGAATCCTGAAAATATGGAAACATTCCTACAGTGGAGCCAGGCCAGGCCTAGGGGGGACCCCCCCCCGTTGTAGAAGGAAGTAGTAGTCCACAAAAATAAAAAAATAATAGGCCAAGAAAGAGACATAAAGACAACAGAGTGGACTACTGGGGATAATAAAGAAATGATGTATTGTTACTATTATGCAAGAAGCCCAGCATTTCCACACAGAAAATATATAAAAAGATTAAGAGAGAAATATAAATATTAATAAATAAAAAAAAAATAAATAAATATTAAGAGAGAAATTAGAGGAAAGAAAAAATAGTAGCACAATAAAAATTGTCAGAAGCTTGAAATAAGAAATCGTCTTCATTAATACAACAGATTTACGAAAAAACATGACATCCAAGAAACCTTGGGCAGTTTAGAAAAGAAGAACACAAGTATAAGGAACAAAATCTAGAGATCTTTGAAAGGTATAAAAAAGGAATATGGACATTGGAAAGAAAGAGAGAGAGCTGATATGGTGCAATATTTATTGCAGTCGAGAAACCAAATTAATCAGTACAAAAAAGCAGCCCCAAAGATATAGAAAATTTCACAATATAAAAAATAAGATCACAAAGAGTGAATGTAGAACAGAAGTTTAGTAAAGCAGAATGAAAAAAAAAACAAAAGAAGCTGAAGTTACGGAAAACATGTGAAGTGAAGGATTTAGTCTAGAAAGTCTAACAGAGTTTATATCATGGCATGATGGAATATGTCCCTCAAGTAAGGAGAAACAGGAGGATCAGGAGGCATCCAAAGAAGAAATATGGACATGGGAAAGAAATAGAGATTTAATATGCTGCGATATTAATGCAAAGGAGAAAGCAAAATTACTCAATATAAAAGAGCAACAAAGAAGAGATTTGAAGAGAAATACAGGCAAAGATATCCAGATATGGAACATTTTACAATACAAAAAATTAGAAAACAAAGAGGAAAAGTAGAAAACAGGATAAGTAATGGAGAAGTTAAAGAAATAGAAACTGAGGTTATGGTGTACCTGCAAAAGGAAGGATTTAGATTAGAAACTTTAAGACTGATAACACTACAGCAGGAAAGAGTAATGGATCCCCAAATTAAGGAGAAGCCAGTGGAGAATGAAACATCTGATCAGTTGCCATATAAATATATTTTGGAACCTTCCATAGAAAACCAGTACAAAAGTTCAGTTGGAGTCGCACAGCAATTTATTTATTTATTTATTTTACATTTGTTTACTGGGAAAGTCCGACTGGATATATGTATATTTTCAGCAGAGCCCCGGGGAGAAAAGCTCCAGAAAGCAGAGTACAAATACATTAGGAACAATAGAAACATTTAGAGATAAGTATAATATGCAGTTTTCAGTAGGGTTACAAACAGATACAACTAGGAACAATAGAAACATTTAGAGATAAGTATAATATGCAGTTTTCAGTAGGGTTATAAACAGATACAACTAGGAACAATAGAAACATTTAGAGATAAGTATAATATGTAGTTTTCAGTAGGGTTACAAACAGATACAACTAGGAACAATAGAAACATTTAGAGATAAGTATAATATGCAGTTTTCAGTAGGGTTACAAACAGATACAACTAGGAACAATAGAAACATTTAGAGATAAGTATAATATGTAGTTTTCAGTAGGGTTACAAACAGATACAACTAGGAACAATAGAAACATTTAGAGATAAGTATAATATGCAGTTTTCAGTAGGGTTACAAACAGATACAACTAGGAACAATAGAAACATTTAGAGATAAGTATAATATGCAGTTTTCAGTAGGGTTACAAACAGATACAACTAGGAACAATAGAAACATTTAGAGATAAGTATAATATGCAGTTTTCAGTAGGGTTACAAACAGATACAACTAGGAACAATAGAAACATTTAGAGATAAGTATAATATGCAGTTTTCAGTAGGGTTACAAACAGATACAACTAGGAACAATAGAAACATTTAGAGATAAGTATAATATGCAGTTTTCAGTAGGGTTACAAACAGATACAACTAGGAACAATAGAAACATTTAGAGATAAGTATAATATGCAGTTTTCAGTAGGGTTACAAACAGATACAACTAGGAACAATAGAAACATTTAGAGATAAGTATAATATGCAGTTTTCAGTAGGGTTACAAACAGATACAACTAGGAACAATAGAAACATTTAGAGATAAGTATAATATGCAGTTTTCAGTAGGGTGACAAACAGATACAACTAGGAACAATAGAAACATTTAGAGATAAGTATAATATGCAGTTTTCAGTAGGGTGACAAACAGATACAACTAGGAACAATAGAAACATTTAGAGATAAGTATAATATGCAGTTTTCAGTAGGGTGACAAACAGATACAACTAGGAACAATAGAAACATTTAGAGATAAGTATAATATGCAGTTTTCAGTAGGGTTACAAACAGATACAACTAGGAACAATAGAAACATTTAGAGATAAGTATAATATGCAGTTTTCAGTAGGGTGACAAACAGATAAAACTAGGAACAATAGAAACATTTAGAGATAAGTATAATATGCAGTTTTCAGTAGGGTTACAAACAGATACAACTAGGAACAATAGAAACATTTAGAGATAAGTATAATATGCAGTTTTCAGTAGGGTTACAAACAGATACAACTAGGAACAATAGAAACATTTAGAGATAAGTATAATATGCAGTTTTCAGTAGGGTTACAAACAGATACAACTAGGAACAATAGAAACATTTAGAGATAAGTATAATATGCAGTTTTCAGTAGGGTTACAAACAGATACAACTAGGAACAATAGAAACATTTAGAGATAAGTATAATATGCAGTTTTCAGTAGGGTTACAAACAGATAAAACTAGGAACAATAGAAACATTTAGAGATAAGTATAATATGCAGTTTTCAGTAGGGTTACAAACAGATACAACTAGGAACAATAGAAACATTTAGAGATAAGTATAATATGCAGTTTTCAGTAGGGTGACAAACAGATAAAACTAGGAACAATAGAAACATTTAGAGATAAGTATAATATGCAGTTTTCAGTAGGGTTACAAACAGATACAACTAGGAACAATAGAAACATTTAGAGATAAGTATAATATGCAGTTTTCAGTAGGGTTACAAACAGATACAACTAGGAACAATAGAAACATTTAGAGATAAGTATAATATGCAGTTTTCAGTAGGGTTACAAACAGATACAACTAGGAACAATAGAAACATTTAGAGATAAGTATAATATGCAGTTTTCAGTAGGGTTACAAACAGATACAACTAGGAACAATAGAAACATTTAGAGATAAGTATAATATGCAGTTTTCAGTAGGGTTACAAACAGATACAACTAGGAACAATAGAAACATTTAGAGATAAGTATAATATGCAGTTTTCAGTAGGGTTACAAACAGATAAAACTAGGAACAATAGAAACATTTAGAGATAAGTATAATATGCAGTTTTCAGTAGGGTGACAAACAGATAAAACTAGGAACAATAGAAACATTTAGAGATAAGTATAATATGCAGTTTTCAGTAGGGTTACAAACAGATACAACTAGGAACAATAGAAACATTTAGAGATAAGTATAATATGCAGTTTTCAGTAGGGTTACAAACAGATACAACTAGGAACAATAGAAACATTTAGAGATAAGTATAATATGCAGTTTTCAGTAGGGTTACAAACAGATAAAACTAGGAACAATAGAAACATTTAGAGATAAGTATAATATGCAGTTTTCAGTAGGGTTACAAACAGATAAAACTAGGAACAATAGAAACATTTAGAGATAAGTATAATATGCAGTTTTCAGTTGGGTGATATACAGATAAAACTAGGAACAATAGAAACATTTAGAGATAAGTATAATATGCAGTTTTCAGTATGATGACAAGCAGATAAAACTAGGAACAATAGAAACATTTAGAGATAAGTATAATATGCAGTTTTCAGTAGGGTGACAAACAGATAAAACTAGGAACAATAGAAACATTTAGAGATAAGTATAATATGCAGTTTTCAGTAGGGTTACAAACAGATACAACTAGGAACAATAGAAACATTTAGAGATAAGTATAATATGCAGTTTTCAGTAGGGTTACAAACAGATACAACTAGGAACAATAGAAACATTTAGAGATAAGTATAATATGTAGTTTTCAGTAGGGTTACAAACAGATACAACTAGGAACAATAGAAACATTTAGAGATAAGTATAATATGCAGTTTTCAGTAGGGTTACAAACAGATACAACCAGGAACAATAGAAACATTTTGAAATAAGTATAATATGCAGTTTTCAGTAGGGTGACAAACATGGATAAAACATAGTAGATAACATCAAAATCATGCAGCTTCAGTTTCAGACAATAATGCATGCAGTTACAGGCTAAGTCCCATCAAGAATTCATATACTTTTTAGAGTATATGACTGAAATTCTTAGGGAGAGTTTGCAGGAACAGCGGGTGATGATTAGTCGGGGTTTAAGTAGGGACATTGCCAGTGCTGTTGGAAGTGTAGTTTGAGACTTTTTTTGAACTGGGTTAAGGAGGATTGGTGAGTTAGTTTGGCAGGTAGCATATTCCAAATTTTGCCTACTGAGTTGACGAACAGAGTCCCCAGCCACATTTATGCACTTAGTCGTTTGTACCAGCAGTTTGTCAGCAGAGTGTAGTGACCTCAGGTTGCTGTATGGTTTGATGATCTTATTTAGTGCTGGTGTTTTTTCGGATTGAGATATAGTATTTTCTGGGTTATTACAAGTTGGTTGTATCAGAGAAGACTGGTCCATTCCAGCTATCCTAGTTGAGTTAGGTTAATACAATGGTGGGGCCTAGAGGTAGCATCTGTAGCAAATGTAGCAATATGGTTGTAACAACTAGCAAGTTTGGTATGGCTGGCTTGGTTTAGGTTAGTAAGGAGTTGAAGGCATAGAGAAGGGTAGAAAGTAGGTGGGACCGAGCGATAGTGGTTCTTGCAAAAGGAGTGAGGAAAGGTTCGATCCTGTATAGGGAGCCTAGTTTTTTGTTGACAGATTTGATGGTTTTATTGACATGGATATCAGATTTTAGGGCATTATCGACTATGATGCCCAGGAATTTTTTGTGAGGAACTGGGGATATAATTGTGTCATAGTTTGTTAATTAGAGATCGGGTGGTGGATGTAGATACAGGTTGGAAGGTGAAAGGGAGTGGGGTAGTGGTTGTGGAGGAGTTTTGAAAGGAGCTGCTGGGGGTAGTTGGCTAGCTAGTGACTGGATGGTTTTGGTAAAAAAAAATGTTAATGATGTTAGCAATTTCCTCTGGAGTTTTAAGGTCACAAGTTGAGGGGGTGGGGTGGAGGTTTGATCAGAGTGGAGCAGTTTGTTTATGCCTGCCCAAAATTTTTGAGGTTTATTCTGGTGTTTTTGCTGAAGATGTTGATGAATGTTTTTTTTGTCTAACAGTGTGGCTTTCTTAGTATCATTCCTTAGTTGTCAGAATTTAATATGATCAAGTGGGTCTTTGCAGTTGCACCAATTGTCCCATGCTTTGTTTCCTGCTATGATTTTGGTTTTGGTTACTTTAGAAAGCTAGCAAGCAGTCTTCGTTTTGGCTCTGAGGGTACGGATATGAGCGTGGGAATCTAGAATGGAGACAAATTTAGAATTAAAGTAGGCTACAGCATCATCTAGTGGAGTTTTTTTAAGTATGGCCCTATTGCATGCTCTAAGTTCATTCTGAAAGTCAGTGGAGTTTATTTATTTATTTATTTATTTTATTTTACATTTGTTGACCAGGCTAGTCTAGCTGGATATGTGTCCATTTTCAATAGAGGCCCAGGGAGAAAACCTCCAAGATAAACTAAGTGAAAAACTTAAAAATAATTTTAACATAGATCTAGAAGAAGAATAAGACATATTAAGATATACATTGCAAATTACAAAATAAAACCTTGGAAGGATAAAAAGTAATAAGGTAACTATGTAGCTGCATACTTTATGTAATATGCAAAGGATAAAAAGTAACAAGGTAACTATGTAGCTGCATAAATTATGTACTATGCAAAGGATAAAAAGTAATAAGGTAACTATGTAGCTGCATACATTATGTACTGTGCTTCTAGCAGGTTATAATGTAAAAATCAGAGAGGACAAAGCAAAGAGCTTTAGTGCTAGAATATTACAACAAAACAGTGTGAAATGCAAGTAATTATACAATAAAGAAGGACAAGTGATGAAAGAGTAATTATGTAAAATGTGCAACTAGAGTATAGAAGAAAGAAAATCTTCTGTAAAGAATTTAGAGCGACAGAGAGTATGGCTAGAGAGAGAAATGTTGTGAAATAGTAAAGAACTTTGTTTACTAGAAAAGAAAATGTCTTTGTTCTTGAGTAGTATAAAAGGTGGTATTTATAAGTTAAGAATATAAAATAGTACATATGTAGTCAATAAACTTAGGTAAATCTGTTGGCTAGATGCCTAGTCTGGTTTAGAACAGGAGCACAGTCTGTGTGTTGTTAGGTAAAGTTTCAGTTTGTTTTTGAAAAGTGAGGGAGAGGGGAGAGAGGAAAGATCACTGGGGAGAAGATTCCAAGTTTTTCCAATAGCATTAGAAAAGAGAGATTCTCCAGCCTTGTTATTGAGTTTAGAGGTATGTACAAGGTTTTTGTGAGAGGAACATAGGGATTTCAGATTTATATATGGTGTGATGAGGGTGGATAGAATAGGAGTAGAGGAAGGTTTATAAAGGGTTTTATGGGCAATGGTTAGTTGGTGGAGTTTAATCACGTTTTGTAGTTCCAGCCATCCAAGCTGTTTTATATTTATGCAGTGATGGGTTCTGTAGGGGTTACCTGTAGCAAACCTACCAATATTGTTATAGGAAGTTTCCAGTTTACTAAGGTTCTTTTTTGAAAGGTTAGTAAAAATTGGTGATGCATAGAGGAGAGTAGAAATTAGATGAGTGTGCGCTATAGTTGTTCTAGCAGTGGGGGAGAGGAAAGGTCTAATCCTATATAGGGAGCCTAGTTTTTTGTTGACAGTTTTTATTGTATTATTGATATGGGTGTCAAAATTTAGGTTGTTATCTATGATAATGCCCAGAAGTTTGGTGGTTGGGTCTGGTGATATAATGGTACCATTGGTGGATATAATTGAGAAATCCAATGGAGAGGAATTCTGAGTTGGAGTAAAGAGGAGGAGTTTAGTTTTATTAGGGTTCAAAAGAAGGCAACGCTGTTTAAACCATTGTTCAACTATGTTAAATGTGTTCTGGGTAAGAGAGAGAAGTTCAGATTTGGATTTGGCTGAAAATAAAAGTGTGGAGTTGTCAGCATATTGTATGCAAGTGGCTTGGGGGATGGCTAGATGAAGGTCATTAATGAAAATTGAAAAGATGAGAGGCCCTAGTATGGACCCCCTGAGGGACACCTATGTTAACTGGTTGAAGGGTAGAAAGTGTCTTATCCCAGATTACTGCTTGTTGTCTTTTATCGAGGTAGGACTGGAACCATTTTATGGAAGGTGTATCTAAAGAGAGAGATTTGAGTATGTTGATGAGAATCTGGTGACTGACCATGTCAAAAGCTTTAGACAGGTCAATGAAGAGTGTAGAGGAAAGGTAATCAAGGTTGCATTTTTTATTTATACAATCTGTAAAGGACAGGAGGGCAGTGGTAGTGCTATGTGAGGGTCTAAAACCATGTTGACAGCTGGAAAGTAAGTTATTTTGGGTTAAGTGTTCAAGTAGTTACTTATGGACGCATTTCTCCATGATCTTTGCCAGAAGTGAAAGAAGGGCAATAGGACGGTAATTAGAGAGTTCATTGGATTGTCCACCTTTATGAAGAGGTATGATATGAGATACTTTCCATAGGCTGGGTATTTGACCTTCAGTGAGAGTCCTATTGATCAGAATAGAAATGGGATAAGCTATATCTTTGGCTGATAGTCGTAGAAAGTCGGCAGGTAGTTGGTCTGCTGAAGGAGAGCATGGTTCTTGTTGTTTCTGTTTTTAGATTTATATAGAACTTGGTGGTGGTTATCTACTTTTAATGATGCAAGTGAGTAGGTCATCACTTATATCATCTGGGGGGGTACCCATGTTATACAGGTCTGGGTGATTGTTGATAAGAATCCAGTCCAGGATACTGCCTTTGTAGTTGGATTTATTTATTCTGGTGGGTGAGGACATAAGTTGGGTATAACCATGAAGGTTTATATGGGTGGTGAGAGATTCAGAGGAACAATTGTTCCAGTCAATATTAACATCTCCTAACACCATAGTTTCATGGGAGTATGTGTTGGAAAGCCATTGGAGGAAGTCTTCTAGGGTGTTTGCATTGTTGCCTGGGGATATAAATGCAGGCAATGAATATAGATTTACTTTTGTTAAGCTGTAGTTTGCTAACTAGGGCTTCTGCATTATTGAACAAGGGGGGTTGTTGTGGGGCTAGTGTGACATCTATTGTGTTTTTAAACAGAACTGTAACTCCTCCACCTTTCCTAGTGTTATGGTCTAGTCTTAGTATGTTGTACCCTGGTGGGATAACCTAATCATTTTAATTCCTGGTTTTAGCCAGGTTTCTGTAAGACATAGCACATCGGGTGAGTAGGTAGCTAGAAGGGGATGAAGATTATGGACCTTGTTGTTAATACTCCTGATGTTTAGATGATAGGTCAGGAGAGAGTTAGGGGACCTTGAATTTGACCATATGTTGAAGGTGGTAGTGGGCTGGGAGCTTGTGGGAAGGGTGGGACCAGGCTTAGGGTGGATGTCCCCATCCCTCATCAACATACATCTCAACCTGGAAACATCAAAAATCTGGACAAGACCCATGAAAAATAGGTACAAATCTGTACGCTGATTTACATAATATTTGTATACACAATTATGTAACCCCGTCCACTCCAATGAAATTGTGTGATATCAAATTTCAAACACAAACTGAAGAACAACCAAAATATGGTACCAGTGCCCCCCTGCAGCCATTCCAATGTCCCATTACCTGGCTATTTCACCCCATTTACCATAAACACTGTGTGCATATTGCTTTACTTCTACAATTATTATTTAGATTTTAATTTTACATTTTATAGCCCAATGCACAAACACTAATAGACATCTGCTAAACAAAGCAATACTGTCTCACAATGAAAATAGACTTGGCATTAAAACTTCTCTGCCCTTGAAACTCACATTCATTGAAACAGCACTGAAACACACAGAAAATGCATCTGGCCAATGGTGGATAAATATTACCTTTGGACTGTTTTCAAATCATTGGCCCCTTGCACACAAAACAAGAAACATACATTTGTTCTTTGATACACCTTCCTGACTTTATTAAATTATATTCCTTGTATAATACAGCACACTTGTTAGAGCGCATTTTCAATTTATTGTTTGAACATTTTTCCAGTAGGCATGAAACCAAATGCATGAACTAATAATGGCAAAACTGCCCAATTCAAAACATTTCCATCATAAAAGTCTACTTTCACACCCACACAATACATAAATAGGTTCATAGGTATTTACTAGGCTATCAGCACTAGGGCCTATACAAGCCTAGCCAAAAAGGTACCCTGGCATTCGCCACCCAAGAAAATTATTTTCCTGTGCCCCTGTCAAGCAGAACCACAGAGGTGATCCCTGGGGTGAATTTCCTATTTCCCATCCAGTCATCAAGATTTTTCTTGAAGTGTGCTAATGAGGAGCTTTGTTTGATATAGATAGGTAGTTTGTTCCAGAGTATGGGAAGTCTCTCGGACAGGAATCTATCCCTCCAGCATGTTCTGTTTATTGTGGTGACAAGGTTTAGGTCCCTAGAGCATGTAGCTTGGAGGGATTGGGATTTCTTTAAGTAGAGCATGTCCAACAGCTCTGGGTTTGACATAGCTTTGTATGTTAGGCAGAGATTGCCTCTGAGTAGGCGATATGCAACAGAGTAAAGCTGGAGTTTTTTTAGGTGGTCTGGGTAGGACATCTGTTTGAGGTCAGTAATCCTCTTTGTGAGGTATTTCTGCAGCCTTTCCAGTTGTTGTAGATGTCTTGTGAGGTTTATACCAAAAGGGGTGTTATACTCTCTGATGGGTCTAATGAGTGATGAGTAGATGGGAACAATGACCTCTTTTTTCCTGGATGAGAAACCTTTTGTGATGATGTGTGCATTGTAGAAGGATTTCCTGACTACTGTAGCAATGTGATTATCAAAGGAGAGACTACTGTATAATTTTGGAAAGTTGCAAGAATAAAATGTCGTGTTACCACCATGCATTTCACTCCCAGGTCTTGAACCCAGGACCCTGTGCACTACAGTCAGAGCAGCATACCTCTATGCCATTGCTAAATCAGTAGTTTTCAAATCCCAAGAAAATAGCATAGAAACAACCAGGAATCAAAAAAGCAGCTTGACGCTATTGTGTGGATGAGATGGTAGTATTATTGTTTGCTGAATGTGTGCTTTCTGCTACCATATCCACACAATAGTGTCAAATCAGTAGTTTTCTGAAAGATAGGAAGACTGAAACTTAAATGGCTATCATTTAGTGAATTCAGTTCTCACTTCTCATAGCTGTCAACCTCTTAGCACAAAAAACCTGGACAAAGCCAATACTGGGAGAATATAACCTCAAAATAGGGACAAATTCCAAATACTGATCTTAGAAAATTGCTAGAATAAAAGGTTTTGTGTTACCATTTATTTTCTGAAGAATATGAAGTCTGAAATTAAAATGCCTGTCATTGCCACAAAAATCTTGAAAACCACAGATTTTATGAAGAACAGAATAAAAAATATGAGGCATACATCCACAAGTGGTGGCAGCTAGGTACTTTTGGCTCTTTTTACCATGTACCCAAGTTACAGGGTTTGGGCCTGAGTACCTCTAGGCACCAGGTTTATTAAAAGTAGGGCATTTACACACACGCACACATGCACACATGCACACGCGCACACACACACACACACACACACACACACACACACACACACACACACACACACACACACACACAGACACACACACACACACACTTACTTCTCGGCAAAGATAGTGCAGAATAAATTAAACATTTCTCTGTTCTGAAACTTGAGTGCAAAAGTGCAGCCATTATGATAGCTTGCAGAACAGATACTTGAAATAGTGCAAGTGCAGCCAGAACAGATTCCTAAAACATTTCATCGAGTGCAAAGATAGTGCAGCCATTATGAACATCATAACTTGTAGAACAGATACCTGAAATAGTGCAAGTGCAGCCAGAACAGAATCCTTCTGTTCACCGGTCTGCAGAATCCTTCCCTTCACTGCTCTACCCAGGACTTCCCGCAATTGCAGCCACCAGACTGTAAACATTACTTCTCGAGTGCAGGCAAAATAAATAAAAGATAGTGCAGCCAACATTTCACTGCTCTGCAGTATCCAGGACTTCCCACTTGCAAAATGTTCACCTTTCACCGCTCTGCAGTACCTAGGCTAGAATTTAAGTTTCCACTCTCAAGTGCAATTCAAAACAAAGCCAGCTGGCCCTTGAGCTCAATTCCAACAGATCGATAGCTCTGACAGAACTGATGTCATTGCACACGTGATGATGTCAAGTCAGAAAGGGCAAAAAAAATTTTAAAAAAAGCTGGGAAGAGCTGGGAAAAATTTGGAAATGCATGGGTGCCACTTGAGAATCATGGACCCCCATTATTTGGACCAAAAAACTCTGTAAAAAAAGAGTAATTTGGTACAGTTGGGAGGTATGCTCATCAGAGTAAATTGTACAGTGATTATTAGTTTCAGCGCTTTACTTATTATTTTGTGATAATATCTAGCTTTGGGGGAGATGGACCCTGGTCTAGTTAGTTGGTGGTTGTTAAAAGTGGAGAGGATAAGTTTGTAGTGAGCTAGGGGTTGGTCTGATTCACTCAACGTGGGAGCAGAGATGGTATGAGATATGGGGTGGTGAAAGTCAAGATAGGGCTGGTTTTCATAGATGGTGAGGAGATATAGCCCAGACAATATAACTGAGAGTAACATAATTGGTCTCATCTTGATAGTAGTGGTACTTGGTAAGGAATGTGGGTGGAGAATTAAGAAGGTTGTTGGCAGGAAGGGGTGGTGTATGGGGTGGAGTATGGAGGTGTGGGATATCTGTAATAGGTTGTAGGAGGGGGAGTTGTTTATTGGGTTTAAATTTAGCACTAGTGGTGGCGGGTGAGATTTGGGGGCAGGGTGGGGTATGAAGCAAGCCCAAGTGAAGCGAGGGTGAGCGGAGCGAGGCTATACCAAACTACAAAGATTTCCAGGGTCTGTGAGTATGCAGGCTTAAAGAATATAACTTTATAGTGATTTTACACAGTTCTTTTTAAAGTGAGATGCAATTTACCCAATTTACTTAATTCTTTTGAAAGTGAGCTGTGTTTTACTCAATATTGTATTAAACAAAGTTTGTAGTTTAGCCAGACAATTCCCTGACTGTTGGGAGTAAGCAAGCTTTTAACCTGAATTTTCTACAAATTTTGTATTTTAGCCAGACAATTTTACTGATTGTTGGGAGTAAGCAAGCTTTTAACCTGAAATTTGTACATATATTTATTTCTTTAGCAACTGTGAGATGAAGTAAGCAGGGGGAATGTGTTATACAGGCTGTATGCACTGTAGAATGCTTATTTTATTACTTATTACAGCAGCCTGACTAGGGAGTCTAAGACCATTAACTATCTTTTACTATGGACCCTAGGCTAGCCATAGACCCAGTTCAGCCAAGCAATCTATTAGCACAACAGTTACACTTAAGATATAGACCTTGCAGTCATTTTCCTTAGTGAGGGACAGTGCAGGAATGCCTTTCTTGTAGTTTTCAGGATGATACTTTCTTTTCAGCAAGGGAAGGAACAGGAAGCTGTGGCAACTCTGATGCAGTCCATGTTGTGGAGTGATAGGCCAGTGAGTTCCCATATGAAAGAGCATGTAATGAGACAGGATGAAACTGAACAGAATGTGGAACAACAATATACTCTGGAACTTTCTGTAGAATGCCTGCAGGAAATGGAGAACAAAGAATGTGTCCTCAGCTTACAAGAAAATGATAAGAGAAGAGTTGCTTCATTTAATAGAGATGGGCAGACATATTCAGATCGGAGAAAGAAATAGACTACAGAACATCAATAAAACCCAAAAAAGTTTGACATTTGCTAAAACAAATGAACTCAGTAACTAAGACTGTTCATAGAAATTCATGCAATATAAAAGAAGCAAATATGATATATTACTGTGCAGCCAAATTAATAACAGATAAAATTCTACCACAAATACACAGGGCAGTAAGGGAAATGAAGGGGAGAAATCAAATGCCATCATGGAGTTATTGAATGGAGAAAACTATAAAGCAATTAAAACACAAAGTGTCACTGTTGGAAGGGTATAGAAGATGAAGCAGATCATCAAAAATATTAAGAAAGATAGACGTGATAAAAGTTCTAATACGCACAGTATTAGAACAGTTCAGGATCTATTGTGTGCTATTGCAAATTAAGTAAAAATATCACAACAGGTTGAAAAACTTAGAAGATATGCAGATAAATATAACGGAAAAGTACAAAATAAGCAATTTATTGATGATCCTACAAAGTTTTATAGAGAATTGGCAAACAAGGCAAAGGGCATTGAAATACCATAAAAAAAGAAAAAAAATATATATATTTTTGAGACATATCTATGAAGATCCTATGGAACATAACAAAGATACTGAATGGATAGAAGAGGTAAAAAAAAGAATAAGAATTTCAAATATACTGATTATAAAATGGAATGAAGTAACAGCCAGAGAGATTGAAAGAAAGTTAAGAAAAGCTCCTAACTGGAAAACCCCAGGCCCAGATACACTGTCTAATTTCTGGATAAAAGATAGATAAAAGACATGAGTAAGAACTATTTATATGCTCACCCCAAACAGACATCAATCTGGTTTACAACAGGGAAAACAATGCTCACACTTAAGAGCAAAACTGCAAGCTATCCTAAAAACTATAGACCAACAACTTGCCTTCCAACGATGTATAAACTATACACTGAAAATGATGGCAACAATAGTTTATGGCCATTTAGAAGAAAACTCAATCATGGCAATAGAACAAAAGGGTAACAAAAGAAAGTCACATGGAACAAAGGATCATCTGTTGTTAAAGAAAGTCATAATGGTGAACTGTAACAAGGACAAGAATCTAAGGTTAGCATGGACAGACTACAAAAAAGCATTTCAAAGCATCCCACATTAATGGATACAAGAGTACTTAAAATGTATAAGATACACCCTACACTAATCAATTACATTACAGTGACCATGAAACAGTGGCAAACCACTTTGCAGTTAAGGCATGATAAAGGGAAAATTATTATTCCAGGGATGACAATTCAAAGGGGGATATTCCAGAGTGACTCTTGGTCACCGCTGCTCTTTTGTCTTGCCCTTAACCTATTAAGTTGTCTATTTAACAGTTTACGTCATGGCTACAATTTGGCTCCCAGAAAACAATAAGTGTAAAGACTTCTCATTTTCTTTTAGTGGGTGATTTAAAACTGTATAGTTCATCAGATAAGGAACTGAAACCCAACTGTAATTGGTCAAAACTTTTTCAGATGATACAAAAATGTCATTTGGGACTGATGAATGTGGAAAAGCAATGTTTAAAGCAAGAAAGCTACAGCACCAAGAAAACATCATCCTTGGAAAAGGAATGTGATATTTGAGAATGTGAGCAAGAGGTAATGTATAAATACTTGAGAACTGATGAAGGATCAACAATACAGCATGAACAAATGTGAATAAAACTTAATAAGGAATTTTTAGAAGATTAAAATTAATACTGAAAACAGCATTGCATCTAGGAACAAAGTCTTACGTATAATGTTCCTTTTGAAGAGGGCCAAAGAGGTGCTCTGCTTGACATGTATGGGCAGTCTATTCCAGAGTATGGGGAGTACTCTTTTGGTATGTACCTCACAAGACATCTGCAACAGCTGGAAAGGCCACAGAAATACCTCACTAAAAGAATCACAGGCCTGAAGAAGATGCCCTATGCTGACCATCTAAAAAAAACTCCAGCTATACTCTGTGGCATATCGTCTACTCAGAGGTGATCTCTGCTTAACATACAAGGCCATGTCAAACCCTGAGCTGCTGGACATGCTCCACTTAAAGAAATCCCAATCCCTCAGAGCCACATGCTCCAGGGATCTAAACCTTGTCATCCCAATGAACAAAACATGCTGGAGGGGTAGGTTCCTGACCCAGAGACTCCCCAGACTCTGGAATAGATTGCCCACACATGTCAAGAAGAGTGCCTCTTTGGCCCTCTTCAAAAGGAATCTTGACAATTGGATGGGAGATAGGAAATTCACCTTGGGGATCACATCAGTCACCCTGCTAGACAGGGGCCCAGGAAAGTAAATATTGTGGGAAGAAATATCCAGGGAATTGTTATGGCTAGGCTTGTATAGGCCCTAGGGCTGATAGCCCAGTGCCAACTTATGAACCTATTTGCTCTTCCTGTCCTAACATACAGTTTTGGAGTGACTGACTGGCCCCAAAATGTGTTGTATAAGTTAGACAGGAAAACAAGAAGGATGCTTCATGTTTATCAACTGATTTATAAAAAATCAGTGTATACCAAGACTATATATTTCACACTCTGAAGGAGGGATGGTCCTCCTTGAAATTTATTACATGTATAGATCTGCAGTTGTGGGACTCCACACATATCTACTGACCTCACAAGACCCAAATGTAGTGAAAGTTTTGAAACATGAGGAGAATAAATCTAAGATGACTTCTGTGCTTAATCTAGCAGAAGCATATCGACGTCAAGCAGGAATGGAAATCAAACCAGAAGTAGATAAAAAATAGTCAGCAACTGAATGTCCCAAAAAAAAACAAAAGAGAATATAAGGTGAAGGACCAGATGAGAAGGCAAGAAATGTGGAAAATGCATAAATATAGTTGCAAATATAGAAAACTCTTGAAACAACCTCATGTTGATCAGGATCAAATGCAGGAATGGTTAAGGAGAGGGGAATTTAAACCAAAAGTTGAAAGGTTATTCATGGCCCAAGATAGTAGACTACGTACATGTTGGTGTATAAAGTCCATTGAACACATGGGAATAATAGACAAATGTAGGTTCTGTAAAGCAGAATTGGAAACAGTCACACATCTTGTTGCTGGTTGTGATATACTAATGGCAGAAGGACTGTATACTGAAAGGCATAATAATGTAGCATGACTGTTACAGTAGAGATAGTTCAAATATTATAATACTGAAGTAGCTGAAAAACACTGGAAACATGAACCTCAAACCATCATAGAAAATGATGGTTTATATCACATGGGATCACTCATTACCAACAGTTCAAAATATAGATGTGAAAAAAACAGCTATACTAGTCAATGAAAAGAATACAAAAGTAGCATAGATTATTGAAACTGCTACACTTAATTATTACATCTTAATTACAGAGAGAACAAAGTAATAAAATACCAGGATTTGCAGGAAACAATGAGGGTAACGTGGAAGAAGGATACCAATACAGTTCCATTAGTAGTAGGAGCACTGGGTCTTATAAAAATATAATTCACAGTTGTACTTAGATATGTTACGATACATGCAACTCCATATGAATTCCAGTAGGAGTCATTACTGGGCATATTGCGGATGTTGCAAAGAGCACTTCTGCTTAGCAACAAAGATTGAAACAATACTAATTTATGATCTTAAATCATACTTTGACTTAGGAATGGGGTCCATTCCCATCATAGTATTAGAAACTCAAAAGAATTTGAAAAATTAAAAAAAGTGGGGCGCCAGAAGATATAGCAAACCTACTGACCAACAAATTCAGCTCCAGCTTAACCCCTCTGTCTTCCACAACCTTCCCTCTGAAAGTACCATCAAATATAACTCCCCCTCTTATCACTAAAGAACAGGTTCTTAATGCTATTTCTAAGGCCAAGAACACTACATCACTGAGCCCAGACAATATCCCAGGATGCCTTCTAAATAGCATGAAACATGACCTATCAGGCCCTCTGGAATTGCTGTTTTACTGTAGCCTCCAAATAGACTTCATGCGTCATGAATGGATAACAGCAACAGTTATCCCTGTGCACAAAGTTGGGCCATCTACAAACCTTGAAAACTACAGACCCATAAGTCTCATTAGTATTATATGTAAAGCCATGGAAAGAATTATCATGGAAATAATTGATAGAGATATAGTAAACTTCCAGACATTGGACCCAACCCAGTTTCATTTCATCAAGGGCAGATCATACCTACTCAACCTGGTGGACTTCTTTGAGAAGGTCACCAAAGCAATGGATGAGGGCAAAGTGGTTTACATTGCCTACCTTGATCTGGCCTAGACATGTGACACAATACCCCACTCAAGCATTGTTGACAAACTCAGGAGGTTAGGTCCAAACCCTTATATGACTTGGTGGATAGCCAGCAGACTCACAGACAGGACCCAAGTAGTTAAACTTGGGGAGTTCACCTTTACAAAAAAGCTAGTCACAAGCAAAGTCCCTCTGGGATAAGTCCTGGGATGGATCCTTTTTGACATTAACTTCTCTGAAGTCAAAACCAATGTCAGTGGCCTCTGGTTGACTAAATTTGCAGATGATTACATATTAGGAGCTGACAGAAATGTTCTGCAGGAGGGGCTGACACAGACAAACAACTCTTGTCAAAGCCATGTAATAAAACTAAATCCCAAAAAATGGTAATAGTATCCCTTGGGAAGACATCTACCCCTGACAGATATATTGACAACACAACCCTTAAAGGTGACCCAGTAGTCAGCAACTTAGGGACACACATATACAGTAATCTAGCCTTTGACCATCATGTGTCTATAGTAGTGAGGAAATTATTCTATTTTGTGCAGCTTATAAACAAAGGTATGGCATCTAAGTCAAAGGAAGTCATTGTTCCACAGTATTTGACATTCATCAGACCTATCACTGAGTACAATGCCCCTTTTGGTATGTACTTAACCAGACATATCCAACAACTGAAACATCTACAGAGGTTCCTCACTAAAAGACTACAAGGAGTAAGAACCCGGTCCAATGCAGACTGCCTCAGGGCCCTATTCCTGTATTCTATCTCCTACAGACTGTTGATGGGAGATCAATGCGTGACATATATGGCATTATCAGACTCCACTCTGATAGACCTCCTGCATATACACAAAACAAGCAGCACCACAATTGCTCATTCTAAAGACTTAACCCTTGCCTGTGATATAAACAGGACCTGCTGGAGAGACAGGTATGTATCCCAGAGACTACTCCATTTCTGGTATAGGCTCCCCATCAATGTGAATCAGAGTTCCTCCCTAATCTAATTCAGGTGTAACTTGGACAACTGGATGTGGAGCAAGAAATTCATCCTTGGTTTGGCACCTCTGTCTCTAATGGACACAGACAGCCTGTAAATGGCTCATCATGCTGGCCCCTGAGTGCAAATGTTTCATCTCTCAAGCTCCTACTTACACTTATCATGGGTTCCAGAACTTGTTAGAGATTTTAGATGCATGGCTAGACTTAAAAAAACCATTATGGTCATTAGCCGAGTAAACACTTATGAACTTAAGTGTCGACAGTAGTGAGGAAATCATTCTATAGTGTACAATGTATAAATGATGATATGGCATCTAGGTCCAAGGAGGTCATTGTTCCGCTGTATTTGGCATTCTTCAGACCTATCATTGAGTACAATGTCCCCTTTGGTATGTATCTAACCAGGCATATACAACAACTGGAAATTCCTCAGAGGTTCCTCACTAAAAGAAAACAGGGTGTAATTTAATGTCCTATGTAGACCCCCTAAAGGCCCTATCCACATAGTCTGTCTCCTACAGGCTGCTGAGGGAAGATCTGTGCCTGGTGAAAAATGCATTGTCAGCCCCCTTACCTGATGGACCTCCTGCATATTTGCAAAACAAACAACACCAGAAGTATCTGTTCTAAAGATTTAAACATTGCCTGTGATATAAATAGGACCTGCTGAAGAGACAGGTATGTACCCCAGAGACAACCCCTTTTCTGGACTAAGCTCCTCATCTGTGTGAAGCAGAGTTCCTCCCTAACTCAGTTCAAGTGTAAATTTGTAACTTAGGTAATTGAATAAAGAACAGGAAATTCAACCCTGGTTTGGCACCTATGTCTCTAATGGACACAGGCAGCCTGTAAATGGTTCATCTCTCAGGCCCCAGTTTGTAAATCTTTCACCTCCCAATCCCCTGCTTACACTTATCAAGGGTATCATAACTTTCCAGAGTTTTGGGATGCATGACTAGGCTTAAAAAGGCTGTTGTGATCATTAGCCTAGTAAACACCTATGAACCTATGAAGAGGAAGGCAACCAGTGCAGGGAGTGAGAAGGGCTGCAGGAGATGTGAAGTTGACGGATAAAGTCTGCATGTAGCAGAAGCAGTAGCATAGGCCAGGATGTGAAGAACATGGCAGCCGACATAATGAAAGAAACAAAAGTATCTGTGATTAAACTCTCTGAAAAAGAGAAAACAGATTACAGTGAAACTGGCCTTTTGGTTTACATTTCTTTAAAATGTAGGACTAGATGACCATAGCAGTTACCAAATGTGTCATAGAATACTGTGGTCTCTCTCTGTCTCTGCAGTTAATGGGGGCTATTGTGTTTCACTTCATTGATATTCAGTGTTAAACTCTTAGCCGAGAGGGTTTCTCTGTATTTATAAATGTTAGTCACATATCTTTGAATTTATTACTGTTCAGTATATCTGTGTTGTTTGGCTTCTGCTACATACCTACAATCAACTGCATTACTAGCTGAGGTAAATACAAACTTGCAGTGTTAAAAATTGCACTACATTTTATTTTTCTAATTGTTTCATTGAATATTGTGGTCTGTGTCTCACTGTAGTTATTTATTTTTCTATTTAATTGTTTCATAGAATACTGTGGTCTCTCTTTCTGTCTCTGCAGTTAGTTTCCTACCCACTGTTCCTATTCTTGTTCTGGTATTAATCCTGGTGGCTTTAGAATTGCCCGCCCCTCCTGTAAATATGTATGTGAACAATCCTACTGGGTCTATCTCATTTCCTCACTCAACCGAGTACAGTGAGATCATATTTTGACTTCAGACACTCCTATCAGTCCCATCTGTTCAGCTCTATCCCAGCTCTATTCCAGTCTAGTGTCACTAGCTCATTCTACCTAATACAGAGAGAACATTTGTGAAGGGCAAGCCACTTAGGTCCTTAATTTTTAATTATTTTCTTTTTCTCCTTTTCCAAAAAAAATTTTTTTCTATGCTTGTTTCCTATAACTAGTCTAGCCCAGATACAGATTTGCTGTAACCAGGACTGTTTGTAAGCTTCTGAGACCCCAAAGCCTTTCTGTGTTGGGGGGAAGCCTCCTAGCTTATCAGTGGGAATGGTAAGCACTAGGTAGCCTATCTACCATAAGAGTGGTTTCTGGCCCAGAAATTGTAGTTTATTGGCCATTTGTGCAGTTTTTCCATCTCTTTCAACTTTCTGGTTTAAAAGCTCACATTTGCGCACAGTTCCCATCTTTTCTGTAACTAGTCGAGTCCAGATACAGATTTGCTGTAACCAGAACTGTTTGTAAGCTTCTGAGCCCCCTAAGCCTTTCTGTATAGGAGAGAAGCCTTCTAGCTTATCAGTGGGAGTGGTAAGCACTAGGTAGCCTATCTACCATAAGAGTGGTTTCTGGCCCAGAAATTGTAGTTTATTGGCCGTTTGGGCAGTTTTTCCATCTCTTTCAACCTTCTGGTTTAAAAGCCCATGTTTGTGCTCTATTCCCATTTTTCCTGTAACTAGTCTAGTCCAGATACAGATTTGCTATATCCAGGACTGTTTGTAAGCTTCTGATCCCCCCAAGCCTTTATGTGTTGGAGGGAAGCCTTCTAGCTTATCAGTGAAAGTGGTAAGCACTAGGTAGCCTGTCTACCACAAGAGTGGTTTCTGGCCCAGAAATTGTAGTTTATTGGTCATTTGGGCAGTTTTTCCATCTCTTTCAAGTTTCTGGTTTTAAAGCCACCATTTGCACTCATTTCCCACCTTTCCTGTAACTAGTCTAGTCCAGATACAGATTTGCTGTATCCAAGACTGTTTGTTAACTTCTGAGCCCCCCCAAACCTTTCTGTGTTGGAGGGAAGCATTCTAGCTTATCAGTGGGAGTGGTAAGCACTAGGTAGCCTATCTACCACAAGATCCAGGTACAGATTCTTAGTTTTAGCACTTGAATTTGCTTATTTGTGCTCAGAACTTGTTCAGAACTTGTTGTTTGCACTAAATAAGCTACAAATTACTACAGCATTCAACCTTCCTCTTTACCTAGAGGAAAACAGTTTTTGTACTTATTTTTTTCACTTGCTTAGAGAAAAACAGCTCTTATACTCACTTTCCTCACTTGTCTAGAGGAAAGTAATTTTTTATTCAGGCATGTCCAAGGGTCAGGTCCCAGTATTCTCTCCTGTTTATCTGATGAATTTGGGCATCTTGAGGCAATGTAGCAATTGCCTCATGTACACAGACAGCTCTCTCTTCCTACCACCCAACACCACAACCTGTGAGACATGCACTTATCTAGCCAAACTGGAGGTAAAGCTCTCTCCCACCAAGACTGAACTTGACAGTCAAGTGGAGAAGGTAAACACTTGCACCACACCACACACATCACATAGTCTCACTAAACCTACAGTACCAAAATCCACACATAGAAACACAAAAACATTTGCAGAGGCTCTCAAAAATAATCTGCTCAAGCAAGAGACCTCCAAAACAGAAATGCAAGCAACCTCCAACCCCAAACACAACCTAAATGACACATAGCATGCAGACTCAGTATGCCAATAAACCACAGCCCATAAGGCAAACCAACATACCCAACACAGGTGACTCTATAGTCAGGCACACTGATGTCCCACTCACCAGGGTAAACAAGGAAAAGGTTACTGTCAGCTGCCTGTCAGGTGCCAGGATCCGTCACATAACCCACACACTCAGGTCACTCCACAACAAGTACAAATATGACTCTGGCATTGTCCATGTTGGTATGAACAACCTGAGACATACCTCCCTGGGCTACATGAAAAGAGACATGAAAGAGCTTTCTGATCATGTATACCAGGCAGGTATGACCCTAGCCCTGAGTAGCATCCTGACATCGTCCAGAATGATACCACAGTACAAGGACAAAATGATTGACTTCAACAATTGGCTAAGCTTCTGGTGTCATTCTAAGGGGAACCAGTATCTGTCTGCCTGGGAAGACATGGTCGACAGACCAAGATGCTTTGCCAGAGATGGCCTGCACCTGTCACCCCTGAGATTCCGGATACTGACTAAGGCTCTTACCACACTTATAGTGCCTTTTTTAGGCAAGGTTCAAATGACAATTTCACCACCGTAACAGGAACAGGTAAGCAAAAACTGAGAGTAATGCTACTCAATGCTAGAAGTCTAAATCTCAAAATGCACTCACTCGAGGCACTCCTTAAAATGATGAACATCGATATCTGTGCAATGACTGAGACCTGGTTCAAGGTTCTAAAGAGCACCCCTGCATTACCAGGCTATAAGTCATACCACACTTTTCAGCCATCTAACCTGGACCAGAACACCAAAGGTGGAGGTGTGTCCATATTTATTAAGGATATCCACACCTCCAGGCTAGTTGCGCAGAATAATGCATCCAAGGTTATCCAAGTACAACTAACTCTGGGCAAAACTGCAATCCAAATTGTAGCTTGCTACAGATCCCCCACATGCCCCAGGATTCTCACTCCTCTTTTCTTGATATATACTGGAAAATATTAGGGTTCAACCAAACACCCTAATAATGGGCAATTTCAACTACCCCACCATTAACTGGGAAAACTACTCATGTACCAACTCCTTCACTCAACGCTTTCAAGAAATATGCATGATTTTAGTTGTTGTACTTAGAACATAATGCACGCACACATACACACACACACACACACACACACACACACACACACACACACACACACACACATATATATATATATACACACACATATACATATTATACACACACACAGCTATATATATATATATATATATATATATATATATATATATATATATATGAGTGCTACAGAATCCTGAAAGACCAAAATCCTGAGACAAAAATCCCGAAAGTTCAAAATCCTGAAAACACACAGGATACCAACACTTACTATATTCCAGCACAAGTACATACAGAAACATATTACCTTTCAACAATAGACAGGGGGCAAGCCCCCCATGCAACCCCATGTGGTGGGCAAGTCTCCCACACCCCTGCTACTTAAATATATCAACTCCCAGATTGCACTTCACTACACTAAGTGCAATCTCAGAGTTGATATATTTAAATAGCAATGGGTGTGGGGAGTGCAGGAGGCTTGCCCCACTGCTTATACTTGGAGAAGAGTAATATGGTTTGCATTTTATTTGATGTTCTTCGTTTCTCACTGCTGCAGTCATCACCATTGGGTTATCCATGCTGTGATAGCCCTCAGTTGGTCTGAATATCAGAGTCAAGGTTTTGTGCATCGGCTGCTGTTGCTTGCTGGGTGACATCAGGTCATGCACGCTATAAAGGAGAGCAGGCGACACCATTACCTCAGTCTTTCTTGCCATGAAGCCCATTGCAGAAGCAATTCACAATAGTGCCGGTCAGCTGTTTCCAGATTTCGAACTTCAGCTGAACCTCTAAAGCTAAGTACCCCATTGGGGATCCTTCCTTTTTCTTGCACTAACAGATGTCTGAAAAAGTCAAAAACTGTCTCACCTGTGGAAAGCAAATACCACATTGAGACTTCCATTCTTACTGCATCATTTGCTTAGGCCTAGATCATGACGTACCCCTCTGTCAGTTCTGTGCCCTCTTTAACGCTAGAACTATTCATCATAGAGCTCTGTTTGTAGCCAGTTATTTTCGTCTTCCACCTCCGACTACCGATATGGCATCTGTCAGTCAGCAAACCACAGATCTTCTGAAAAAACGTAAAGATAAGGATAGAGACAGACTGCATAAGGCCAAGTCTTTGATGACTCCACTGCTAAATGGGTCGTCAATTCTTCAGAATTCAGTGAGGTGCTTTCGCAGCCCTGGATGCCTCTACTGAGACCCTTTCAGAGTCCTCTATGCTGCAGATGTCTGGATTGTCTAACGAGCCTTCAGCTGTCTCACCCTCGGTTGGGTCCGGAGCCACTAAGCAGGCACCGGCTTCTGAGGATACAACTCGCACTTCAGATTTCACTTCAAGGCCTTCACTCTCTCTTCTGACTATTACACTGACAGCACCGAGGGGTACCCTTCAGGCCAGATTTAGACCTGCTCCAAAGAAAACAGCTAAAATTCTCCATTCTACTACTCCTCCACCTTCTCAAGCTAGAGTGCTTAAAATGGTGGCAGATCTCAACACTTTCATCTGGGGTAATCAGGCCACTGCAGCCAAAAGGAGAAGGGATCCTTCTCCCAACATCCTGCCGGATTTAAAAAACTCAAAGGGATCTGATTCCTCTGTTTTTGAAGAGGAAAATCCTCTTACTACCTATGAAGATTCAGATGCAGAAGAATCTATCCCTTCTGCATCACCTCCGGAGGACATTTCCTTTGGGGAAACCCTCCACACACTCAGGGAACACATCCAATGGGAATCAATGGATTTCCCTCAATCCAGAAAAGACTAAGAGAATTTCTGGACCTACCCCAGCATAGGCCTCTGGCCATCCCACCCATCATGGAGGTGGTAGATGATGTTTACCAAGAATCCAATCTTACCCCTGACACCCTTCCACCTGCACCCAGAAAACCTGACAGGTATTACAGAGTACGTGACTCACATAAATTCCTTTACAGAAATCCTATAGCAGACCCAGAGGTGATTAGTCAGGGACCCAAGGGAGTTAAGGTTACCTCTGCAAAGAATCCTACTCCCTCAGACAAGGAATCCAGGGCTCTAGACAGATGAGGTAAGAAAGTATATACCTCTGCAACTTTAACTATAAGGGCTCTCAAGTGTCAGTTCCATATGTTGAATATCAACAGCACAATTTGGGACTTTTGAAACAGAAAATTTCTGCTTTACCAGATTTTTGCCAATAATAAAGAGATAGCAGAATTACTGCACTCTTCATCTCAGGTGGCAAAGCACTCCTTGCACTGTGGGTTTGACGCCCTAGAAACTTCTAGCAGGGCAACCGTGACAGGATCTGTTATCAGAAGACATGCATGATTGAAGGAACAACCTCTCCCTGATCATGTCAAAGCTAAATCATGGATTCACCTCTTGACAAAGACTGCTTGTTCAGACAGTAAACTGAAGAGGTACTTAAAAAGATGGAAGACAAAGCAAAATCGATGCAGACTGTTAACGATGTCCTTCAGGTACAACCTCCTAGGTTCAGTAGAAATGTTCCCTCTAAACACTGGTCTTTTCCTACACCAATCAGGCAGGCACAAGGCAAAACCTGTAGGGACAGACCCATCAGGGCAAAAACTCAGGGCCAGCAAAGAACTAAACAGTGCCCCCCCCCAACTCTAGAGCAGGGAGTTCAAAAACAACTATGTATGCAGAAAACTCTCAATGACTACTTTTTCCATCTCTGCCTGCCTCCATCACACCAAAAGCTAGGAGGAAGGCTATCTCTATGCAGAAAAAATTGGAAGTCTATAACAAAAGATCAGTGGGTCTTAAAAATCATAGGGTGTACAAATTCAATTTCCAAGAACTACCACCTCCAAGAGGGTACCCAGACCTACCCCCAAACCAGTGGGCAGAATCACTAAAACAAGTGCTAAACCTAATATCTCTAGGGGCAGTAGAACCAGCACCTCCAGAACAAGTTGCAAAAAGATTCTATTTCAGACTATTCCTTGTGCCCAGGAAAGAGGGAACTTGGCATCCCATCCTGGACCTATCCTTTCTCAATACTTTCCTGGTAATTCCAAAATTCAAAATGCTTACCTTACAACAGCTTCTACCTATGCTGTCAAACAAAGTTTAGACCTAAAGGATGCTTACCTGCACATCCCAATAAGGGAATCTTGCAGAAAATTTCTGTGTTTCAGAGCAGGATCATTGCACTTTCAATTCTCTGCTTTGCCATTTGGCTTATCTACTGCTACAAGGGTAATCACCAGATGTCTAGCTCCTGCCATTGCCTTTTGCAGGCAAAACAATGTACAGATTTACCATTACCTGGACGATTGTCTCATCCATGCAGACTGCAAGGAACTGCTCCTGCAGCACTTCTCATTTGTAAAAACCCTAGTCACCTCTCTGGGGTTCGCTATCAATGAAAGGAAATCAAAACAGACTCCTACCAGAAAAATCATATTCCTGGGAGCCTTATTGGACACTGAACAGCAAATGGCCTTTCTGTCCCCAGAAAAGCAAATGTTTCTACCAAAATACTTCACTACTCTGGCCTCCCAATCCCAGCTTTCAGCCAGGAAGTTCCTGCAAGCTCTAGGGTACATGGCCTCATGCATCCCCCTGGTACCTCTGGCCAGACTACACATGAGGAAAATTCAGTGGTACCTAAATAACCTATGGTGTCAACACTCTCAACCTCTGGACACTTCCCTGTCTGTGATCCCTTGCATAAGATCAAAGTTCCTCTGGTGGGCCTTGGCCTGTGTTCTGAGCATGGGAGTTCCATTCACCCTCCATCCGTCAGACCAGACCATAACTACAGATACTTCAGACATAGCCTGGGGTGCCCGCCTGGAAGGCAGATGTGCCCAGGGTCAATAAGGATGCTCAAATACTACCCTTGCACATCAACCAAAAGCAGTGCAAAACTCTCTGGCATCCTTCAAACCCTACCTCAAATGGGGGTTCTTCTAATAAAAACAGACAACACCACAGTGATGTGGTACATCAACAAACAGGGAGGGACTCAATCTTACCCCCTGTGCAGACTAGCCATGAACCTGTGGCTAGCAGCCTCATCCATGGGACTACATCTTATAGCTCAATACCTATAGGGCATCAACAACACCCTAGCAGACTATTTAAGCAGAAACCTTCTGGAACCACATGAATGGCAAATCCACAGATACATTTTTCTGCAAATTACCCACACATAGGGGACCCCACAGGTGGCCCTCTTTGTCTCCCATTTAAATCATCAAGTACAGAAATTCTGTACCAGAGAGTACCATCACCTGGCCTAGAAGGTCAATGCCCTGACCTTCCCTTGGAATACCCTCTTTGTGTAAGCATTTCCACCCCTTCCTCTCATTCCAAAAGTTCTAATCAAAATAAGGGAGTAAAAACCAAAAGCAATACTGATTGCCCACAGATTGTCCCAAACAGCATTGGTACCAACTGCTGCACAGGCTATCTCTCCAACCCCCCTGGCAGCTACCTCTGATACCTCACCTGCTATCCTGGAGGTGGGACTATTCTGCACCCAGACCTGCCAACACTCAAGCTCTCAGCATGGCTTATTCTACCATAACCAACAAGGAATCTATGCAAAGCAAGCAAGTCCTTGACATCATTACAGAAACCAGAAGGCTTAGTGCCAGAAAATCTTATGCTGGAAAATGGTAAAGATTCTGCTCCTGGAGCCAGTCCAAGGGGGCAGACATGCATCTGCCCTTCATTCCTCTTATTCAAAATTATCTGGCCGAGCTTCTTCATAAGGGTCTCAACTTCTCCTCCATAAAGATACATGCCTGTACCATCTCGGTACACTTTGATACGGAACAGCCTTTGTTCTTCTACCCTCATATAAAACAATTCCTTAAAGATGCCTCTAATATCAGGCCTCCCAGAAGACAGCCCACCCCAGCCTGGGATCTGAACTATGTTTTAAAAAAGCTTACTCTGTCCCCCTTCGAGTTTGCAGTATCCTGAGAATTAAAGGACCTCTCTTGGAAGACTGCCTTTCTCCTGGCTGTCACTTCAGCCAGGAGAGTGTCAGAGCTGCAAGCCTTAATGGCCATTGAGCCATTTATCATCTTCAGTGCAGACAGGGTCTTCCTGAGAACCAACCCCTCCTTCATGCCAAAGGTGGTTTCAGATGTTACCCTCAACCAGGCCATCCACCTGCCCACCTTCTTCCCTAACTCTCAGGACAAGGGGAAAGGATACTGCATTCTTTGCATATGCACATACAACTCAGATTGTATCTGGATTGTACTAAGACATTCAGGAAAACTGACCAGCTCATGGGCACAGGGGAAACCTATATCCAAACAGACCTCCAAATGGATAGCACTCTGCATCCAATTGTGCTACTCCTTCCATGGAAAACCTCCCCCTAGGACCTACAGAACCCATTCCACTAGGGCAACCTCTACTTCCACAGCATTCCTTAGAGGGTACCCATCAAGGACATCCTGGAAGCTACCACATGGACTTCTGTCTACACCTTCACCAAGCATTACCATCTGAATCTATTTTCAAAAGCTAGGCCTGGGTTTGCCTCTTCAGTTCTGCAGGGCATGCTCTCCCAATCTTAACTTTCTATCAACTTTCCCGCCTTCTACTCAGCTTTGGGGAATCTTCTCAATGGTGATGACAGCAGCAGTGAGAAACAAAGAACACAGTACAGTTGTGCACACTTACCATAAATGTAGATGTTTGAGTGTGTTCACTGTTTCAGTATACACATAGTACAGTTGTGTACACTTACCATACATGTAGATGTTCGAGTGTGTTCACTGTTTCAGTATACACATAGTACAGTTGTGTACACTTACCATAAATGTAGATGTTCGAGTGTGTTCACTGTTTCAGTATACACATAGTACAGTTGTGCACACTTACCATAAATGTAGATGTTTGAGTTCTCACTGCTGCAGTCATGCTTCCATCTCTCCTTCCCCTTATATCTGCTGTCCTTAGAGTCGCACATTTTTCTATAGCGGTCTCTCACCCCAGGACTACCTACTAATTATTAAAATTGGACCTTTTTGGTTGGTTAAGGCAAGAAAACCTAAGGTAATGGCATTGCCTGATCTCCTTTATAGCTCAGACGACCTGACGTCACCCAGCAAGTGACAGCAGCTGAAGCACAAAACCTTGACTCTGGTATTCGGACTGACTGAGGGCCACCACAGCATGGATAACCCAATGATGATGACTGCAGCAGTGAGAACACTCGAACATCTACCTTTATGGTAAGTCTACACAACTGTATGTTTCTGTATGTACTTGTGCTGGAATATAGTTAGTGTTGGTATTCTGAGTGTTTTCAGGATTTTGAGTTTTCAGTATTTTGAACTTTCAAGATTTTGGTCTCAGGATTTTGGTCTTTCGGGATTTTGTAGCACTCCCATATATATATATATATATATATATATATATATATATATATATTTATTTATTTATCTATATATATATATATATATATATATATATATATATATATATATATATATATATGTATATATATATATATATATATATATTTATATCTATATCAAAGTTCAAAAAGTTCAAGTTCAAAAATAACTTTATTGCCATTCACACTATATACAATGCACAGCTGAATGAAATTTCATTGTTTCCAAGCACATGTACAAATCAGAAAATCATATCAACACAGAAACAAAAACACATACACAAACATCTGTGGCAGCAGTTACAAGTGAAAGCACAGAAAGCACAAGGCTCTATCAACTGCGACCTCCAACAGTCGAGTCCAACATTGCCGCCAACTCTCTCTGCAACACCAGCATATCCCAAGTCCAATCTGGTTCCAATCTGCATCACAGACCAACATACAATACAAGCATAAGCCTGGCAGACAAAAATCAGGTATCTGATTCTGTATTTGGAGCAACCACCACTACCCGAAGGCCGGAATGTCCACAGCCAACACAGCGATCATCCAACAGACCAACCATCCACACCACCACAGTTATCACTCCACCGCAGACACCATCATCAGCCTACAATCAAACCTGGATCTCTCAGACCAACAACAAATCTGGACCCCTAAATCAAACCTGGCACCAAAGTCTGGTCACCGCTCTCCGTCCTCCACACTATGTACTCACACACTTCACCACTGAGGCCCAAAGCTTCCTTTTTTTGTTGTATTCAGTTCAGCAACATCATAAACTGAACATGACATGACACCATGGACATCACAGCACTTGCCAGGTCAGACAGATCACTCAGCGAACTACAACTTATAAAAATCTTTACAAAAAAAAGAAAAAATCAACATAAAAAATCAAAAGTACATTGAGAGCCGAAGAGGCTGCTGCCATAACAGGCACCGCCATCTTAAATCATATATATATATATATATATATATATATATATATATATATATATATATATATATATATATTCTTGTCATGTACTGAATTCCTTGCCCTGTATAGTAGAATATAAAGCAACATGCCAGTCTGTCATTGTAAGTGTCTGTAATAAACTGCCTTCAGCATGTGTATAACTGGCTGTATCACATCTTCTACTTGAAAGTTCATAAAAACTCTTTTGAGAAACTGTTTGGATACTTAGGTGTATATTACAGTTAAGTCTGTAATTTCATCCCTAAAGACGTAAATGCACTTAAGTGCTATTGCCAGTCCAGAGAGATTAGCATGTTAGACTTTCAGGGACACAACGGATCACTCTTTCCAGATATATAATTATTTTATTCCTATTGTTATACTGTTTCAGAAAAGATATGCACTTGATATGTAATATATTCTCTACCATGAAAATAAGCAATTTACCTCCAGTGGAAATCAAATGTAGTGCATCTTGGCAGACTATCATGCTGAAATGGAAAATACCTGTCCACCCTAACACTTGACAGAATGTATCTTTTTATTACTATTTCACAAGAGATTGTACTTGGATACTTATGCATATTCTACACCTAACAATGCCATTCTTCTCTTGAGAATTTGCATTTCATTTTATGTTGAGTTTGAGGGGGACATTTACCCATTTTAAGTACATGAATTTCATGGTCATGGTGATATTGTCATCTTTCCAACGACTAAAACCCACTTTATTAGAAATATATATGTGTGTGTGTGTGTGTGTGTGTGTGTGTGTGTGTGTGTGTGTGTGTGTGTGTGTGTGTGTGTGTGTGCGTGTGTGTGTGTGTGTGTGTGTGTGTGTGTGTGTGTGTGTGTGTGTGTGTGTGTGTGTGTGTGTGTGTGTGTGTGTGTGTGTGTGTGTGTGTGTGTGTGTGTGTGTGTGTGTGTTGGACAACATTTCTCAATAACTTTTCAGAGTGCATAGCTAAGCAGATAGAGTGCTATGCTTGGATAGTCAGGTAATGTACCATATTCCAGACTGCCATTCCACTGTTAAGGGTATAAATGTATCTCAGTGCAGAGGCTGGCTTGGATATAGTGCCATGGTTAGCACAAAGACTTTTGGTGATTGTGTAATTTATGCTGAGATGACTCAGGAACAGATGTTAATGAGTTGGTCCATAACCTAAAATCAGTTATCACCCCCCCCCTTTTTCAATATTTAAATAATAGTTATGATTAACGTTTAAGTCACAGTATGCTATTTCTCAGTTAGTGTAAGCAAAAGTCATAGTGATTGCTAAGCACTTCAACAAAGTGATATCGGATCCCTTCTCTTTATCACTGCCAGCACAACTAGGCTTATCAAATATGTGATAGCAAATTAGCTTTACAATACTGTGCAGGCAGTTTAGTAAATCGGATAAGGGACAATCTGTGGGTGTTGTATTAGATCAGACACCAACTTCCTCCCAAAACATATACAGGCAGCTTGTAGTACATTCTAATTACAAAATCATCTGTTGTTCCCTTGCACTGTTAAATGTGTCTGTCAATGTATCTTACAAGGTGGTCAGATTTTGTAATAACATAATAGCATAATTTCCAAATATGATATTGCTTTTTACCCCACATTATGTAATACTAAATAAAACTGGATGGATAAGTTTAGATAACAAACTCACAAGACTCTCAAATTTCTTTTGGTCACAATTACAAAAAAAATGTGCTCTTATATAACCATCTGCTTGCTTAGCTGGTACCGACACAGAACCGACTAAAAGGTTATATGTGCTCACCAACATACTGTTACAAATAATGCAATAGATTTGGTAGTCTGCCAAAATGCACTACATTTGCTTTGCACTGTCGAACAGCACATCAAGGATTCATTCATGGAATACTCTGCTTGTAAAAGTTAACTGTCTTCAAATCACAGCAAGTAATTCTTGCCCTCAAGCAACTGGTTTATGGAAAAGCAATTGTGTAACATGACGAATGATCAGATTTTCCATTGGCCAGGTTTTTAATTCATTCATTATGGTAATGCATTGCATAATGCATTAGCTAGACAATCCTTTTTATTATAATTTCCTCTAGAATCGCATGTAAACGCCTACAAAATGAATCTTCCTATTGCTTTTCTGTAGCTGTACATTCAGTGCGGAAATGTTACCTTTGTCCATAGCAATTGTTGCTACAGCATAGGACTGTCAGAATTTTCACGTATTTGTTACAGTTACACCTGGGCTAAGGACATATATCTTTGTAAATCAGTCCTTACATCTATCCCTACATGCCGATATTTCAAGCACTGGCATTAATGCCCTTCTAACCTGCCGATGTACCAAAACAGTTGTTCCCATAATAAGGGTCCAGGGTGTTATTATCTAAACTAGGATTTGCTTTAATGTAGTTTGGTAGTCTGTTCCATGCATCAGCTACCAATTTGTAAATTTCTCATTCCTATAGAATCTTCTACATAGTTTGTCTGATGATTCTCTAGTACTTTTTGATAACCCCAAATATTCCCAGGGGTAGTTGTCCCTAAATGCCCTTTATACCTGAATAAGGTCTCCTCTTAGATATCTATAAGACACACTGTGCAAGTTCAGATATTTCAGTCTTTCATAATAATTGAAATTTTCACCTCCATGCATGCCCTTGGTATATTTCCGCTGTACTCCTTCCAGTTTATTCATGCTTGTTTTCTTATAACATTTCAATATTGTTATTCCATACTCAGTCCTGGGTCTAATGTAACTAAAAAACAATGACTTCATCATTTCTGATTTCTTAGACTTTATAAATATTTTTATACAACCTATTGTTCTATAACTATCATTAATCAATTGGTTGATATAATTAGAAAAACTCAAATCTGGATCTGCCCCTATACTCAGGTCTTTAAACAAGTCTATGTGCTATATTAAATATTCACCTTTCAATTTATGTCTCCCAAATCTCATGTTTAGTTTTTGATGTATTTATCGGCATATTATTCTCCTGTGCCCAAATGATCAATTTAGTCACGTTATTTTGCAGAGAGTTATGTGTTATCTGTAACACTTGTAATCAGTTTATCCAATTTCAGATCATCTACCTATAGATTGTAGAAAACCTCAGATGAAAATTTAGGTCTGCAAGTTACAATCTAAACAAGTAAGGGCCTAGGACAGAGCCCTGTGGGACACCCTGACTGTAACCAAGGATTTCACCTGTCCAGTTGCCGTATGATAGCTTATCTGTGGGAGTGGTAAGCAGTAGGTAACCTATCTACCACATAAGGAGTGGTTTCTGGGCCCAGAAATTGTAGTTATTGGCCGTTTTTCCATCCCTCTTAACTTTCTGATTTAAAAGCCTGCATTTGCACTTGTATCCCCCCTTTCTTGTAACTAGTCTAGTCCAGAAACAGATTTGCTGTGTCAAAGCTTCTGAGCCCCCCAAGCCTTTCTGTGTTGGAGGGAAGCCTTCTAGATTATCAGTGGGAGTGTAAGCACTAGGTAGACTATCTTCCACAAGAGGAGTGGTTCCTGGCCGAGAAATTGTAGTTTATTGGCTGTTTGGACAGTTTTTTCATATCTCTCTACTTTCAGGTTTAAAAGCCCATGTTTGCTCTTGTTTCATGCCTTTCCTGTAACTAGTCTAGTCCAGATATAGACTTGCTGTGTCCAGGACTGTTTGAAAACTTTGGAGTGGTGCCAGAGCCTGCTCTTCAATTTTTCCCTTAGACCTACTAGTTCTCTCCTCTCCTGCACTTATACTAGCTTATTAGTCTAGCACTTTACCAGACTTCTTGTAGCAATTATTGTAGCACACAAGTGCTACCAGCACTAAACATTCTACAAGGAAACAGATCTAGTACTTATTATCAATGCCCACCCTGCCAGGCATGTCTAAAGGTCAGTTCCCTGTGCTTTCTCCTATTAACCTGGTGAACTTGGGCAGCCCGAGGCAATGTAGCAACTGCCTCATGTACACCAACAACCATCTCCTCTTTCCTTCCAACACTCAGACTTGCAAGAGATGCACTTATATATCCAAACTGGAAGCCATGCACTCTCCAGCCAAGACTGGAATAGCTGGTCAAGAGGAGCAGGTCAACACTTGCACCACACCACATGGAACACATAGCCCTCCAGAACACACACCAGCATTGCCTTCACATAAAAACACAAACCACACACCCACCTTCATGGAGGCTCTCAATAAAAATCTACCCAAGCAGCAGAGACCTCCAAGGCAGAAAAGCACTCAACCACAACACAGCACTAATCATGAGACACATAACTCTCCTAAACAGTGTAACACTCAACCAAAGCCCCTAAGGCAAAACAGCATGCCCAACACACTAGTCATAGGTGACTCGATAGTGAGGCACACTGATGTCCCACTCACTAGGTTGAATAAGGAGAAAGTAACAGTCAGCTGCCTGTCGGGTGCCAGGATCTGACACATTATGCATGCACTCAGGTCATGCAACAACAGGTACAAATATGACTCTGTCATTGAACATGTGGGTATGAATGACCTGAGAAGTACCTCCCTGGGCTACATGAAAAGAGACATGGAGGAGCTGTCGGATTATGTAGCCCAGGTGGGTATGACCCTAGCCCTGAGCAGCATCCTATCATCACCCACAATGATACCACAGTACAAGCAGAAAATGATTGATTTCAACAATTGGCTAAGTTTCTGGTGTCATTCTAAGGCGATCCAGTATCTGTCTGGGATGACATGATTGATGGGCCTCGATGCTTTGCCAGAGATGGCCTGCATCTGTCACCCCTGGGCTTCCGGATACTAGCCAAGACTCTTGCCACCCCTATAGTACCTTTTTTAGGCGGTGTTCCAAAGACCAAATTACCACCGTAACAGCTACAAACAAATGCAATCTGAGGGTCATGTTGCTCAATGCTAGAAGAGTAAATCTCAAAATGCACTCACTCGAGGCACTCCTTAAAATGGAGAACATCGACATTTGTGCTGTAACAGAGACCTGGTTCAAGGCAGCAGAAAGCACCCCTGCACTACCAGGCTATAACTCATTTCATACCTTTAGGCCCCAGAACTTAGACCAAAGCTCCAAAGGCAGTATATATTCCATATTTATAAAGGATGCACACACCTCCAGACTGCTAGCCCAACATAATGCATCAGGGCTACTTCAGATCCAGCTAACATTGGGTAAGACAGCGATTCAGGTCATAGCCTTCTATAGGTCCTCAACCATGTCCCAAGACTCGCACTCCACATTCCTAAGCACTCTGGAGAATATTAGGGTCCAACCAAACACTCTCTTACTAGGCAACTTCAACTACCCTTCCATTAACTTGGAAAACTACTCATGTACCAATACACTTGCCCAACCTTTCCTCGAGTTCATTAATTCCAATGCCCTGGACCAGCTTGTTCTTACCCCCACTAGAGGTAACAACATCCTTGACCTGGTCATTACTAACATGGGCGACCATTGCTCTACACTAATAGTCAGCTGCTACTTGGTTAAATCCGACCACAAACTAATCACCTTGGAAATCCACCCCCCCCCCCGCAAAGGTAACCACCATGAAAAACGTCTCCAAAGCTAACTTTGAGATCCTAAAAACAAAGGTGGCTAACTTCACTTCACTCATGTAAATGGATAATAGTTGCATGACTACAGAATCATACACCAATGCACTGTATGAACACATACACAAGTGCATGGAACTTGCCATACCAAATAGAACCAAGACACTCTCCTCCAAAAAAGGAAGGAAATCTGGTGGTCCCCTGCCATAAACAAACTCTACAACAGAAGGAGGAACCTGATGCAGAATAAGGTGAAGTCCCAAGACTGGAACCACTTCCTTATCTGCCTCAACAAAAAGTTGATATCCCTCATCAAATCCTCTAAAGCTAGGTATAAAAACAGAATTGAAGCAGATAGTAAAGGCCTTCTATAGTTATGTAAAGAATCTCCAAAGCAATATCCAGATTTGCTCTGAGCTACTGCACAATGGTACCTCCTATACAGAGCCATCAGATATTGTCGGTATACTGGCTGACAGATTCAGTGCCAGCTTTACCCCCCTCTCTCCTCCCAAAGGACCAGTCACAATACCAATAGCTTGCCAGGCACCCAGTATTACTGCTGCACAGGTTAAAAGAGCACTGTCCAAGGCCAAGAATACAGCTTCTATGGGACCTGACAATATCCCTGGCTGTGTTCTACATGAACTACAGAGTGAACTGGCACCTCATCTGTGTGCCTTGTTCAGTCACAGCCTCACCACAGGCTTTGACCCTGTTGAATGGTGCACTGCTACAGTCATCCGTCTCCCCAAAGGAGGAGCAACTACAGACCCTGGGAACTATCGCCCCATTAGCCTGATGAGTCTGATATGCAAAGCTATGGAAAACATCATCATGGACCTACTAAACAATGATATAGGGAATCTCCAAACTCTGGATCTCACACAGTTTGGTTTTGTGAAGGGTAGATCATGCCTGCTCAACTTGGTCGACTTCTTTGAGTCAGTCACCAGAGCTATGGATGAAGGTAAGGTGGTTCATACAGCCTACCTTGATCTGCTCAAGGCTTTTGATACAATTCCCCCACTCAGGAATCATTGAAAAACTCACTAAGCTTGGCATGAACCCCTATATCACTAGGTGGATTGCAAACGGGCTGACAGATAGAACCCACTGTGAAAGTAGCTGATTCCAAGTCAGACTGCCGATTAGTCACAAGTGGTGTCCCACAGGGTTGGGTCCTGGGTCCTCTCCTGTTTGGTATCTACTTCTCTGAAGGCTAGCCCGACACGAAGGGACTCTGGCAGACAAAGTTCACAGGCGAATGCAAGTTGGGACCTATTATTAACTCCCCAAGTGATGTTTACATCCTACAGAATGGCCTCACTGTGACCAACTGGTGTCAGACCCATGGCCTTAAGCTCAATGCCAAAAAATATGTCATCATCCCCTTTGGGAAAAACCTGGTTCCCATGAATTACCACATTGATGATAGTCCACTGAACACAGAAGGTGTTATAAGAGATCTGGGAACACAGGTTGGCAGCAGCTTCTCTTTTGATCAGCACATTGCCACTATGGTCAGAAAGGCTTCTATGGAGCATATCTCATTACTAAGGGTTTTGCATCCAGGAAGAAAGAGGTCATTGTTTCCCTCTACTCTTGGGTCTATATTATAAACATGAATGCTTACCTTACCAAATCCCTAAATGTTGAGCCGTCCTCATCGAACCGCAAAAACACCGATGCCCTAAACCATGAAATTCAAAACATCGAACTATCATACTTGTCCCACCCCACTGCCCGCTGCATACCACCTACACAAACAAACTAAATAAACCACATACATACACTAACCAAAACCCTACATCTAACCCTAAACTATACCCTACTTCTAACCCTACACTGAATCTTACATAAACCACCAAGTATGCATTTAACTTAACCAGCACCCTAACCCTAACTATCGCACATTTACCTTAAAGAGCTAAACCCAAACAAACTAAATAATCCACACACATACACTTAACAAAACCCTATACTAAAGCTAACATACATTACCATCTATGCACTTACCTTAACCTGCACCCTAACTCTAAGGTCCGTAACTATCGCACACTTACCTTATGGAGCTATACCACAGAAGACCAACCATGATGATTCAACATTTCCGGTTTCGCTCTTCTGGACGTTCGATGTTTTCACATTTCGATAAGGACGGGTCGATGTTTAGGGATTCAATAAGGTAAGCATTCGAGTTACTAATAGGGAACCCTACTCTTCCCTCATTAGGCCAATCATCGAGTACAATGCCCCATTTGGCATGTACCTCATTAGACACCTGCAATAACCGGAGTGGCTGCAAAACTACCTCACAAAGAGGATCATAGGCCTTAAACACTTGTCCTATATGGATGGACTCAAAAAATTCCAACTATTCTCTGTCTCATATCGCCTACTTAGAGGCGATCTCTGCTTGACTTACAAAGCCATGTCTAACCCCAGCTCTGTTAGAAATGCTACATCTACAGAAATCCCAATACTCCACACCACACACTCCAGAGACCTCAACCTCATTGCCACAATTAACAGAACATGCTGGAGGGACAGGTTCATAACAAAGAGACTGCCATACTATGGAACAGACTTCCCATACATGTCAAGTAGAGCACCTCGCTAACTCTCTTCAAAAGAAATCTTGATGAGTGGATGGGAAACAGAAAATTCACCCCAGGGATAACACCAGTGGCTCTACTCGACAGAGGCACTGGGGAACTAAGCTCAGGTGGCAATATGCCAGGGTAATCCTATGGCTAGGCTTGTAAAGGCCCCAGGGCCATTAGCCTAGTACATGAACATACCTATGAACCTATGTCCTATCTGTAAGTCATGCAGCTATCCATCTTATAAAAAGTAAATCAATACTTAGTTGTTCTAATTTATTGATTAGTGTTTTGTGAATGACCCTGTCAAATGTTAAAGTTAAATCTGTATAAATTACATCACACCATGATTTTATATTCATACCTGTTATTATATTGTTATAGAACATCATGGTACAGGTGGTAATAGATATATTTTCAACATATGCATGCTGATATATGGTTTGAAGTCCCAACCTATCCAATTCTCATAATAACTTATCCAATATTACCTTCTCCATTATTTTTCTACTAGATGAAAGCAGACTTAAGGCTCTATATGACTCTGGGTTTGTCCTACTCCACTTTCCCTTAAAGAGAGGTTTAATAAGCACACGTCTCTAATCTTGAGGAATCTCCCCCATATTATATATATCACCTAGTAAATAATAGATATAATGGTAGTGTAAGTTCTTGCTGAAGTGTTCTCAGGTCATTGTTACTAATTCTGTCCCCCCCTGTGCTTTGTTTGGATCAGGTTTGTGCAGCTCTTTTTCAGCATAATCTAATTTGATTCCAGTATCTGAGGTTACCTGGATGTCACTGGGACAACTTATCATCCCCTTTGTGGAGTCAAACTGTTTTGCATAAGATATGGCAAATATATCTATAATCTGTTGTGTCTGAAAATAAATTTAGCATCTTCACATTGTCCCGTTCGATTCTCAGCTAGAACGTCTTCTGTGTGGAGGCATACGTGAATGGGGCGTACCTTCGTTGAAGTTGTGCGTCAGGGCTGGTAACCCAGTACGTAAAAATCCACTACCAATCATTAGTGGACCGGAGTTCCGCTGTGGCGACCCCTAACCTGGAAAAGCCGAAAGACACAAACAAACAAACACAGTTTATTAGTTTGTATGCCTTTACTCCTTCCACATCTTATGTATCTATAAAAAAAGTCCTATTATGCTCAATATCTTTATATAAATTTTTTTCAAACTTTTCCTGATCTTGTCTCACACTATGCTTAATTTGTTTGACCAACTTGTTTATTTCAGTTTTTAAAGTTGTAGTTCAGCCTCTCTTCCACTTCTTATATTTTTTGTCTCTCACCTTAATCAGGTATCGTGTTGTTATGGAAATATATCCCCCTGATGTTGTATGCCTAAATCCTTATATTAAACATTTTTTTTACTTTTTCTACTTAAGCAATTTCTCTTTCAGTCTTCTGTGCATTGGTTTAGATTTCAGTTTGGCAGAATTATCTAGCAACAAATTAACCTTTATAACCCCGTGATCAGTGCACATCAATGGCAGTAAAACTTGACTTGAAGTAACAGCAATTTCTTTAGGAGCACAAACAATGTCTAGTATGTTCCATTCCCTGGTATGTTTTTTTTTTTTTTTTACAATCTGAAACAATTGTTGTTCCTGAACATATGTTGTGAATAATTTCCTAATGTTGTTGAATAAATATTATTCCGGTCTGTTTCTGGTAAATTTAAGTCCCTAGCTAGTATTATTCTTCCCTCCTGTGTTTCATGTAAGAAATGTATGAATTCCTCTAGGTCATCTGCACTTGACTTTGGTGGTCTGTACACTCCAACAATTGTTATATGTTCCAGGGTTGTCTTTATTGTCACAGTTAAATGATCTATAGTATTGGTGTTATCATTGAACATGTACTAATCACAGGTCTCCTAACTATCTTTAATCCCTATCATAACACCTTACTTTTATGAAATTAATGATAATGTAATCATTTATCTGAAAGAGGCAGATTACTGCTTATGTATGCAGATTTGCCTAGCAAATCCAAAATGTATATGTGTTAAGTGCTTAAATGCTTACTCTCTGCAGGTTTTTTTTTCATACCCTCCTCTAAATGCATAAATTCAAACATATAATAAGCTGTATTGTGTCATTTCTGCAGTTACAATATGAGCCTCAGCTACTTTCCTGCACACTGTTACAATTAATACCTTTGTCCTCTTTTTAGTGTCATCTTAGCTGTTTGAGAAATTATTCGAAATCTGTTGGATAACCACGGCTGCACAATGTGTCTCTGCAACATGCATTTTCTCATCTTCTCACTTACAATAGCATCCCATATAACTCTGTTTACTATGCCTTATAACTAGAGCCCCGTCAATTACAGTATTTTTTCTCATCACCTTTCCTTGTCAGTTTACCCATGAGCCTTTGTTGTTTTGAAATGCAGGCTGTGCCCATTGAATCACTCTATTCAGCTTTGAAACTGGCATTTTCCTCAGTTATTAAACTTTTCCTTAAACCTTATTTGTGAAACAAAAACATTAGTTCACTAGCCAGTGCCACAATAAACCAAACAGACAAAATCAAAATAATTTTCTTTATCATCTTTTGCCTACATATCAAGTTCGTTGGATTCCATTAGCCGTTTTCCCTTAATGACATGTTATAGAAGAAGCAGCCTTCAGTCCTTGTTTAGTTTCAGGTTTAGATATGACACAAAATAGCATGCAAGAACATTTTAAACAAGTTACAACTGCATTTGCCTAAAGCAGTGGTTTTCCAATGTACAGAAGAAAATATGTTTGATAAATAAATAACCATTCGTATTTACTAGTCAGTATGCTAATTTAAAATGCTGGGAATCGAAACTCAGTCTGAAGGAACTTAACTCTATTACATAATCATAATGTGAAATAAATAAATGTGTCAGAAGGCACAGCTCTGTCTAGTATCTGATATAAGGAACTGCTGACCAATGCTAAATCTTTTTTTTTCAGCATTTCAGAAGCTGTTCATTAGGAAGAGGAAGTGGAACCAAGCCCTTTAATATATGCGACTTCTTTTCACTTCTGAAATTCTGTCATAACTATGTGATAGTATCCCAAATGTTGTTGCTGACCAGAGTGCTAGTTCTTAGAAATATGCAGCTGATAAAATTATGTAAGAGAGGCCTCATTAGTAAACAGAAAAACGATTACTAACTCAGAGCTAGGTTACCTGCTTCTTCAACATAGTATAGGGTAGGCACCGATCTCAAACAAGGAAAAAACAGTTTTTACAGAAAGCAGGATCCTCCGGCCAACACAATCTGATAATTCCCATGTGTTATAGAAACGTAGGAATAAAACAGCTATCTGGTCATTTCCTTGTTTCACATACCTAAGTGGGAACATCTTTACGGTCTCCATGACTTCCTGAATTTTATCACACTTTTGGGCTGTATATCTGCACTTAAATGTTTTGCATATTCACTACTGCCTTATATAATTACTAAAATTTCCCATAAACATTTCAAATGTAGCTTTGCTGCTCCCCACTCTTGCTGCAACTTGTATCATTGTTATATATTGTACTTAATTAAATCCATTTGGCTTTGTTGGACCTCAGAAACATTGAACATTTTTATAGCACTCATCTTTCCTTTTATCCTACAAAGAAAACATGATTCCTTCACTATCTGTACATGTGGCTTCCTGCTAAAGTCTTGCAGAGCTTCATCTCTCTCAGTCCAAAATACTCACTTTTTATCTTTTATGTCTTGAAGTAGGAACTCTAAACCTGAACACACTAAATAAGAAGGTTCTTTATCTGTTTTCACATGGAATGATTGGTCACTGTGCATGAAAAAAAACACTACAAGTGTAGGAAATAAACTAGACAAAAAAGATTAATGGATAAATATGATGAGAAACCCTCAGCACAGAATTATGTCAAATTGCTTTTACATCAATACAGGGCATCCAATGCAGCATTATAACTGCAGCTACTTACTCCAAGTTTATCAGCGTCCTCATAGAAAGTACAATTATAGTGAGGAAAAGGCCCGAACCTGCATATAACAAACACATGAGCTCCTATTTATTTATTTATTTACATTTGTTTACCGAGAAATTCTGACTGGACCAGGTCCATTTTCAGTGGCAGCCCAGGGAGAAAAGCTCCACATTAACCATAACAAGCAACAATGCAAAGCAAGTAAAATCTGTAATAAACATGAACAGCTGTATGAAAAACAAACCAGGATGCATTAAAAAGTAACAATGCATTTAGAGGTGACATAAGCATAAGATGACATAGAATACTCAGGATTATAATTCATTGATAAGTATGTTTTGATAAATGGTAAGTACAAACAACTACACTTTCTAAACTGTTTAAATTGTCAGTTATCGCTAAGTACACTAACAGATATATAACTGACATGTACCATATGGTGTTGTAAGTAGAAAGGGTTGGAGGAGAAATCAGAGGGAGATAAAAAAAGGGGGGATATAAAGATCTAATTTTGGGAGTCAGGGTGGCTAAGGAAGGGGAGTGGAGGAGAGGAACAAAAGTGACTCAGTCTGGACTGGTGCAAGGACATAACCAGTGGCTTTTTAAGTGGGCTTTTAGTTCAGCTTTAAAGTGATGGGATGAGGGTAGGGTGGTAATGGGGGGTGGGGTGTTCCATAATTTGGATATTATGCAGCAGAAAAGAGCTTCCCCGACTGAGTTCTTGGCTTTGGTAATGAGTTGTTTTTTGTTGTTGGAGCATAGTGGTCTAGTAGTAGAGTAAGGATGGAGAAGGTTTTAAAGGGAGGGGACCTTTTGAGGATGATTTACTAATTTGTGAGTGAGGGAGAGTTGATTGAACCAAAGAAGTTGCTGGCGTTCCAGCCAATCGAGTTCTTTAAGTGAGTTACAGTGATGGCTTCAGTAGGATGACCCAGTGGCAAATTTGGATATTTTGTTGTAGTGGGCCTCTAGCTTGTTTAGGTCAGTTTGTCTAAGGTTGGTAAATATAGGAGAGGCATAGAGTAAAGTTGAGATGAGGTGGGAGTTGGCAACTAAAATTCTGGCTGCTTTGGTGAGGTATTGTTTATTTCTATACACTGTTCCTATTTTTTGTGAAGGTTTTTTATGGTAAGAGAAATGTGTGTGTTGAATTTAAGATGGTTGATAATCTCAATGCCAAGTAGTTTGGTGTGTAATTTAGGGGAGATGATGGCATTGTCTTTGGCCAGAATATTGAAGTGGGGGTTAGTTAGGTTGGGTTTTGGGGGTTGGAAGATGAGGAGATTAGTCTTGTTAGGGTTGAGTATTAGCTGGGTATTGGATAGCCACTTTTCTACAGAGGAAAAGGCTTCCTGTGTGATTTTATGAAGTTCTGGTATAGTTGGGGCTCAGCAGATGAGAGTTGGGTCATATGCATACTGTATGAGAGTGGCCTGCTTGGTGGCTGTGAATAAATTATTGGTGAAGAGTGAGAATAGCAGTGGTCCAAGGATGGAATCTTGGGGGACATCAAATGTGACAGGAAGTTGAGGTGATAGGTCATTATGCCACACAACAGCTTGTTGGCGGCCATCTAGATAGCTGTGAAAACAGTTTGTAGCTGATTGTAAAAAGGAGAGGTTAGTGAGAACAGAGAGTAGTTGTTTGTGTGAGACCATATCAAAGGCCTTGGACAGGTCCAGGCATGTGGCAGAGGAGAACAGGCCATTGATTTTTTGATGAAGGATAGTGTTAGTGAAATGGAGTAAGGCTGTGGTAGTACTATGGAATGGTCTGAAGCCATGTTGGTTGCTGGAGAGAAGGTTATTGGTTTGTAAATAGTCTAGGACATGAGAGTGAATGCATTTCTCAGGTATTTTGGGTAGTGGAGAAAGGATGGCTATGGGGCGGTAGTTGGAGAGTTCAGTAAGTAGCCACCTTTATGGAAGGGTATTATGTGGGATATTTTGCAAAGTGAACAGACATATCATTCTGATAAGGATTGGTTTATTAAGACAGAGACTGGAAATGCTAGGGTATCGGCTGCTATTTTCAGGTATTCACAGGGAAGGTTGGTGGCAGCAAGTTTTGTAGGCTTAAGCTGTAACAGAAGTTTTTTTTTTTTTTTTTTTTATTATTATTGAGGTGGAAACTGGAGAAAAAAAAGACAGTGGACAAAGTATTTGGGTTTGATGTGGGGAGAGTGGGGATGGGGTTGTGTTGAATGGCCAAAGATAGACTGGATTCAGTAAAGTATTTATTGAAAGAGGCAAAAATACTACTGGAGGAGGGGAGAGAGGTAGGTGGGGGGGTGCTAACCTTATCTGGGCAGAGAATGGAGTTTATGGGGGACCAGAACTACTTAGGGCTGTTTTGGGAGGAGTTTAGGGCAAACTGGTGATACTGGACTTTCTTGTACTTTATTTGCTCTTTGAACCTGTTGCTCATTTGTATGAATGACTGTCTAGATGAGGGAGTTTTGGTAAGATGCCACTGGTCCCATGCCTTGTTCCTAAGTTTCATTAATGCCTTAGTGTCTTTCTGAAGCCAAGGGGCAAAGTGTGACTTGACTCTGCATAGGTGCATGTGTATTTAGGATGTTTAGGAAGGCCAAATTGAAGAAATGAACTGCTTCATCTAGGATGAGGTATTTTAGTGGTGACCAGTTACATTTTTAGGGGAGATGTAAAGGTGAGGGGGTTGACGTTTACCCTATTTTGAATTTGCCAATAGATGATGGGTTTGGCACTGTTTTGGGTGGTGCCTCACAATGAATGTTGGATTGTGGTCACTGAGGCTGTCTGGTAGACAGCCAGTTAGGTATGACTGAGGAGCTTTGTTGACTAATATCCAGTTGAGGGTGGAAAGTTTGTTGGAATTTTGTCAGCCCTGGTAGGAGATTTTATAAGTTGTGAGAAACCATGAAGGTTTAGATGGTTGGCTGGATGATTGTTGGTACAATGCCAGGGCACTTCTATGGGCTAGGCTTGTAAAGGCTCCAGGGCCATTAGCCTAGAACACATCTATGAACCTATGAACAAGAAAGCCAGTCAATTCACCTAGAATTATGGTTTCATGGGGGAGGGTTTGCTTAACCCAAATGAGGAGGTTTTCCAGGAGTGGGATGTTTTGCCAGGTGGGAAGAATCATCCAATTATGTTTATTGTTTTATTTGAGTTTAGTTTGAGGTTGGCGTATAGGATTTCTTTGATACCAGTCTGGGGGCTGATGAGTTAAGGGTGTGGATGTTTAGGTGGTGTTTAAACATTAGAGCAATGCCACCTCCTTTTAATGTGGGGTTTGAGCCAGGTTTTGGTCAGGATGATTATATCTGGGGAGAATGGAGATATGTTGGCGTGGAGATCATGGGTTTTATTGGCTATACTTCTGATATTTAGGCTCAGAAAAAGCAAGTTAAGATGATTTTCTGTTAGATGCTAGCTGTGTGAAGGGCCAAGTTTTAGTCAGGTTGTTGGGTGTGGAGTTGGACATGCTTTGGACCTGGGTTAGGGTGTATGTCACCACTGAGGACTATTTTGGATAGGGCAGTGTTCATTAATTTAATACATCTGGTAATGAGCCTGTCATTTTTAGTGATATATTTTGCTTGTATGTAGTTGGCAACTGATAGTGTATTAAGTAAACAGAGATGGAGCCTGAAGTGGGGAGAGAGAAGTAATGAGTGGGTTGGTAATTGATAATGGTGGGAGTGGTGTTGCAGTGAAAGAGGGTGGGAGGGTATATTATAATAGTATGGTAGCAGGTAAGGAGTGTAAGGAGAGAGCAAGTAAGAAGTGTTAGCAAGTGTAGTAGTAGCATGGCCGTGTTAGATGATATTAGAGCTAGGAGGTGGGTGGGGTGTTGTGGGTGATAGGGGATAGAAATGCAGGAATTGTTATGATTGGCTGCTAGTTGATGGGAGGGATTAGTGGAGAGGATAAAAGTAGAGATAGATCATGCGGGTGGGACCTGGAGGCAAGGTAGGGGAGTGGAGTGAGCCCAAAGGGTGAACGGAGCGGGCTACACCCGTTGACCAAGTCCTGAGAAGTTGGAAACAATCAGTAAGTGGTTAGCATAGAATGCTATGTAGAGGTGCCCCAGGGAGTCTATGGCCTTTGTTTCAGGCTGACGAGACCTGTGACTGACAGAAATAGTGCAGTCTCTTGTGGGAGACTGGCAGGTAAGGCACCAAATATGCAGCAAAGGGACAAAATAGAACAGCTAAAAGGAAGGTTGGTAAGCAGGATGGGGGCTAGCTCTGACCAGGTGATGTGCAGGTACAGTAGCATGGGTATTTTAACTTTAGCCCATTTACACTGTTATTTAGGACTAAGGCAAGCAATTACTTCTAGTTCTCTGCGGGTAGTTTGTTAGCCCATACAGACAGTTTTTGTAGGACACTTCACATACTTTAATTTCTTTCTGGTAGCTTGAGAGGTCCTTGGCAGCTGGGTTAGGTTTGCTGGAGGTTTACTGTCACTGTGAAGGGAAAGGCTGTTGCAGAGGTATCAGGGGCTGGGTGAGACAAATACATCTTTGCCAAATCTGAATTCTATCTTTTTGTAATTCCCGCGCATCACTGGACTTCACAGTGAGTGCAGAGGTACTGATCCTATCTGTAGTGAAACGATGATGGTACTTCTGTATACCATATTACCGTGAAGAGGAAACATTTCTTGCAAACTGAAATTGCTCAAAGAATTACTGTAGAAACATATTAATAGCAGTTCTGACTTCTTATGAAGTGGCAGATGGCACAGCTGCTTTTAGCTCTGCTTCTGTTTTTGTACTACTAAAACAGTCGATTTTATATTTTAAGATGAAAAGAAGGACGTGGCAGCTTATTTAAATAAAAAAAGTCAGTCAGATTTGTAAATCCAAGAATAAAAAAGACTTTTGGCTTTTCCCGGTTAGGGGTCGCCACAGCAGAACTCCGGTCCGCTCATGATTGGCAGTAGATTTTTACGGTGCCGAGTTGCCAGCCCGACGCCTAACCTTCAACGAAGACATGCCCATTCACACTCACACCTACCTGCATGTCTTTAACATCACTCGACCATGGGGAGGACATGCAGACTCCACACAGAAGGCGCTTTGTAAATCCAAGAATATGTTTTCAAATTCCTTTACTCAGATAAAATACCATTCACAAAAGGCAAATCAGAACTCTGTAAAACAGCTTCTTCTGGAAAGGGTGTGGACACTCGGACACTGCATATTTGAATAGCTCAGCTATGGAAACGTTCTTATTTTTCTGAACAAACTAACACAGCATTAATTCAAAGATTCTTGAGCTAATCTCATCCTTTGGATGAAACATTAAATCATGGTCATAACCTAGATGGATGTAAACGATTTCATGGTACTTATTAGAGAAAACAAAAGAGCAGTGGATTTGTTGTTGTTGTTGGTGGTAGTGGTGGTGGGGTGATGGGTCTTTTTTTCATGACCATATTTCTCCATGATATTAGAATGTAACCCTCAGTTTCTTCTGAAAGTAGGCCATACCCAGTGAGACTATATACCTGTCAGTACAAGTAATAAAACATAAATATTTGGAGAATGTCATAAACTATAATTTAATTTATTTTATTTTGTTTTACATTTGTTTGCCAGATAGTGTCCGACTGGGCTTGGTAGCCCATTTTCAGCAGAGACCTGGTGAGAAAAGCTCCACGAATGTACAATACAGTTTAAGACATTTGACTAGAACTAGTGTGATTACAATAATTACATAACAACAGAAAGGTTCAACAGAGTAGTACATCATTTAGGCAATTAGTTACAGAGTCATAACAAATGTAAATGATCAGTTGTTAAGTTGCATATTAATATAGAAGATGAACTTTATGGAGAGGGTTCAGGCAAAAAAGGAGGGGAGAGATAGAGTGCTTAGAAAATAGAGAGACAATGAGTGGGAGAGTTACTGGGTCAAAGAAAGAATTAGAGAAAACAGTAATGCTGGAAGAGAAAAAGGACAAGGTACTTAACAAGTGAAAGGTGGTTTGGGAATTATCCAGGACAACAGAATGGGCATAGCCAGTTGTTTTTGAGGTGTTCTTTTAGTCTAAATTTGAAATCAGTAAAGGAGGGAGTACTTTGTAAGATTAATGGAAGAGAATTCCAGTACTTAGCAATTTTGTTTGAATAGAGGGAGTCGTCATGGGTGTTTCGAGACTGAGTAATTTTGAGCAGTGGTCTGTTGGAAGATCTGAGGACTCTGTTGCTAGTTTGAGGTTGGACCAGGGTGGAGATGGCAGGGCAGGCAAGAGGCTTTTCAATAATTTTGTGGATGAGAGCAAGTTGGTTTAGTGTTAAGAGGTGTGGCAGTTCAAGCCAGTTCAATTGTTTTAGAGCAGTACAGTGATGAGCTTTATGAGGGAGATTGGTTGCAAACTTAGCTATTTTGTTGTAGCAGGACTCCAGGTTTTGAAGGTCGGTTTTGCATAAGTTGGAGAAGTTATGTGAGCGGTATAGTAGCATAGACAGAAGCTGAGATCTAGCTGTGGCTAGTCTTGCTTGAGGTGTTAAGTATGGTTTTGCTCTGTAAAGACCACCGAGTTTTGCATGGACCTTTTTGATTGGGATATATGAATGTCAAATTTTAGGTGGTCATCTTTAGTAACACCTAGTAGTTTGGCCTGGTTAGTAGTTTCAATTTTTGTACCATTTGTGAATAGAATAGGGATGGGAGGAGATATGTTTTTATTAGATTTGTTTGTGAAGTTTATTATCTTTGTCTTCTTAGGGTTAAGAATGAGTTGGTGACTAGTAAGAAATGATTCTGTTTCCTGTAATGCTTTTTGAGTCTTTTCATGGAGTTCTAGGAGGGATGGGGCAGATATGATGAGAGTAGTGTCATCAGCGTACTGTATGATTGTGGCTAGTAGGGTAGCTGACATGAGGTCATTTAAAAAATGATAAATAGAAGGGGGCCCAGAATGGACCCTTGAGGAACACCTCTGCTGACAGATAGTAGCGGGGAGAGATTTTGGTCCCATTTGGTGGCCTGTTGTCGGTTTGATAGGTAATTGTGGAACCAAGTAAGGGTTGATTGACTGAGGTTGAAAGTGGCAAGTTGGTGGGATATGGTGTCAAAAGCCTTTGACATATCTAGGAAAACAGCAGAGACTAACAAACCATTGTTCATAGTTTGGTGAATGGTGTTTGTGAAAGCAGTTAGGGCAGTCTTAGTACTGTGCTTGGGGCGGAAACCATGCTGTGTGTCTGCTAGAAGATTATTCAATGTAAGGGGTTTTAGGAGTTGTTGCTGAATATATTTTTCAAGGATTTGGGCTATGGGAGGGAGTATTGCTATAGGGCAGACATTTGAGATGTCTGTGGAGGGGCCAGCTTGTGGAGGGGGATGATGTGGGCTATTTTCCAGAGGTTGGACACATGTTGTTCGGAGATAGACCAATTGATTAGAATTGAAATCGGGTAGGCAATAGATGGGGTTGCGATTTTTAGGGACTCATTTGGTAGCTGATCGGCAGCAAGGCTACAGAGTTTTAGCTTGCTTAGAAGATTTTTTATATAGGATGTTTGAATAGGTTTAAAAAAGAGGGATTCTATAGAGTTAGATACAGGGGAGGGGATTTTGAGTGGTGGATTTTGATGCCATTTTAGCAGGCTGGAGATAGAGTTTATGAAGTATGAGTTGATCTTAGAGGCTAAAGGTTCAGAGGTATTTGAAGTGGAATTAGAAGGGGTGGGGGGGTCTACCAGGGTTGAGGAGGAGGTTGATTGCCAGAATTTTTGTGGGTTTTGTATGTGCTTTTGTTGGGAGGATTGGAAGTAGTATTTTTTATCATGGTTGATTTTTGTCTTAGTTTGATTTCTGAGTTTCTGGTAATAGGTAAGCATAGTTTTGTCTTTGGAGGATAGGTAAAGGGCTCCTGCTTTGTCCCTTTGTTTTATTAGTAGTTTTGTTTTGGGGGATAGCCATGGCAGTTGATCTGCTTTGGTGCGAATATTTCTTATTGGGGCAAGGCTAGTTAGGATTTTGAGGAATTTGTAGTTAAAGAATTCTACTGCAGGATCTAGGTATAGGTGTGTTAGTGGAGACCAGTCACAGTTGGGAAGTAGTTGATTAAATAGGGTGTGGGAGAAATATTTTTTGCTTCGTATGTATTTAAATGGAGTGTGAGTTTTAGTATGCAGTCTTTTACATAGCAGAAATGTGGGGATGTGGTCGCTAAGGCTTATGGGTAGGCAGCCAGATCAGTGACTTAAGTTTGGCTTATTAGTTAGTATCCAGTCTAGTAGTGATTATTTTACTATGTTTATTGGTGCGAGTGGGAGAGTCTATGTCTTGGGAAAAATTAAAGAGGTTGATGAAGTTTGACGGATTGGCAGAGGAGCAGGAGAGACGGTCTAGGTTAAAGTCTCCTAAGATGATAGTTTCTTGACTAAAAAGGGAAGAAGAGTAGGAGAGGAGAAGTTCTATGCTGTGATGGTTATTTCCAGATGGCATATAGGTAGCAATGATTATTATAGATTTACGGGCATTTATTTGAAGGTGGGAGATGAGGATTTCTGCATTGGGGATGTCAGGAGGTGAGCAGTTTAGTTTGTGTAGTTTCTGGGAGTCTTTAAACATGATTGCAACACCTCCACCTTTTTTTTTTAGTCTGTCATATCTTAAAACATTATAACTGTTGTATGTTATTTCTGAGTCTATGATGTGTGGTTTTATCCAGGTTTCTGTGATGACTACTATATTTGGAGGGTATATGGCCAGGATAGCATGAATTCAGTGGTTTTGTTTACAATGTTTCTTAGATTAAAGTTAGTTAGTAATAGATCTGAGCTTGAAACGTTTGGTAGGAGAGAATGGGTGTTGAGGTTAGAGAGATATTGGTTTACAGGGGCTAGGTGTTGTGGCTGAATAGTGGGTAATATAGAGTTTGGACTGGGGTTGGGATGGGTGTCTACCTGTAGTTATATATGTATAAGACTATGGAGTAGAAGATTATTTAGTTTGAAGATAATTAGATGGAATCTGATGTTGGGAAGTTTAGGTTGTGACGGCTTTGTGTGTTTTGGGGAAAATAGGAGGAGGTTTGGAGTCTGGAAAAGTTGGGGACTTATGGCACTATAGTGCAAGTATGGCTGTTGATATGTTGTGCTAGTGTGTGGGAGGGTGTTGGTTTTGAAATTGATATGTGTAGAGGTTTGAGGCAGTACAGGTTAAGCAAAGAAGGCATGATAGGATAATGATGTATGGGACTGTGAGTTGGAGTTGTATGTTAGAGTTAAAGGGGAGTGGGGTAGGCTCAGATAAGTATGAGGAGAGTAGGTGGAGGTGAATCTGTAGTGAGGTAGAGGTGTAGGTGTGGATGAGGAGGTATGGCAGTGGATTAATGAAATAGGTGAGGGAGTGGGTTGTGTAAGGGGAGTTGATGGATTGTGGGGATAGGTGAGAGGGCAGGGAGAAAGGAATAGGAAGTGACTCTGACAGGAGAATTAGTGGCTAAGTGACTATAAAGCCAGGGAGACTGGGGATGGGTGGTAATGGGGGTAGGTTAGTGGAGCAGAGTGAGCTTGGGCATAATGAAGACGAATGGAGAGGGTTGAAACTGCAGGACAGTGAAGTAAATAAAGCTATCAGTTTTCACTGTTTATGCATATACTATCAGATTGCTTAAGTTGTAAAATAGCACTATCTGGTCAGTTTTGTACAAATAACTGTGTATTATCTGATAAAGTAAAGCAGTAGAAGGAAATGGAGTGTAGTCGTGCTGGGGTGTTCAGGATGTACGTGTAACAAGGTGTCTACTGTGAAGTAATTGTAAGAGGCTAGAAGAAAGAACCGTGTTCATTGAGAAAAAGAAGGTTTCTTTTAAATGGGAGGAAAAGAGCAAGAAAATGTATGTTTAGGCAGAAAAAATGGTAAACTAAGGGAAATCTAGAAAAAAACGATGGATAGAAGAGAGACACGATAAGGAAAAAATAGAGTTTACAACAGAGTGAGAAAAGTACTACATGCAAGCCTTTTTTCAGGTGTGTCAGCCAGGACAATATGCTCTAGTGGTACAGATTTCAACAAATAAACAATGACTGTTTGCTTATCAAACAACACAGTACTTAGGAAAGAGAAATAACATACATAATATCTGCTGCTGTATTTAGCTCGATTATGTAGCTGAGGCTGACTGTTTCTTGGGCTGCTACTTGTCCTTCATAGGAAGGGAGTTGAGAAAAGCCGCAACAATAGAGCCACTATGAGGAAGGCAAATAAGCAATAAATGAGATAGTGCACAACACAGCAGTTATGGAGTGAGACGTTGGAAAAAGGTGGTTAGTAAAGTTGTGAGTTTTGGAGGGAAAAACAGTAAAAGGTAAAGGGAGGCTAGAGAGGGTTTAGTGTTGGAAGGAAACAGTGCAACAGAAGACCACAAAAATGTAATGCCAAGAGAAGACTCAATATCATTAACTTTGGTACTATCTATAGCTTAAATTAAAACAAAGAAAGGGAAAATAACATTGGATAATCAAAATTCAAGACATACATGATTTCTAAAACACAGCATTGTGAAAAAGCATTTCAGGCATTCCATATTATTTTGTGGAACACAGCAAAAGGCAACTGAAAACAGACATAAACTTATTAATAAAGCACAGGTAAAAACGCTGTCCCTCAAACTATCTACAAATATGTGACATAACACTTTTTAAATCAGTAATTGGGAGTTTTACAGAAATAACTAATGCTAAAAAATTATTTCCATCCCTGGGAAAATATAAAATTACAAATTGGCTTGTGGCGCATAAGAAAGATGTCTGGTTATACTAGCGTTGCCACCTATTTGGTATTTTTCCGGACTACCCAGAAATCAGAATGTTAGTCCAGTTGTCTGGAAAACACTTTACAAACTGCAGTATTCTATTTATCTAAAGAAACAGAATGCCAGAGTTTGTAAGAAACGCAGCGTCGATATCCCTTTTTAATAAAGCATCACTAACATGCACTGAAAACTGACACTTGACTTCCTAAAAAAGGTGGGGGACAAAAGAAGGTGTTACACTTTGCAATGATGTACATGCTGATGTCATAAAATGGTCAGTAAGTAGACAGAAAATGGGTGGAGACAAGCAGGGTCATGGATAGTACAAGGGTTGGTCCAGTCTTCAGCACATAGATTATACCTCCAATTGTTGTTATGGAGTGAATCTAGATTACTTTTAGGATACCTTACAGTCCCTCCCTCACTTGACATGACTGGACCTTCCATTTCACACTTGTGCCTATGTAATTTAAATTTGTATTCAAACAACTGCTTAATTGTGCTCTTAGACCCTTCCCACTGACTAATCTGTCTCTTAGAACCTGACAAATGAGCCATGGTCATTCCTCCCTGCCTGCAGTTATACTAAGTGTACAATGTTTTATAGCAATACTACGGAAATGCCGCCAATGTGATCTTGTTGAACTATGTTTATTTAGTTTCCACTCTGACATGTCGATTGGAAAACAAAACATTCATATTAGTACATATTAGGAATAGTTGTATCAGTTGTGTTTTACAGGATGTTTGTTTGAATTTTTATAAGTTTGCAGTGTTCATTTATGTCCTTTATGTATTCTTTGTATCAGTGGCAGCTCATGATATCAGACTGCAGGACTGCAACCCCCCCCCAGCTGTGAACTACAATGGTACAATCCAATATTCAATAACTTCCTCACATAGAAAGTGAATCTGGGCTGCTGCCTTACCAGTCTGGATTCAGAAAGAAGGCAGCAGACTGCTGATGCCCCAGAAGTCTATGCGGTGCTAACCACTTAGACTGGAAGGGAATCGGACTGCAAGGTCAGCAGTCTTGGAACACTTGCAAACAGGAACCAAGAAACTGGAATTGTACATTCTGGTGCTCAAACGCAGATGAGGATGAATGAAGCTGAGCTTTGGATTTTATCATTGCAGGTACACTGTGAATGCAGATGAGGATGAAGCTGGATTTATGTTTACAGAGCCAGCTTTGGACATTATTGTACTCACACAGCTTAGCTTTGGTGTGTGTGTGTGAGCTTTGGACATTATCGTACTCACACAGTTTAGCTTTGGGGGATGTAAAATGCCCCATTTATACTGGTGGCGGCTATAGAGAGAACTTCAGATACCTGCTGGTGGTGGTTAGAGAATACCTCAGGCTTGAACCCTGTACCCTGGGCTGAGGCAACAAGAGCCTGAATTCCCTACCCACCACCATCTATGAAACATGAGCAGATTTTTGCCTCATATTTTGTTCTGTTTATCATAAACTCTTTGGTTTCTGAATTTGTAATTCCTTAGATAGTTGATGGTGCAGTGGCTATAAAGAGAATGCACAATACCTGCTCGTGGTGATGGTTAGAGAATACCTCAGGCTTGAGCCCTGTACCCTGGGTTCAGGTAACATGAGCCTGAATTCCCAACCCACCACCATCCATGAAACTTGAGCAGATTTTTGCCTCATATTTTGTTCTGTTCTGTTCATCATAAAATCTGTGGTTTCTGACTTTTTAATTCCTTAGATAGCTGGTGGTGCAGTGGTAGCATTGTTGCCTCATAACTAGAAGTTCTCTGGTGTGATCCTTGGCTGGGGTGCCTTCTGTTTGAGTCTGCATGTTCTCCCTGTGTTTGTGTGTGGGTTTTCTCTGGTGTCCTCCCATGTTACAAAGACATGTATCTGCAGTATTTCTCCCTGAGCCTCTGCTGAAAATTGGCTTTTGTTCCAAGTCAGACTTTCCTGGTTAACAATTGTTAAATAAATAAAATTGACAGGCATATAAACTTCAGACTTCATATTCTTCAGAAAGTACATAGTAACACTAAACCTTTTATTCTAGCAATGTTCTAAGTTTATAAGATGAATATTTGATATTTGTCCCTATTTGTGGGACTGTATTCCCCCATTATTGGCTTCGTCCATGTTTTTTGTGCTAGGGTTGAGAGCTATGGTGAGAACTTAATTCATTGAATATGTTTGAGGGCTGTATTCCCCCATTACTGGCTTTATCCAGGTGTTATTGCGCTAAGAGGTTGGCAGCTATGGTGAGAACTGAATTCACTAAATGGTAGCCATTAAAGTTTCAGTCTTCCTCTCTTTCATAAAACAGCTGATTTGGCATAGTGGTATGTTGCTCTGACTGTTTTGAACAGGGTCCTGAGTTCAAGACTTGGCAGTAAAATGTATCGTGGTAACATAGCATTTTATATTAGCAGCTTTCTAAGATTATACAAGCAATGTTTAATATGTGTCCCTGGTTTTTGGGCTTTGCCACTCCCCAATACATTTTGGCTTTTTCCAGATTTCTTGTTCTGTGAAGTTAAGAGATACAGTTGAGTGTCGAGTAGATTTTACAAGGAGTTGAGAACTGCAGGGGAAGAGAAGTTTAGTGCTGCTTATGCAAAGTCAGCTTTCATTGTTAATAGCACAACAGGTAGTGTACTTGCTTTTGATGTGGAAAGCTGTAGGTTCTACTCCCACAAGGGGTGGATGCTGCTGTACTGAAAACACTCTTTTTGGTGAAGATATGGGCATTTTATTTGTAGATGAAACAATGAAATATAAAGTTGTTTGCTAGCAGCAACCTCTTCATTAGTTACAGATCTCTTTAATGTGGATTTTTTTAGATGACTTTTACTTCTGCAGAGATTGTACATATTTACTGATGCTGGTGGATTGTAGAAGTTTAAGTAGACTTTTATGATGGCAATGTTCTCAATTTGGCAGTTTTGCCATTATTGGTGCATGCATTTTATTTCATTGTTTACTGGAAAAATGTTCAAAACAATACATTTAAAACACCCTCTAACAACTGTACTGTATTATACAAGGAATATAATTTAATACAATCAGGAAGGCGTATCACACAACACATGTATGTCTTATGTGCAAGGGGCCTATTATTTGAAAATAGCCCAAAGTTAATCTTTATACTAGCCAAATGTATTTTCTTTGAATGTGGATTTTAATGCTGTTTCAATGAATGTGAGTTTCAAGGGTAGATAAGTTTTAATGTTGTGTTGTTGTTGTTGTGTCTTTCGGCTTTTCCCAGTTAGGGGTCGCCACACCTGAACTCCGGTCCACTGATGATAGCCAGTAGATCTTTACATGCTGAGTTGCCGGCCCTGACCCACAACCTTCAACGAAGGTACGCCCATTCACGCATGTCTCCACACAGAAGACGCTCTCGCTGGGAATCGAACAGGACAACGTCTGACTGTGAGGCAATAACGTTACCGCAGCACCACCACCACCGCAATGTGGTAGATAAGTTTTAATGCGAAGTCTATTTTCATTGTGAGACTGGATTGCATTGTTTAGCAGATGTCTTAGTGTCTGTGCTGTAAAATGCAAAATTAAACTTTCAAATGAATCCAAATCATCATAGAAGTAAAGCAGTATGCACAATAGTGTTTATGGTAAATGGGGCGAAATAGCCAAGTAATGGGACATTGGAATGGTTGCAGGGGAGAAGCTCCATTCAACCATGATTTTGTGAGGGGGAAGGGCGGACTCAAATACAGCCCCAGCTGAACTATACCTCTCAATTGTCCAGGCTTTCACAGAATTAATAGATTTTTGCTTCTTATTTTTGGTTTGTTCCTCATAAAATTTGTGGTTTTCTGGCAAATCATTTAGGAATTAAGCCACTAAATAATGACAGACATTGAGTTTCAAACGTCATAACCTTCAAAAATGCATGCTAAAGCAAGATCTGTTATTCCATCAACTAAGTTTATACAAGAGCAATATTTAGTACTGTTTGTATGTAACTTCAATATTTTTGGCCTTGTCCAGATTTCCTGTGTTAACAGGTTGAGAGGTATGTGCAAATAAATTGCTTTATAGAATTAGGCATATCCAAACCTCTCAAATGTCCCCGATTTTGGCTCAAAATGTTGCTCTCCCCCTAATATTCCCTCCACAAAATGGCAATTTTGGAAGAAAATGTGGAGGGTTTACAATTAATAAATAACTGTAATAATCAGAGTTATAGATTATTTTTATTTCAGAAATGCATGTAGATTCATTTATTTTGTCAGCTGCTCAAGTTAACAGTACTAATATTAAAAAATGGTCCTTTCTTTGACAGGTTCCCAGCTGTATTGTGTGGCTACATTATATTTTTGCATCACATTTTTGGTCCATTTTTCATAAAACTGTAATTTTTCTGGCAAATTAGAGGCAAATCATTAAAGATTTGAAGTTAGAAAATAATGACAGACATTTGAGTTATAGATGTCATAACCTTCAGAAAATTCATACTAATGCAAGACCTATTATTCTATTAGAAAGTTTATAAGAGCAATATTTAAATATTGTCCTTATTTTGGGGGCTTTGTCCCACTTGCCCTGAGGTTGAGAGGTATGACAAATGTGTCAGGGCCATCACAGTCAGCCAGAGACATTTCAAATTGTGACATATTTGTTGTACCCCACTCCCCCATGTAGTGACTCTGGATGTGTCCAAGCAAGGCAAGGAGCAGTTATGCAGTGTAAGTGTGCAGAGTATCCCCCATCCAAGGTAAACACAAGTAGTACAGTGGCATTTCATCTGTCCTTACTTGATTTTGCAGAATGTTCTGGTTTTCTGTCATATTTTTATACTGTTGATTTATGCTTCTTATTATTCAGACAGTGCCTGTTGCTCTGTGTTTAAGTAGCAATGCTTTCATGACCATCAGGTAAGCTTGTCAGAGATTGTTAGATGTAAGTAAGCTTTAATAAGAATACTGTCAAAGAATTACCAACACTGAAAGCCATTTTGCTGTTGCCATGCAGAGAATACTTACATAACTAGATAACGTATAAGCCTTGGGTATTGAAATGCATATGACAGTATTTGTAATAAAGGACAGGATTACAGTATTTTAAGAAGCTCATTACTTTTGTTGGAGACTTGCAGTCATCTTTGCAGGCTTTACCCGTAAACTAAACAGAATGGCAATGTATTATGTGTGGTCCATAACCTGTGCAGTAATCCTTTAAGCAATTTATCTTGAGCTTGTTTCTTGTTTGCTGTTCATTTTTACTTTGATCATGTTTTTCCTATGAAACAAGTAGATAGTTGTTGTCAGGCAGCAGGTCTTTTTAGGATAAGAAACATTTTTAGAAGTGGGGATATCACAGAGAATGCTACTTTCAGCATGTTACTTGGTACTTTAATAAAGCTGAATATAAATTATAGTTAGAACTGCAGTGCAAGAAGAAGTGGTTTGAGTTGAGTGCTGCTTGTTTTTTTTTATACTTGACTTTGACAGGCATTCCAGTAATGTATTTAAAAAGTAATTTATTTTTATGCCTTACAACTTTTTTGTTTCCATCTAGATATTAAGTAAGCTGTCACGTAGCCAATGCATTGAAATACTTTTTTCTTCTACACTTCATTTTGTCTTGATTGGACACTCATAATGATGGTTTGGCACCCAGGGCAGCGTATTTAATTAAAGTTCCAGTTTTTGTGGTTTTGAGCATAGCTCCTCCCCTTTCTAGTTGGCTACACCCCTTCCTATTGGCCCCACCCATTCAGCTGTCTTCTGCAGCCTTGTTTTGATTTGAAGTCACCAAACACCACTGCTTTGCATGAAGTAAACCATGTCTGAGGCTTAATGTTTACTTAGTGGGAAGTTTTTGGGGGTATTATAATCCATCTTTGCATTTAAACCTTTAGTCGTTTTGCTGTACTGCATTTGTTAAATATCTTCCGTATGATGGACACATGACTCTCATGTTTATCTTATTTCTATGCAGAGTTTCTAAAGTGAAATACAATTATTTTGTCTCTTCTTCCTTCTCATTTAAATGAACTCTCCACATCTTTAGTTCTTATACTTCTTGTTTTTTTTCTCACTCAGGTATTTCACTTCTTTTTTTAGCTACCTGGGTCTGTCATCACACTGTAAACTGACATCAGCTGTGCAGTGGATTTGCACCTTAGCAAAGAGAAAGTAAGCAAAAAGAGAAACCTTAAGGTGCATTTGCCACTTCTCCTGCAGTCGTGCTCAGTATCTTACCCACAATAACTTTTTATAGTTATGTTAAGGCAGGAAGTATCCCTATAACTAGTTTTTGCTTGACTCTTCTTTTCAAAACGCTTACATTACTAGGTACATTTCCTTTAGGGATACCCTATTTAAGCGGTGAGACAATATACACTGCGTTACTGTCTTACAGTTATTAGCATTGCCTCTTTTCTCCGAGCTCTCATTTCTGAACAACTCATGCATTTGTATGTACCCTTTATTGAGCTCAGTGCTAGACACAGGCCTTGACTGATTAACTCTGAAGACAATGAGAGTTCTGTCACACTCTTTGCTCTGATCTCCACCTACTGTGACAACCACAACACCACATAAAGCACATACCCCTTTGATCTCACTGCCCTTATAGTCAGTACTATTATATTACTGGAAAGCTTAACGTCCTGTTCTACCTCCTTCTTTCACTTCTACCTCCTCACCCCCCACTACCAATAACAAGCATTGTATTGACCCTACTTCCATAACTTCCCCACCAACAAAACACCACCAACCTCCCCCCCTCAATAATTAGACCAGAGCAGTTCCCAAGCTCTCCGCTGTCAGGATCATGCTACATAATTAGCAATGTACATGATTTTAAATGCATTTATTTACCATTACTTATGCTAAAATCACTTGCATAGATTGTCTCTTGCTTTTGTAATTGTTTACCTCTGCCATTTACAGTGTTTTTTTGTAGTTCTCAGAAATTCTACTTCTATTAACACATTTCCTTCTGAGCTTGCAGTTCCTGTTAAATTACTTGTTCACACATCTTGCATCTTCTTCTCAGTTAATGTTTGATAAAAGGAACGTGACTGCCTCCCCCCACATTTTAATAGTTTATTTATTGTTAGCTGACTTAATTTGAGCTAGGAATGAGTTTGCATGTCCCCAACTAAAATCTAAACAGTTTTAGTCCATAAGTAGTAATGTACATGATTTTAAATGGGTCTCTTTACCATTACTTATGCTAAAATCACCTGCATATGATGATTGTCTCCTGCTGCTCTGATTGTTTATCTGTGCCTGCTTTCCTCCTCTCCCACCCCTAATTCCTCAGCCAGCCCTCTTCCCGGATCCTTACATTTATTCCCTCTTAACTTCGCATACAATTTGGTACATATTACCACTCCTTAAAGACAAATACTTTAAAAAATGCATTCCATTTTCAGTCCTCTATCATTTCATGCTGCAGCCCTTTCCACAGACAGAAAACTTTCTTTGCAGCTACTTTTAACCCACTTTCTTGCATACATACTCCTGATTACATCACCTTTATCCATCTATTTAAGCATACGTATATTTGTAGATTGTAGTATGTTACACATATTTACACACACACACACACACACACACACACATATATATATCTCAACACATACACACACACACACACATGCCTACACACATGCACATACACACACACACACACACACACACACATATATATATATATATATATATATCAACACATACACACACACACGCCTACACACACGCACACACACACACGTGTGCGCGCCTACAACCACAGAAGTATATACCAATACCACAAAAACACTTTTTAGATATTCATATAACTACTTACAGCTACTACTTTCAACTACTACCCTTCTCATCAATGCACATTTTTGGTCTCCTCCCTCATCGGTACACTACGCACTTCTTTACCTTCCTCTGTCAACAAAGTCATTCTATACAGGTTCTTGCACACAAGCTAACCACTCTCTACTGCCTTAACTATCTATATACCATCCAAAAAATATCTCCCCACCCTCTACAACACTTCTTTCTGTCTATTTCTCATAAGATTCCTTCCATTCATATACCACATGGCCCTCATTTGACCAAACATCCACCTTGTTCTACCCACAATCCAAACTTTCTCATTATTTCAGCTTTCAATGACAGTAAGCCAGTTGCTGCTGCTTTGTGCACTCATAACACTCGCTCACTTCACTAACTACCAAAATATTGTCACATTGTATCCCAACTCCATCACAAACACATACATTATAATCATAAAACCCTCTTTCTCTCCCTGTCTGTCTTTCATTCTCTGTACCAATGTACATGCTCAGATATGTTCCCTTATTTATTTATTTATTTATTTATTTATTTATTTAACATTTGTTTACTAGGAACGTCCGACTGGGTCAGGAACCCATTTTCAGTGGAGACCCGGGAAGAAAAGCTCCAAATGATACATGACAGTTAAGACAATTTACATGAACAAGATAAAAAACAAGTATTAAAGCATAGGTAGGTACTATGCTATTGGCCCTAGGGCCTATATAAGCCTAGCCAAAAAGTTACCCTGGCTTTTGCCACCCAAGAAAATAATTTTCCTCTGCCCCTGTCGAGCAGAGCCACAGAAGTGATCCTCGGGGTGAATCTCCCATCCAATCATCAAGATTTTTCTTGAAGAGTGCTAATGAGGAGCTCTGTTTGACATAGATAGGTAGTCTGTTCCAGAGTATGGGAAGTCTCTGGGACAGGAATCTATCCCTCCAGCATGTTTTGTTTATTGTGGTGACAAGGTTTAGGTCCCTAGAGTATGTAGCTCGGAGATATTGGGATTTCTTTAAGTGGAGCATGTCCAACAGCTCCGGCTTTGTATGTTAGGCAGAGAATGCCTCTGAGTAGGTGATATGCAATGGAGTAAAGCTGGAGTTTTTTGAAATGGTCTGCATAGGTCATCTGTTTGAGGCCAGTAATCCTCTTTGTGAGGTATTTCTGTGACCTTTCCAGTTGTTGTTGATGTCTTGTTAGGTACATACCAAAAGGGAAGTTGTACTCTCTAATGAGTCTAATGAGTGATGAGTAGAGAGGAACAATGATCTCTTTTTCCCTGGATGAGAAACCTTTTGTGATGAGGTGTGCCATGTAGAAGGATTTCCTGACTACTGTGGTGATGTGATCAAAGGAGAGACTACTGTCCACCTGTGTCCCAAGGTCTCTTATCATACTTTGTGTTAAGTAGACTACCACCTATGTGGTAGTTCATAGTTACAGAGTTTTTACCAAAGGGGATGACAATGCACTTTTTGGCATTGAGCTTGAGGCCATGGCTTTGACACCAAGCATCTAAGTGAGGCCCTTTTGTAGGATGTCCACAGCTTGCAGTCATCTGTGAACTTCATTAGCCAAAGAGCTTCTGTGTTAGCTTGTACTTCAGAGAAGTAGATACCAAACAGGAGAGGACCCAGGACTGAACCCTGTAGTACTCCACTTGTCACTGGTCTGAAGTTGGATTTGGAGTCTGCTACTTGTTGGCAACCCATCTTGTGACATAGGGATTTATACCTAGTTTAGTGAGTTTAACTATAATTCCAGAGTGGGGGATGGTGTCGAAAGCCTTGGCAAGATCTAGATAGGTTGTGTGAACCACCTTACCCTCGCCTACAGCTTTGGTGACTGCTTCAAAGAAGTCTATCAGGTTTAGTAGACATGATCTGCCTTTTACAAACCCTAATTGGGTGGGGTCCAGAGTTTGGAGATTACCAATGTCTTTGTTTATAAGTTGCATGATGATACATTCCATGGCCTTGCAGACCAGGCTCATTAGGCTAATGGGGCAGTAGTTCCCGGGGTCCATGGTGGCTCCCCCTTTGTGGTGCAGGATAACCGTCATTGTGCACCATTCACTGGGCACAAAACCTGAGGTGAGACTATGAATGAATATGGTACTTAGGTGGGGTGCCAGTTCATTCTGTAGTTTGTGTAGAATGCAGCCTGGGATGATGTCAGGTCCCATGGATGCTGTGTTCTTGGCTTTGGAGAGTGTGTTTTTTACCTGTGCAGCTGTGATTACAGGAACTTTGTATTCTTCCAGTATAGAGATGGGCCCTTTAGGGGATGAGAGAGGGTAAAGTTAGCACTGGACCATTCTGCCAGGATGTTGGCAATAGCAGTTGGTTCTGTATATTTAGTGCCATTGTGCTGTAACTCAGAGGAGATCTGAGTGTTGCCATTGAAATTCTTGACATAGATATAGAATGCTTTGTGGTTGTCTTTCAGATCAGTGGCAATTTTGTTTTCATAACTAGCTTTTGAGAATTTTATGAGAGATCTCAGCTTCTTACTGAGGCTGACCAGGGAGTTCCTCCAATCATGGGATTTTACTCTTTTTTGCAACAGTTTCTTTCTTCTGTTGTAGAGTTTGTTTATGGCAGGGGACCACCAGATTGGCTTCCTTTTTTTGGAGGATAGCATCTTGGTTCTGTTAGGGATAGCACAATCCATGCACTCGTGTAAGTGCTTATAAAGTGCATTTGTGTAGGATTCAGCAGTCGTACCTCTACTGTCTGTCTGCATGGGTGTTGTAAAGTTTGCCACTTCTGTCTTAAGAAGCGTGAAGCTGGCTATGGAGAAATTTGGGTAGGTGCAATAATAAATACAAAATAAGTACAGAGAGGTAGGTAAAATAATAAAACATCTACTAAATTAAAGTGGTAGATTGCAAACTCTTTATATATATATATATATATATATATATATATATATATATTTATTTCTAGATATATTAAACTCAAGAATAGCACTTGTCGTCAGTATTGAATGTCAGGTACAAATAGAAATGGTTCCATACCTCTTCTCACACCACCTCCATTCTGAAACTTAGTGGAGATATTCACCCTAACCATGGACCCGCACATCAACTACCCACCATGGCTAACCCAATACTTCCCAAAGCTCCCAACACAATTTTTCCATCAGGTATGAAACTAATCTCATTCATTTTAACATTAACCTAAGAAGTATTTGCAGCAAAATTCCTGATATCCATGCATGTCTAAATTTGTATTCCTCAGGCATTCTAATCACCACTGAAACCTGGCTAAAACAAAAAAATACTGATACTAAATTATTCCCCCAGGTTTTAACGCACTCAGAATGGAGAAAAAATTGTAAAAGAGCAGGTGGTATTGCTATTTAAAAAAAAGCTTAGAAATCACTCCAGCCCATCTAAATATCCCATAAGTTCATATGTTCATAGGAGTTTACTAGGCTAATGGCCCTAGTGTTATATCTAATTGACCTTGTTTAACTGGTAGTTATTCGCATAGTGTGTCTATGATCAGCACTAACTACCGCTGTCCATGAGGTAGGTGCCACCCCTTGAGTGAATTTGCAGTCTCCCATCCAATTGTCTAGGTTGCCCTTGAATGGAATCATTGAGGAGCTCTGCTTCACGTTAATTGGGAGTTCATTCCGGAGGAGATGCAATCTCTGGGAGCTATATCTATCTCTCCACCATGTTCTGTTAATGTCACAAGCTAGGTTGAGATCCCTGGAGTGAGTAACTCTTGCCCCATATGGTTTGTAGATGTGAGCATTTCCTTTAGGGTAGGGTCAGTGACTGTAATCCAGGCACAAGTTGCCTGTTAGCAGCCTATAAGATACAATGTACAGTGACACAGCTTTCAGTCTTTCCAATTAGGTCATGTTTTGGAAGACCTGAATTTTCTCAGTGAGAAGCTACTGTGGCCTATTCAGCTGCTGCAGATGCCTGGTGAGGTACATGCAAAAGGAAGCATTGAACTGTATTAAAGGTCTGATGAGGGTCAAGTACAGAGGAGTTATAACATCCTTAGCCTTGGATATGATGTCCTTACTTATGAGGTACACAACATAGAAGATTTTCCTTACACTGTGGATACATAGTGATCAAAGATTAGATTGCTATAAACCTGTGTTCCTAAATCTCACACCAATGAATTTTGGCTTAATCTGCAGGAAATTCCTCTTTGCCAAAGGGAATTATAGTGCACTTTTTTTCATCCCCATGATCACAAAATTTAATAATGCTGAGGTTCTGATTGCATACCTCAAAATCAACTAAAAGAAATGTGTATGTATCTCATATATATATATATATATATATATATATATATATATATATATATATATATATATAAAATAGATATAGATATCCATATATTTATCCCACCAGGCAACATTACCACATCCAAAAATATCCCACACTGGATATCTGACAACATATCAAGGAAACCTCCATCTTAGGTGACCTAAATATAAACTGGTGGAACTGATTGGCCATCTCTGAGAAAGAATGATTCTTTAACTACTCTGGTCTGGATGCAGACATTGTGGAGCACTTTGGGATGGCAATTTTTTTGTCAGCTATATCAGATACTGTATCTCATGTTTCGAAGCATCAATAGTGCTGGATCAGCAGGGGAGGAAATGTCTCATTCTAGTGATGATGGGATGGGACTAATGGAAGATGAACTGAAGGAACAAATACCTTCAGTGGTATCCATCATTGAACGAAATGCATGGGTCATCAAATGGCTCTACAGCTGTCGAAAGGCCAAGAAGACATCAAATGGATCTGCTGTGTAAATACAAAGTAATGTAGCACAGACTGTGACACAAAGTAACCGTGTTATTTATACGTGTGTTTATTTTTGAATGCAGTGCTGTTTTTTACCATGTATTTATTTATTTAGTCGGTGTATTAGAGGCTGAGTGTAGAGCACTCGTTTACCACAGTTGATTATTGAAATTGTTTATGCATTTGTGTATGTATTTTCCCAGTGCTGTAATCTGCTCCCTGGCATTTCGTAATGATGTGGGAACAAGTGGTACATTACTTTTCTGCAGTGGTTGCATTATAGAATTTGAAGAGCATTGCAATTGCCTTAATTCATTAAGACATTTCAGAAACTTGGTGTTGGTCAGTAATCATGTTTATTTTTGAATGCAGTGCTGTTTTTTTATCATTTATTTATATTATTCTATTCACCTATTTAGCTATATCCAACTATTAAGCTCCATCACTTGAATAAAAAAAAAATCAGTAACAGACAGTCCATACTGGACTGGATATTGACAAACACCATAATATAAAACCCTCTCGTTACTTACCAGATACTAAAAGTGACCGTCTCCCAAACTATGTAATCAGATAACAACATGATTCATGCACAGTAGTTCTGCATAGGTTATTTCGTATGTCAGTTTACTCGTGGGTTAATGTAGCATAAGAAACCTTAACCTGTTTTCAGAACTAGCTGTAAACTGTATGTATTACAATGCATGTATCCTTTTCTTACAAATCAGTTTTCTGTTTGTAAATATACTATTATCTGAATCAAAATATGATTCCACTATTCTAATAATATTACTACTATTAACTAATCTTAAAAACTTCTGAATACTGTTATGGTAGAATTCATTTTCATATAGATTAAACCATGTGACAGTACATGGTATGTACTGTCCAATTTTTCTAGAATGTTCTATAATGTAATGAGTAATTGTCTCAGTCTATGTTCTTCACTACACAGCAGTGTCTGAATATGTCTTCTGGGCAGAAGATAAGTTAAGGAAATAACTAAACAAACAAACAAACAAGTATATAAAATGGCTCGTATGAAATATCATCGACAGTATTACTGTATATATTACTGTGTATTACAGTATTACTGTATGTATTACTCTATATTACAGTATTACTGTGTATATTACTGTGTATTACAGCATTACTGTATGTATTACTCTATATTACAGTATTAATGTGTATTAGAGTATCACTGTATGTATTACTCTATATTACACTATTACTGCATATATTACTGTGTATTAAAGTATTACTGTATGTATTAATCTATTTTACAGTATTATTGTATATATCACATACAGAATAAGCAATAGTTACAGAGTATTTTAGTGAGTCAATGTGATCAGACCTGACTGTGCATTAGTATAAGACTCAGGTAGAAATGTTGCACCTGTTTGTCTGAAGTAGACATGGGCTGCACTTGTGGTCCCCTAGTTTGAGACCTAACATAGGCAGTTGTATCTGTGAAGAGTAAAGAGTTTGAGGATCTTTGCAGGACAAAGACTTTATCTGAGTTACAGCTGAGTTGATAAGAAACTTGTTTAATAGTTAATGCAGATGCAAGGGGTGGGGACATGCTGTTGAGCATTTTGCAAATAAGAGCACTAAGAAAATATCTTGAATATAAAGTCATGCATGCATGGTTTAGCAAATATCTCTATTCTCCAGGCAGGTTTTACGAAGTGTTTCTCTGTAGCAAAGGCCCGGGAGAGCATACCCTTTCCTGGCAGGACAGTACATGACAAAGGAACAGTCCTTAATGGCTGATTGTTTTGGTAACCTGTGCAAGTCAGATGTTTAATATAAAGTTTTTCTGATGTTAACCTTTAAAACATAATGTTATTTGCATAACATGCTTAGAAAATTAGTAGAAAGATATTCTGTAGAAAACAGGTATTGTTTTACAAGTCAGGTGGACATCTTCCTGTGTGACTTTATTATATCTTAGGAACATTATCATGTTCTCATAGTGTGGCCACAAGGCACGAATGCCTTTCTTTTGTTCTACTGTATAAAATTAATTTTTTGTCTCTCTTCTAACACTTTACCATTAACTGCTCTTCACTACCTTAGCAAGTTCCAGTTTGCAAACAGCATGTTAACACTTCAGAAGCTCTAAATTTTCCGAATGGAAAGAATTGCCTATAAAGAATCAGTTTCACATTAACTCATATCAGAAAACATGGTACCTGTGGTGTTAAAAGTGAGCATAATCTTTCTGGTCAGTTTTGAATAAAACCACATCTGAGAGTAAGGCTTCAGTGCAGCCAGCACATATGAGGCACATGGGAGGGTAACACTACAACCTGTAACTAGTAATCTAGATGGTATCAGCAGCACGTTGGTTAGGACTACTTTTGCATATTTATTTAAAACTGTATGGTAGTGACAGGGCTGAAGACAATGCTTGCATGATGCATTCAACAATCAACATTGCAATGCAATGTTCCAAACCTTTAAACTGTCAGGAACGAACAACAAGGTAGAAGACAGCAGGGACCATTAAATATTACAGTGTACCAAAGACAGAGAGAAAAGATGAGAAACAGTTACTTAGATTCAAAGAAAATAAATAACCTAATTATGTTTCTGCATTCTGCAGTTTGGAAAATGATTGCATAGGATTAAGACTGTGATAAAAGTGAGTTTCATCCTGTAATTGTGGATTTGAATAATTTATTCTCCATTTGTCTATAGTGTGACTTTGAGCAAGTCATTTAACCAAAAAGTGTTGCAAGGGCATTCCTGAAATGAGACTTGCATCTAGCAGGTTTACCCAGTTAATAAATGAATAAAATGAAATTAAAATAAATAAGTAAAGTATAATCTGTGTCTCACACACCTCTCCTTTGTCTCTTCCGGTAATAATGTTTCATTCATTTTTTAGCTCATGTTATGAAAATATTTTTCATAATTTATTAAAAGTAAAGACACATAACTGGCATTTTCTGAATGTATTCATGTCAACAAAGTTTAGTCCATTTAAAATGGGTAATAAAATATGAAGGAAAGGACATCAATCAGATTTTAACACATCCAAGGCAGGGAGAATTAATCTGTGCAAACTGTTTCAAAAATACAGATAAAAGCTGCTGAACTGTTACTTGAATAAAGGCAGACCCAAAATAGTGATATACACTTGTAAAGTATTTAAAATCAGGTGTATTTAAATCTTATTCTGGCACGTTCTTGTCAAATCACTTATCTCTGTTCGCACTCACAAACATGCAGACACTGGTCTTTCTGTTTCATTCCCTCTGTCTTGTACAATAATCTCATTGGATGATGATTATCTTACTTAACAAACTGAATTACTTAAGAAATACTAGAAACAGGAAAAGCCAATAATGTAATTTATAAGTGTGCAATAAATAAAATAAAAAATAGACCATATAAGCAAAAATAAAATAATCAACATACTTTAGGACTGTAAACATAAAATATCTATATCTAAACCTATGAGCATATAAAGGAAGATAAAATAAGCACATCTTAAGGGCACGTAAAACAAAAATTATCACAAGAAAATTGCAGTTAAATACATACACATAGAATTATTTTTTACTTCTAAAAATTACTAATTAAGATATAGGATTTTGTTTGATTTTTTTTTAATTTAATAAAAATGCGATGTGTTAAAATTATTCACTTTTGTTTACCAGGTTAATCTGCAGGTCTAAACATCATTTTCAATCATGGTCCAGGCCAGATGTGTACAGATAATTCAGGCTATCCATTGTAATTCAGAAAAACATCTTTGTAAGCCCCAGAGGTGAAAAAACACAACAATAAAAATGAAGGTGAACAGAGAATGTCAACAATTACTGTACTCCTTCATAGTTATTTTTGAATTTATCAGTTTTTTCAAGTAAGTATCAAGAATATGTCCTATTACTGTGGAATGAAGACAAAAAAAATCTTTAATTATTAGCTTATATTTTGTCAATGAGCACTTTATAATAGAACTAGACTTTTAAACCTGTGTTGGTGGATTAAGTTCTGTCATCCCTGTCTTTCGTAGGTCCTGCGGACGTCACGAGGCAGACTGTGTTACTATGAAGTAGGCTTACTCAAAACATGAAACCTGGTAAAATCTGCTCATCAGAGTCCCCCGATCTTACTTCCCATGCATAACATCCTCTGATTTCAGGAAGTATAGAGCAGATGAGTCAGTGTGAATGGCTGATGGTTGGGGGAAAACAGGGGAGCCAAAAGAGCGTTAACATTTTTTAAGCTTCCCTAATTTTGATCCCCTCTTATCCCTTTCTTCCTTCATGGGCTTTCGCTTATCTCTTTCACCAACTCTGAATTTTAGCGACACTTACCAATTGATTTGTATACATTATTACAGTCAGTGTGTTTCCACAAAACTAGAAAAAGTGTTGAATTTCCTCAGATGGTCAGTACTGATAGCAGCAATAATAATAACCAGGACTGTAATTGTCTGAGGTCTCATAGGTCAGTACTAGGCTACTTGCACTTGTGGGCTATTTTAAACCTAGATGTGAGAATCATACCCTGCACCTTGAGTCTTTAAGGTAAACACCTTAATCATTATGCCAACATCCCTAAAGGAGTCCCTCCTTAGGAACATTATTACTGACACAGCACCTCACTTAAAGCTATTTCTGAATTCTTTATTTATTTAATTATTTACTGAAATGGGTAAGTGAACCAATGCTTGCAGATCATTTCTAGCCATAGCCTTGCTACATCACACTCACCCGCAAATCGCCTGTCCCTCTAGTCCAGTCCAATAAGTTTCTATCTGTAAGTTTCTAGAAAGCTAAACTGTCTCTGTTTTCTTTTCTTTCCTTTTTTTTGCTTTTAGTTAAAATGGATTTTTTTCTTTTTTTTTAAATAATTTTTATTGTTTTTAACAAGGCATAAATAACACTAACAAATTCAAAGAACATTTAAAAATACTAACAAAAGTATATACAGTGTCCATAACAAATAACATTCTTAATAATCAGCACCAATACTAAGATATTCTTAAGTTTCAACCAAGATAATTTCTTATGGGTGATATTTGTAGTTCTATCATAAATAGCTTGCATTTTTTACATACATTCTTTGCTAATTGAATACATTTTGAAAAAGATAGGATGTTTTTATTTTTTCCCAATTAATTGTGACAACTTTTCTAGCAAAAGCTAGGATTGACCATAGCAGAGGCACTTGGATAATGGCAATACGATCTGGAATTGGACATTGAAAAAAATCAGTGAGTTTGTAATCTTACAATTATCTGACCATAATGCTTTGGTAAATTTATCAAACTCTTCCCAAAATGGAATAACCAATCAGCATTTTACAATCATATGTTTCCAGTCAGCATTCTTACTGCTACCACACATCCAACATCTTAATTTTTTTTTTGTAAAAAAGAGCTATTTTTTGTGGTGTTAAAAAAAGCTTCTATGTAGGAACTTCCATATAAAAATTTTTCAATAAATAGAAGACTTATTTTCAGCATATTTTAAATATAGTTTTCTATCACTCCCAGAAAATGTTCTATCTTTACAGAGTAGTTAGCCCCAATGAGATGCTATTATTAATTTGGAAAAATAATTTGAATAATTTAGGTATAGGTTTAGAGCTCATACCTAGAAAATGAATTTTTCCTATCCATCTCTGTCTCTCTCCACTGAGCAGACACAAATGCGTGCACATGCAGGTGCACAGGCAAATATGCACACACGTATGCATGCATGAAAGCACACTAATGCACACACACATACACACCCAAACACAGTCACACACAATCGCACACACTTTTTTGTGATCTGCAACTACAGCAAGTATTTATCTGCTATTTTGTTAAACCTTGTATCATTTTATTATAACACTTGTTATCAGTTGTGTTAAACCTTGTAACATTTTATTATAACACTTATCAGTTGTGTTAAATCTTGTAACATTTTATTATAACACTTATCAGTTGTGTTAAACCTTGTAACATTTTATTATAACACTTACTAATCCTTGTAACATTTTATTGACACTTGATCGATTGTGCTAAACATTGTAACATTTTATTATAACACATCAGTTGCGTTAAACCTTGTAACATTTTATTATAACACTTATCAGTTGTGTTAAACCTTGTAACATTTTATTATAACACTTAGCAGTTGTGTTAAACCTTGTAACATTTTATTATAACACTTATTAATCCTTGTAACATTTTATTGACACTTGATCGATTGTGCTAAACATTGTAACATTTTATTATAACACATCAGTTGTGTTAAACCTTGTAACATTTTATTATAACACTTGTTGATCAGTTGTGTTACAACTTGTAACATTTTCCTCTGGATTTACTAATCTTCCATGCAGGACTAATCTAGTCCTGCACGGAAGCGGCAGTTTAGGAGGAGGATGGCAGCACACCATGCATATTAATGAAGGCGCGCTGCCTGACCTCCTAATCCTACATGGAGCATGGACAAGTGCAGCGGCATGTCTGAGAGCAGAGCTCTTAGAATAAACATGCCCCTGCAAAGTAGAACAGCAGAAAATGGAAATAAATGAGCGAGACCGCTCATAGGTGTCCGCATAGCCCCACCAACAGTCCCCATGCATTCAACAGCAACAGTACATATAAATAAAATGAAGAAACCCTTTTATTTATTTTTTTAAAACCCTGAGTACAGCTAACCATAGGTGTGTGGGTTTCCCATCCCTTAGCTATGGTTAAAGCATCTGAAAAGGCTGAAGAGGATAATAAGGAATATATATGCAAATGAAGCAGCACAGCAATAGTGTAGTGGTCAGAGCATCCACCTAATAAACAGGCATTGCCGGTTCGAGTCCCACTGCAGCCCATGCCATTTTCCATGTGAAATCTGTATATGAACATATTTTTACATCTTTTGCTGTATAACCTACATAATAACATTTAAATGTGAACTGGAGTATTGCATTAAATGCACATGTGAAAGGTCAGTGTCATAATGAATAAGGCACTAGTAAGCAGATTTAAGCACAAATAAGCAGTAGTAAGCATATATAAGCACCAGTAAGCATATTTAAGTGCATTTCCATGGGGGTATGCATCGCCTACACAGATTAAGCAAAGTAGAAGCTAACTGAGTGAAAGAGACTGTAACCAGAGGTTAACAGTGCTTAACATCGTGCAAACCCGTGCAAACCCACTTACAACTGCTTTAAAGTGCCTTAATCACTCTGTACCCAATGGCCTATGTTCTGCCCAGCAACAAAATACACTGCCTCTGCAATGCTCGAACTCAGGACCCTGTACACAATAGACACAGTAGTTAATCACTAAGCCATCATAGCAATAAATATGAATAAGGTATCAGCAAACTAATCCTCACCACAGGAAAATCAAACCAAACATGTGAACTGAATCTATGTACAGTGTGAAGTGGCATAACCTGCTACATAGCATAAATATGTGAACTGGAGTACTGCAGTAAGCATAGATGTGAACTATTATTGTAATAAAGTGTAGAAGTAGTAGAATTGTAGAATCATGAATACCAGACACATACAGAAACTGTAATAAATAACAAATCACTGCCAAAAGGCAAATATAGTGTTAATTAAGTATTAAGCAATGCTAAACACAGCACAGCTCAACTTAGTAAGAGTAAGCAATGTGTAGTGGAGCCAATCCAATCTGCCTAGTGGTATACCCCTTTAAGCATTGCTAACCTTAGGTAAGCAGGTGTGCCCATAGCTTAGCCTTTTCAAAACTGGCCAACCATGGGAAAGTGTGGGAAATTGGCTGTATTTAAACCCCACAGGTGGGAATACTTCTCATAGCTTCCTACTGCATGCAGAATGGCTGGTGTGCTTGAAGGCACTCAGTTTAGAGCGCAGTGCTGGGGCATCCAGGAGTCAAAAATCATGTTATGGCTCCTGGTAAAACACCATGAGCAGAGACTACTACAGGGCCAGTACCAGGGCTCACCGTATAAAACGGAGGCCTGGAACAGTCTCATCCATGACCTCACCAGTACCACAGGTATCCTCCAAACTGTTGAGCAGGTCAGGCACCATCATGCTGACCCAAAGCGGTGGAGGGGGATGTACTGGTACAGTGGATCCAGGAGTCACAGCAGATGCCCAATGCCCCAGTACTAAGTACTCATTCTACTAAGTAGTAAATAATTGCCTAGCTTGTGTATACTATGAATTGGTATGGCTAAATATCACTGTATTTCTCTGACAGCTGCAGATGAGTGGGCTGCGAACCAGAAAGCCCATGATGCTAGGCTGCACAGGCTGCGTCATGAGGCAGGTTAGTAATTAGTCTGCATGTACTGTCATAATATAAGGTCCAGCCTGGGACCTGCTCCTTTGTTGGCCCTGCACCACCTTTGGGTTGAACCGCTGCAGGGGATGGGGCACGACCCCCCCTCAGAGGGGGCATGGAGGGATACCTGTCACCCATCAACAGATCCAGGCCATGGTGCATAGGGAGCTCAATCTGGAGTACCGAGACCGACTATGCCAGCTTGAGGGTTGAGTGGTGCTTTTAGAGGGTGAGCCTGCCCCCCAGCACAGCCATCTTTGGGGGCATGAAGGTGCAGTGGTGACTGCCCATGGATGGGGACCTCAGTCCCACTGTTTCCAGTTGGGGGCTCATGGGCTTGCAACTTCCAAACACCCCTCCCCGTCCAAGGTGTTTACCCCCCACATGTGTCATATACCGGCCATGTATGTGTCTTGTGTGTCTTGTCTGTTAACCTACCCAACCTACCTCCCCAAATATACCTACTACCCCTCCCCAGCATCCCATTCTCACCTGAAAAAAGGGCAATCTGTTCCCAAAAAAAAGCTTGCCCCATATATAGCTGTCCATTTTGCACATGTGTCCACTGTACACATGTACTCTAGTCTAATTGGCATCACAATGAATGTATGTTGTCCTCATCTCTCTCCCAGGGGTTTGAGGGTCCAAATGTACCTGCAAATTTAGTGTATATGCACAGCTGTTGCTGTAGAAGAGATGGGCAGCTATGGACCATTCCTATACCCTTCCTGCACATGCCTAGCTATTTTCCCTACTGGCTTTCCCTCTTTGTGCCCCATTTTTCACCACTTTCCTATCAACCCCTTTTTCTTTTCTTTTAAAGAAATTAGCATGAGGTAAGCGGCAGTAAGCACTTTTAAGCAGCAGTAAGCGGGTTTGCGTTAGTTTGCAGCGGTAAGCTATGTCTATACAGGTTGAGAAATTCCAAAGCTAACTGACTGTAAGAAAACATAAGCGGGGGTTGGCAGTGCTTACCGGTGTGCAAACTTGTGCAAACCCGCTTACAACTGCTTAAAAGTGCCTTAATCACACTGTATCCAATGTCTTTTGTTCTGCCAGAAACAAAATAAACCGCCTCTCCAAGGCTCAAAACCAGGACCCTGCATTCCATACACAAAGTGACTTACCACTAAACAATGGCAGATATACATAATGTGATGTTTTCACAAACATATCATCCAGCACAATCAGTCAACAGTACCGGAAATGTATTAATATCATACCACACAACCTGTTAACGCAAGAAGTCTGGACAAAGTATGCCACACTGTGGGTACAAATAAGGATATATGTCAACTAATGCTCTAATACACTTAAAATGTTGCTAGTTACACAGTTATATGTATTAGAACACATATGTAGAAGGAGATGAAGTCTGAAACACAAAAGTGTTGGCACTAGTTACTGATTTCAAAGCGGCGATCATCCATGTCAATTGCCAAGAGAATGAGGAACAGACCAAAATATGAGCTGAAAATGCATGGGCATATGGACAGATATATATCTGTAAATGTAGACAGATAGACAGCTATATGTAGATAAATATATTTATGTATGACTCACAAATAATCATATAACATCAATTATATATAGATACATACATATGTTCATATATATATATATAGGTACATACACATATACACAGGCAAAAGGTATCAGTAGCCATACATATGTAGAAGTAGTGTGGAAGTACTGGGTGCAAAGTATATCCCTCAGCCACAAGCCCTGTAACTGCCACCTGTGAAATGTGTTTTGTGGCAACCATTCCCACAAATGAGAATACTAACATTAAACATATACCCACCCACAATTCAAAGGACATGACATGACACACAGGTATGCATACACAGATAACCTTTATTTGTGTGCTATACAATAATGTATGCCAGTACTTACACCACATAAGGTTATAAATATGTGATCAGTGATGAATGCAAGGCCCACACAAAACAGTAGATGCAAGCAATATGTATATATACCATACTATGCTGTCCAGGCCGAGACCTTCAATTAGTACAACAGTAGAAACAGGATTTGCCTTCAAGATACATAACAATCAACAATTACAGATGTAGTTCAGCAGCCTCCAGTTACACCCTGTAGTCAAGCCCTAGGGGGGAAAAGTAGCACTTGTGGTAATGTCACAGTATCTTGTACATAACATTGTCTAACCTAACATCTCACTATCACACTGAATGACCCTCGTCTTAACAGTTATATCCCTGAAAAGGTGTCATAGCCTAGGTTAATGGCATTGAACCCCCCCCCCCCATTAAAGGCTGTACAAGGGAAAGGAACACTGTGTACCACACACTTTCCTCTGGAATGTACAAGGGCAGATATGTGTTCTCCAGCTGTTGCCCCTATATATATATATATATATATATATATATATATATATATATATATATATATGGACTTGGCCCAACAGTTGGTGTGGGAGTCCATGACATAACTACATAACTGGGATGTATACATACAGATATATATATATATATATATATATATATATATATATATATATATATATATATATATATATATATATATATATATATATATGTGAGTGTGTGTGTGTGTGTGTGTGTGTGTGTGTGTGTGTGTGTGTGTGTGTGTGTGTGTGTGTGTATGTCTACATATATATATATATATATATATATATATTTATATATATATATATATGAAAATAAATGTAGAACAGATATCAAGAGTCGAACACAGCTGAGAAATCACTCTTTTTTTCAAAAACTCAGGAACAAGCAGCAGTGTAAAATAAATGGAAAGTTTATTTATAAAACGAGTTAGCGCTTTCACCTAGTAAGGCTTCTTCAGACTCATATAGCAAACTCAATTAATGACACAGTTAAATAGCCAAAAGGGCGGGAAATTAAGAATTCCATCAAAATAGTAAATACTAATGAATCATATTAACCATCAATATAGCAATACATATGTATAAATAGCTATCATACAAATAAATCCTGAACCTTACTATATAGCTCACATTAAAACTTGATCACATTAATAAAAACAATGTTTATGTATAGGCTCTAAGTTTTCTCATTTTTAAAAAAGGTTTAACAGAGAACATGGTATTGAGCCCAGGTTTCACATCTGAACGTAATTTCAATATCCAGATGTTCTCCCTGCTCTCTGTTTAGTTCTTAATGTCCCCTCCTCTGATGTTAGAATACACTTGTTCAATTATCCTAAATTTAAATGTATGTATATTACCAAACTCTATAACATGCCTAGCCAATGCATTCGTCTTCTGTGTCATCCTAATACTATACAAATGCTCGCGTATATGATCCTTCAAGCGTCTGTTAGTCTTGCCTACATAAAATGACTCACAAGCTTGGCATGTAGCTAAATAGATCACACTGGTGGTAAAGCAATCTCCATGAACCTTAAAATTATAGTTATATCCAGTGACAGGATGTATAAAGACATTATCTAAATCAATGTACGAACAAAAATTGTATGATCCACATCTACATGTGCCTGATGGCAAGTTAGTGGAAACTGATGTATGATGTCTACTGTCACATAAAATATTTTTCAAATTCTTCTTATTTCTATATCTGAAGCATGGAACTTCACCTACAATTTATTTTATATGTGTATGTACCATCAAGATGTTCCAATGTGATCTAATAACGTCTTTGATAGGTCCTACATCCTGAGTATATAGTATAGAAAATACTGTCTTATTTATACTATTCTTCTCTTTCTGAATATCTAAGTTACCATTATCAGAAAAATATGGAAGTGCTAAATTCTGTCTTAAAAAAGGGATATCCGTTGTGCCTTTAAATATATCAATGTCCCTATAACCTCTTCCTAATAACCTCTCGCTAAGATCACTTAAGTCCTTTTCATATCCTATATGACTCGGATTATATCTAGATACCCTCATGGCCTGTCCCTTAACAATGTTGTTGAACACATATTGTGGATGCATACTGGAACGATGTAATAAAGTATTCTTATGACAGGGCTTCCTAAACAGCCCTATATTAATAAGTCCACAAGGCAATTTCTCAACATATATATCCAAAAAGGGTATCTTAGTAAGAGAAAATTCATGGCTGAACTTCAAATATGTAGTAGCCGTATTTATCAGTTCAATAAATATTTGTAGATCATCCATGGTGCCTTTCCATAAAAGGAAAAGGTCATCTACAAAATGTCTGTAGAACAAAACGTGTTCTCTAAACATTGGCAGCTGATGCATACAGTCAAGTTCAAGTATATATACATACAAACAGACACATACACACATATACATAATACTGACACGTATAGGTATACACATATATACATACATACACACATATATATATATATATATATATATATATATATATATATATATATATGTGTCAGTACATGTCCCCTGCCATGACATGTGTGAGAGAACATCACTACAATACAGAACATATCTACACACCAGTACATGGCTGCAAAATGGAGTGTGGAGTGTGGTGTGTAACCCATGTTGGGAACACATCGCAATTGTTAGCAAAGGTTGGATATATATGTTGGTGAAGGGTATTAGGCACATATTGGTATCTAGGTTTGGTTGGGTGACAAGCAAGACAGCATACAGGGCTGGTATATGACACATGTGGTGGTTAAACATTGTGGATGGGTAGTTAGATTTGGAATGTGGAGGCCATTGAGCCCCCATATGGGAACAAAGGGAACATGGTGCCCACCAATGGACAGTCACGTCAACATCTACATGGTCATAAAGGTGCCTGGGCTGTGGGCTGATCAGGAGGAACATGCATGACAAACCTTGTGTATGTGTACTGCATGCCTCCAGGTGATGTAGCACATACCCCATGTCTCTGTGGAGCTCCCTATGCACAAGACCCTGAACCTAAATGTGGGTGACAGACATATGTCTGTGTGTGCTCCATGGGGGGAACCATCACCTGTGCTGGTTCCACATGAAGGTAGTACCGGAACAGTAGATAATGAAGTTCCATGGTGGATGTGATGTGGACTGGTAACATGTCCACATTAGGTGGGAATGGTGTTCCTGCTGGCAAATAACCCCTACACATACTGTTGTGTAACTGTCATGGAACATATGTGGGTTGTAATAGTCCACACAATCCCAGAACATGTCCAACAGCATGCATAGATATCCCCAATAGCACAGAATGGCAGATGTGTAGCAATCACATAGCAAGCATACCACATACATATTTGGAAACATAGTGGCAGTCACAATGGCATGCAGGTGAAATACTCTGTAACAGCCCAGAAACTCTAGTGTCCCCACAGGGAGCATTCTATAAACACATAGCAGAAAGTGTTGTACAATACAAACTATGTCCCAATGGTACATATACCAGAGACATACCACTGGCATTGTATGAACATTAAGTTGGGAGCTGATATGGTGGCAGGAGACTGATATGTGTATTGTATTATGGTAAACATACCATATGAGTTGCTCAGGCATATTTCCATCTTTATGTCTTTCATGGAGTATGGCGCACCCGAGAAATCTCACCTACAGTGCCACTGAGGATGACATAATACTCACCAGCATCATCCAGAACTACTAGCTGCTGTTCGCACAGACAAGCCAGGACCAGCATGAGCGAACAGCCATGTGGAACATTGTGGTCCGCAGGGTGAATGAGATGGGGATGCACAGCCATACGTATGAGCAGGTCCACCATCATTGTAGTGACCTGCTCTGCCATGTACATCACCGTGCTGCTGACATGTGGGGTGACCACCTTGCAATGGGGGGGCCATAACATCCACCCCCCCCTCACCAGAGTGGAGTAGCTGCTCATGAACCTGGTAGCACCTGCCCGCCCACAAGAGCTGCAGACATATACAGTCATGGAGATGGGTGCTGCACACAAACCAGACATTGAGCATGCAGGTAAGGTTCCAGGGCATATGAGTAGACCACTGTTGTGTATACATCTGTACAGGTAGATCATGCATATGTGAGATGTGGAGTCTGTTGCTGTGTAGTACTGATAAGGAGTTATGCATAATCTGTAGTACTGTGGACTTCAGCTGTTGTTTTACTGTAATATTGCAGCCACCCTGTAGCAATGCCACAGCTGTGGCCACTGACACCAACTCTATCTCATCTCAATGTAGGTACTTCTGGGATATCAGCAAGGCAGTGGTCGGATACCGGTGAGTATGGTTTAAGGTTATGCTTGGCAATTCAGTGTGCATGTCATAGCTAAGGTGTAGGCCATGTACACATCTAACACACCTACCCATAATGCATGCTGTACATGTTCACTGACAGAGCACACACCTTACTAATGGGATTACCAGCCTCAAACACATACAATACACAGACCATCTCAGACAACTGTGGCTACACTCCAGTGCACATTGCCCAGGCACAGCTGACATCTGCCTAACATACACAGCTATGTCATACACAGAGCAGTTGAACATACTACACATAAAGACATCTCACTCCCTCTGCAAACAAACGCTCCAGAGTCTTAAACCTCATCAATACATTGCACGGAACATATTAGAGGGATAGAAACCTGTCCTGGGGAATCCCCACACTCTAGAATGGACTACCCATTCATGCCAGGCAATGCTACTCATTGGCCCTCTTTACAAAAACACTTGACAACTGGATGGGAAATGGGGAATTCACCCTGGGTATTACATCTCTGCCACAGCCTGATAAGGGCACAGGGGAATAACATTAGTGGGTGGTGCATGGCTGGGAACCCCTGTGGCTAGGCTTATGTAGGCCCCAGGACCAATAGACCAGTACTCACCTATGAACCTATGCGTACCACAGGCAACATCAGCCAGGGCTCAATAATGGTCAATAATGGTCTCTACACTCACCATAGGTACAGTACATTGTGTCTGTGGTCGGTCTAATGGTAGTCTATCACTCATACATGCACCACTGATGATGACATCTGTGAATACACATCAGGCATTCACTAAACACATGTCCACATGTAATCCAGAAACACACAGAGGCTGTGAGCAGCAGCAGAAACAAAACTCACACACAGATACACCTCATGCAATGGTGTGTACATCTGTGAGGTATGGTGCCCAGTACATGCCAGGGTGCTGAACAGATGCACAGCAATGCTGTGGACATGGGTGTAGTGTGTTCCAGGGGGAGGCCCATCACCTACTAACAGAAGCCATGCATCACAGCCATGTATAATGTTGGTAACGGGTATTGACTACAATTGCACTGTATGCTGTTGAGCACCACATGTCCTGCATGCTGACATGTGTGTAATTACAGTTTTGTGTGTGATACTGTACTGCACCATCACCTGCTATTGTGTGTGTTTTGGGGGTGCTGCAGCTGTCTGTAGGTGCTGTCTGTTGGAGTGTATGAGTTGCCATGAATGTTGATTGCATGTGTGCATGTCTGTATGTGTGACCATGTGTGCACATATGTGTGTGTGCATGTGTGTGTGTGTGTCTGTATGTACTGTTTAGTGGTGATATACAGGTCTTACAGTCTGTTCCCTGTTTTTCCCTCACAGGTGGTGAGGTGGGGCTGATGCCTCCCATAGGGAATCTGATGTCACTGATACAGACAATGACCATGAGGACAGGTGTGTTGAGGCACAGGCATGGTCATCAGGGGCTGCCACTGGGCCACCAATTGACATCCCACAAGTATCCACCCCATCCACGCACACAGTCACACTGCCTCTACATACCTCATCACCGTTGGGCTTAGCTGAGGGACAGTCTATGATTGGCATTGGCCAGGACAGTGTGGTATCTATGGCACATGTGTCAGGACACAGCAGCCATAGCCAGATGTCTGGCAGGGTATCACATAGGCAGATGTTCAGGGGTGCTCGTCGGAGCTTTGCTGGTCATCATGCCCCTGGCAGACGTGACACATCTATATCAACCACACGCATGTCCCAGGCTGTCATGGAGGCACAAGCACGAATGGAATGGTACACCAGACAGGCTCTAAGGATGCAGAGGGCTCATCACACCTCTGTAACTGACAGCATCCATGATCTAGCAGGTGCCAATCATAATTACACGAGGTCATGGATAGACGGTGGGGTGAGACATTGGATCTCATCCACAATGTTATGTCCATGCATCAGGACAGGGTGGGACAGTTGCGATGGCCACGTGGATGTATGCCAGCAACACCAGCAGCTGGAGGTCACCGTGGACATCCCACCAGTCACAGCCGCTCCCATAGTGGCAGTACCAGTCCCAGCATTGTGGGAGGGGTGCTGTCCACAGACTGTCATAGCAGACCCCGTGCACGTGGCCATGGCCAGTACCAGGAGGGACCTGGATCTAGTGGACATCTGTCAATCTCAGGGACAGTACTCGCTGTGGCTTTGTACCTGATACTGCCTGTAGCACCTCTGCCAGGCACAGGTCCTGTGTCCATGGTCGGAGATGGTGAACTGCAATCCCTGCCAGGTACAGTCTGCAGCTGTCTCACAAATCCCTGTATAGGGCAGCCACATGGTGGAACTGTGTGCATGCAGACACACACACATAAACAACAAACCTAGGGCAACCACATACCTGCACACACGACATCACCATTGGCCAATAACAGTACTCAGCCCCCCCCCACACACACACATATATACACACACACACACACACACACACACACACACACACACACACACACACACACACACACACACACACACACACACACACACGCACACACGCGCACACACACACACACACACACACACACACACACACACACGTCAATTGTATGGCTCAGCCTAGGCCTCTGGCAAACCAACAACATACGCAGTGCATATGACGATACATTTGCCACTTCCTGACATCCGTAACATCAATGCAGAGACAGGCTAACATGGTGCTGATGCACAGGGTGACTGTACAACAGTGTAGCAATGGAATGTTGTGTAGCATGTTGTCAGCAGTAAAGTGAAATGCTAATATCTTGGAAGGTGTAGCTGTGCAGCCATGATGCATCATAGCTGTAATTAACAATGCTGTATTGTTGTCACCATTATCTATTCTGATTGTATTGTGTTTGTCCATGTACCACATGGCTGATGGGTGTAATGGTGTCAGCAGGCCTTCTACAGTGGACACCAGTAAGTGTAGTGGGTGGTACACATGACATGGCTGGGTACAATATCTATAGATGTGTATGTATCTATGTATATATGTATGTGTATATATATATATATATATATATATATATATATATATATATATATATATATATATATATATAGATTTCTATAGCTATACCTACATATATAGATATGTTATATCCATTTAAATATGAATATATTTACACAGACAAATACATCTACATGGCAGAATACATTCCTTGCAGTGTTGAATACCTGGGCTGGATGATATGTATGTGAAAACGTCATAATTATGTATATCTGCCATGGCTTAGTGGTAAATCACTTTGTGTATGGTGTGCAGGGTCCTGGTTTTGAGCCTTGCAGGAGCTGTTTATTTGTTGCTGGGCAGGACACAGCCCACTGGATACAGAGTAATTAAGGCACTTTAAAGCAGTTGTATGTGGGTTTGCGTAACAGTAAGCACTGCTAACCTCCGGTTATGTTTTCATACACTCAGTTAGCTTCTGAATTGCTTAACCTATGTAGGCAATGCTTAGCTCCATGCAAAACCATGAAACCTGCTTACAACTGCTTTAAAGTGCCTTAATCACTCTGTATCCAACAGGCCGTGTTCTGCCCAGCAACAAAATAAACAGCTCTTGCAAGGATCAAACCAAGGACCCGGCATAACCTAGACAGGGTGATGTACCACTAAACCATAATAAATACACAGAAATTCACTGTTTTCAGAAACATATCATCCAGTCATGTCATGCAACAGTACAGAGAATATATACCAACATTTAGATGTCTGTGTGTGTAATTATATTAAAATCTAAACAGATACAACATATCTATATATGTATATATATATATATATATATATATATATATATATATACATATATATATATAAATATATATTTTGTTTTACTAACTCTATATACATATCTATCATTATATATGCACATATAGACATGCATATGCCTACATCAACACATAAATGTGTTGACACCTATATGTCTACATATACACAGCATGTTACATATGTGTACGCAGATATATATCTATGTAGGTATATACAGAAATAGTTATATATCTGTCAGCAGATATATATATATATATATATATATATATATATATATATATATATATAGGTAAATATGGTCATGCATCTGTAGATAGCAATTGCAGATTAACAAATACACATATGTCTACTTACACCATTCATGGGGTTGAGAGGCCCCACACACTATATGTATTGTACGAATAGGCACCCCCCCCCCCACAGACAAACACATGCACCCTGCATTATAATACCAGGTACAGTCTGCCTCCCATAGGACATGTAATATGTGGAAGCCATCAACATCCCCAGGATACAGATATGCAGATACAGCTATATATATTTATATATATATATATATATATATATATATATATATATATATATATATATATATATATATATATATATATATATATATATATATGTGTGTGTGTGTGTGTGTGTGTATATATATATATATATATATATATATATATATATATATATACATGTGACAACACATACACACGCATATATATGTACAGTAGGATACATATGTAGAAGGTGCACACAATACGGAACAGCCATTATGCCTACAGTTAACACCTGAACAACTGGACACTGTATGGTCCACACATACTAATGTCAATCGTTGCCTGCAGCATATACCCATAGAAAGGTCATAGGAAAGACACCACACACAGGTTTGCAAAAATGGGAATCATTTAATTCTGTACTATAACAGTTCTATATGCCATGTCATATAGCTGTTCAGATACTGACAACCATATAAACAGAGTACTGCAACTGTGAAACCGTTACACTAATACAGTAGTCTGGAAAGGTTCACAACTGTTGCTGTCCAGGCCAAGCCCTTCAAAATGCACAATAGTGAAGACAGACTGGGCCACAGGATACCACACAATCAACAGTGTGTACTGCAGGTGTGTAGTTCAGCAGCATCTCTCTACAATCTGTACAAACTCCTTAGGAGATAATGACGTTTTGTGATCAAATGGGTTTTAACCGGTACATAACAAGGCATAACAAACAGAACAGTCTGTATAGCAGGAGGCAGTAGGCTTGCATTACCCCAATTCATGTAAGTAATGTCAATATAGGTGAAATATACGGTACTGTACATCCAGATACCTTGTGGAAGCTCACACCCTGATACCCTTATATTTTGTAACAGCATTTATGGTGCTCCCCACCTAGACTCAATATTACAGGCCCATATACCACTGTTACATACACTGGCCTCTGCAGTGCATAAGGGTGCACACGTGTTGTGTAGGTGATGCCCACACGTATATGGCCCCACCCTACTGTATTTGTGGGGGATACAACAGCAGTGGACTGATGGCAGCAATGGCATTGTGATGTACTCACAGCCCACTACAGAACAGCCCCTGACAGCATGTCATATGTGCAAAGCTTGGTATGTAGGTGGAGGACAAAGGCTGGAACACAGGCCCATATGTGGAACACTGTTGCCATACACTAAGCAAGGTGCTGGTGTTACAGGATAGTTTGCAACATACCCTTAGTCAGGAAACTGAGGTTAGAAACATAAATGGATGTAGCCATGTACAGATAGCACACAACACACACACTGCCAATGTAATATCTGACACAGGACCTGTGTGGTGGATGGACAACACATGATAGGCATACCTCTGTCCAGCAAGAGGATAGACCCACAGTAGTGAGCTATGCAGACAGACTGCATTCCAAGGTACACCTGTATGTACACACACACACACCCTGTAACACCAGTACTATGCAAAGCATAACACAACTCTACTCACGGTCTGTCTGTAGCTCCTGATCCTCCTACAAATATGTGACCGCTCTGAGTATGCAGGTTCACCTGTAAGAGGTATTGCTACCTGCTGTCTGTAACACTGATGCCCACACACAGGAAGGATGTCCATCACGCAGGAAATGTAAAGGGACCACACCCACATGCTGTAGGGATTTATAGTAGGTGGTTGCCATGACAGTGGTAATTGGAAGTAGTACACGTGTAATCATATATATATATATATATATATATATATATATATATATATATATATATATATATATATGGTTATCTGGATAAGTATATGTACATATATTTCCACCATATGTCCTGGACATGGAGTGTAGCCCTACCACAGCCCCTATAGTCCCAAAGTCATAGTGCAAGGGGATGTCAGGTATGTATAGCAGGTAAATTAGTAGACTATTGCTACTGTCATTGGGATTGTTTTCACTGACATGGTGTGTGTGGGAGGACACATCTGCTTATAACATGTGTGCCATTGGCTACTGACAGACATCCTAAGGAAATCATTGTAAAATACCGCCACTAGCATGTAATGTCCCTGTGGAGTGCAGCAGAGATATTGACCACTATATGTGGAACTTTGGACACACCCTGTACAGTCCAGAGGTATACACATATTCCCTTTGTGCACAACATGTGTACCAGGCCTGACAATATAGATGTAGAAAGCCATGTAGATGGGTATAACACATAATGACTGGTATACATTTGGTACCATATGGGTTGGATTCACACACTCCTGTCTGGCCTGACACATAATGACTGCTGGCACAGGGGTGCCATGGACACATACTACCCACTAGATATTGACATACATCTGTACAGCATCCCATTGCTCTGTCTGACATACATGACTCTTAAGGGAGGCCTGGCAGCAGTACATCTGGCAAGTATCTGAACATGACATCCCGCTGGTTAAGTACACTAAGCTGCTAGGCATGTAACAATGCACTGTGCAGGCTACAGGCAGACTGGCTCAACACTGGCCTACATCTCGTATGGGGGAATGCACATGTACCTGCATATATAGCAGGCTCAACAGCCATGTCACAGGACAGGGTAAGATACACCTGTGTGACAGTGCATAACCACAACCAATGTGAACACAGCCACAGCCACATATGGTAAGCTAGCATAATATTACAGTATATGGACTATCTGTTCTACACCATCCTCATATGTGCCACTCACAGAATGACATTACATATACTGGGCTGCCACACAGTTTGGTCTGATGGCTGTCTGTCATATGGGATATGTGTGTGTATGGCCCTACAAACATGTACGGCAAAACGGTACCATACAGTGGGGCAACCTGTAACATCTGATAGAAGGGGAGCTAGAACAATGACATCTACCACAGTCTGTACACAGGCTAAAGTACATATTAACAATACACACACTACCGACATTCACTATCACTACACAGACCTCAGTACTGAACAAACATCCACAGAATGTCCAGCTTATGTCAAGAAATATAACCCTACTGTACATGACATATGTAGCAATCTGATATATCACTGTCTTGTTATCAGATATGATGACACTATTTATGGTGTACAGCACATATGCACCACTTCATGCACGCCATATCTACAAAGGTTGACAGAGGTGTGGCTAGCAGCACATACACAGGGCCAGTATAGACATGTTGTTGTGATAACCTCATATATTTTCCATTGTAACAGGGTTCATTGCAACATATGTTCTATGAGGGATATGATGTCAGTAATCGTCACAGCCTTCACCATCTACAGACTGCAATCCTCACACTACCTTCAGCAATCCACAGATAGATGCACTGTGGCTAACACATGAAACCAAAAGCACAACACTGTCCAATCTGCAGATGACCCTGCAGATGGGAATTCCTCATATACATGGAACTGACATGGCAGGTATTGCGACATGTACGACAGGCATATCCAGACAAACACTGTTAAACCAACATTACTCCAAATGCAGTATAGCAGCATGTACAGTCTGTAGTCGGATCAGGCACATCCCCCTCCTGTTTGTTGGCCTCTTTCTACAGTGTATGTTGTTAGAGGTAAATCCCCAGTCCATATGAGATGCTGTTTGCCAAACAACAGATCTAATTCCTGCTCACAGTGATTGAAAAGGGCCAACACCACCATGATGTTCCTAGGTATTGGAGTCTGTTTCCATGCAACTGGCTTTGGGAATGTTACCACAGCTGTTCCACATGCAGTCAGCTAGAGGAGGGCTGCAATTCATGCAGAGGCCATCAGCTGATCATGAGCATCACTTACAAAACACAAGCTGCTGCCTAAGCAAAGCAGGTGTACTTCTCCACATCCACCAGAGAAAGACTGAGAGAGGCAGAGAGAGGCAAATATAAGTCATGGAGGGTTGAGAAAGTAAAACTGAAGCATGTTTGTGTCACACACCTACCAGCACAGGGTATCAAACCCCCGAAAACTATGTAGTGCTTTCACAGTTCAATGCAGTTATTGGATGCACCACATAGATTACCTGATGTGGAGCACTCAGAACATATATGTAATGGTGAGTGACATCTGCAACAGGGATATGGTAGATATATGGTAGGTGACGTACACGTGCCTGTCTGCATGAACAGGTGCCAGCATCAACACAGGCACACTCACACAGGGAAGCACACACATTGATACACTTGGCAGGGCCAGGAGTGCAACTCATCACTAGTGGGATTGCCACAACACATCAATGTGCAGGTATCACATGCACCACACAGGTCATATGGCAGTCATATGGGCAAAGAGTATGAGGAGATGTCAGACATCAGACAGCATGCTTCAATATGCCCTGGGGGGTTTAGTGAGTGTGGATGTGGACATACGCACCATACAACACACACACACACAAACACACAGGATGCCAGTTCTGACATGCATAGGTGCATGTCTGCATGGGTGTGTAGTGGTCAACTGTGCCAGCCGGCTGTACAAGGGTAGGCGATGGGTATACCTTGGCATCAGGCCACATGACAGTGGCCTGCATTGTGGCTTAGGCCTGTAGTTTCTGCATTTGCACACACAGGTGAGTATTACATACCCCATCCAGTCACCTGGGTGACTATTGTGTGTGGCCAATGCTGTACATCGCATGTCATATATGTGTTCTTTACTCCATGACATGGATGGTGTCTGGGATGTGCACACCTCCCACATGCATGTACAGTGACATGTGGAACTGTACCAGGGGTGTCTGGCCCATGTTGTGAACACAGATTATCATCAGATGTGTCTTGCCCACCTGTGGCAGGAACTGGTAATGGGCAGCAGGTTTACCCTGCACCTACATTGATAGCATGCTAAGAGCATTCTCTAATGTCAGTGTCATCTGTCCACACAGGGCACGTTGTCAGGCATGGTATGTCCGTTGTGAGTCACATGTGAAGGCACCACAGGTGGTGCAGGTATCCATTGGAGAATATGGTGGAGGTGCACTGTCTGCATGTACGTGCATATTGGACAGATGGGCAGGGTGACATTCCCTCTGTAGCCCACTGCTATCACTGCATAGTTACTAACAGTGGCCAATATGCAGTGTACTACCTACATCTTGGCTGTTGCCTAGGCATGTGTGTGCATATGACACATGGGTTGAGTGTGTGCTCTGGGTAATAGTGGGGTTGCTAACTGTGATTGGCTGGCCTTGATGTCAAATGTATGGGTATGGCTTTGCACCCCAGCCTCTCAGCTAATTTACATCTGTTATCCCTGTATGGTTGAAATTGTGATATATAGTAGGGCCACCATAAAAGAAATAAGTAAAACCCTCTCCACATTGTCCACAGGTGTCACACACTCACACCCACCTCTACAAAGGATACAAGTTACACACACACACACACACACACACACACACACACACACACACACACACGCACACCTGTCATGTCTGGGAGTAGAACCCCTACCTAACTAGTTTATTACACTACAGTAGTGCACATTTATAGTACAAGCCACAGACATTGATGGAGTACTTCTTCCTCAAAGGTGTATTTCACAATGAATGACATCAGCAGGATTGCCAAAGTAGGGCATTTGAAATATATTGTGAGTGAGTAGCCTATATTGCATTGTCCCATACAGAGACATTGAAACACACACAAAACATCCACAACTGTCATGGGTGGAGATGGAACCCTACCGCAGTTCTAAATCACGCTACAACAGTACACAGTTACAGGATGCGCTACAGAGATTACTGACCTACAACCTTCCCAGAGGTGTATTTCTAGGTGGGTGACATCAGCAGCCTTGCCAAAGTTGAGTATATGAAATCTAAGGAGTGTGAGTAACCTAAAAAGCATTGTTCGCCACTCAGTCAGAGACACAAAGATTCACACACACAGTTGGTAAGTCTGGGGTTAGAGCACCTTCCTAACTACTTCATCACACTACAGCAGTACACAGTTACAGGACGTGCTACAGAGATTACTGGGGCATGATTTTCCCAGAGGTGTATTTCTAGGTAAGTGACATCAACAGCCTTGCCAAAGTTGAGTATATGAATTGTATGGAGTGTGGGTAGCCTAAAAATCATCACCCTCTACTCAATCAGACATACACACAGACACAGTTGCCAGGTCTGGGGTTAGAACACATACCTAACTACTTTATCACACTACAGCAGCATGCAGTTATAAGATGCACTACAGAGATTACTGGGTCATGATTTTCCCAGAGGTGTATTTCTAGGTGAGTGACATCAGCAGCCTTGCCAAAGTTGAGTATATGAATTGTACAGAGTGTGAGTAGCCTAAAAAGCATTTCTCTCTACACAGTCAGAGACAGAGAGACATGCACACAAACACACACTCACACAGTTGCTAAGTCTGGGGTTAGAACGACTACCTAACTAGTTTATCACTACAGCAGTATGCAGTTATGGGATGCACCATGGAGGTTACTGAACTACAGCTCTCCCACAGGTGCATTTCACATTGGATGACCTCCGCAGGCTTGTGATAATACTGCTATGGGGAGGGCGTTGTGTGCATGGGCCGTAACCCATTCATGTAGGGGTTGACATGCCACATGTGGGCACACACGGGGTCATATGTCACAGGTACATGTATACAGCTACTAGGTGACTACTTCCTTGTGCAGTCATGTTGCACAGTTGGCACGTGCACCACATAGTCTGTCATGCTGACAGATACTGGTGGCTAGTATCTGCAGTGAATGACATCTGCACCTCATGTGTTTGGGGCCCTTTGGCTTTGTGCTGGGTGGGACAGGCCAGGATGGCTCCTTGTCACGGTCACCCTCTTCCACACATCTATGTCCATCTACCTTTGGCTTATTATAGTGTGTTGTCCTTACATATATGTCTGTATTCCTATCCACTGTGTGTGTAAGGCAGGAGTGGTGCATACTGACATGTGTCTGCACTAAGAACTGTGACTGCCAGATATGTCTGGTCAACTGGTGTTTGCAAACATGGCCTTCATGTGTTTAAGTGTGTGAGCATGCCCAGTATGAACTTTCAGTATGTTGTTGACTGACATTGCCTTCATTCCTCTAAGTTTGTGAGCATGCCCAGTATGGCCATTTATATTACATGTGTGGATCAAGTTCAGATAGTTTGTACTACGGTGCTGACCTTTGTGCTGCACACTGACAGGTAGCATGCTGTGTCTGCAGGATATACATTGGTCATTTGGCATTGACTGTTGCTACATTTCTGCATAGCGGGGGGGAGGACACCTGTTTCTACATTTCTAAACAGGAGTGGGGGGGCACACCTGACTGTTACTATAAATGTACGTAGGATGGGGGGCACACCTGACACTTTTACATATTCGCTAGGACTGTACTGGTATGTCGGGTACTCTATTTCAGTCTGTAGTCTTACCTATCATGCTGGCTAGAGGTATACCAGTGTACTACAGATCTCAGCTTTAACTACCTACATATTAGTTTCTGATTTCCTAGCCTTCACAATTCACATCCAACTGCCTGGCTTGCTGTAGTCTGTCTGTGCAGGCCTGGGGAGGGGTTAACCATAGGGCTCATTCAGAGGCCATAGTACAGCATTTGCTTGTGTTTGTCTACACCCATGCTACTGGCTGTATCTATTGTTGGGTATGTGACCCCCCACCCCCAACTGGCATGTGTGAGTCACTTACCTTGTGGGTGTCCCAGTATTTAGGGTGGTGCTGTAGGGCTGCCTATGTCGGATGCACATAGTGCACTCCCTATACATGGCTGAGCACAGGTAGTGTCATGTTTGGCATCCCTTTTACTGTTGTTCCTCCTCCGAGTCACTCTGTGCCTGTGCATGCCTTGGCAATGTAGGGAGACTGTGTGGCCCTGCTCCATGCAGTCCCTGCTGTAGCTGTTTCTGCAGGATCATATTGTGTAGCATGGCACATACAAGGACAATTTGGGTACATGTAGTTGGTGAGTACTGCAAGGCTCCACCAGATATTTCCAGGCACCGGAACCATGACTTGAGCATCCCAAACACACACTTTATTATGATTCATTTTTGTGTGTGTGCCTCATTATGGAGTTCTTGTTCAGGTGTGTACGCATTTCTGATGGGTGTCATCAGCCATTGGCTCCAGTGCGTATCCAGCATCCCCCACTAGGTGTCCGTGTGGGATGTCCCAATTGGCAAATGTCTGGTACAGCTGCGTCAGATGCCAAATGTGGGAATCGTGGTAGCGTCCAGGGTAGCCAGCACACACATTCATTATTATACCCTGGGCATCACGCATGACCTCGCAGTTGATGGAGAGGAAGCCCTTGCGGTTGATGTAGACCCTAACCCGCTCACCAGGTGGTGCTTTAATACATATGTGTGTGTAGTCTATTGCACCCACTACCTCAGGGTATTCTGCTATTTGGTGGAAGAGATGCATATTGCTAGCCAATGCCTCATGGGTGATGGGGAAATATACGTGCTCACCAACATGTGCTGACATGGCATCCAGGAACTGGTGGAGTACCCTGGATGCCGATGCCTGTGAAATCCCCATTATATCCCCAGTTTTCCTTTGGAAGGTACCTGTACTAGTATTCTTAGGCCTACACATACCTTGGTATCCACTGGGATGGGTTCCCCTCTGTTAGTTCTGTGTGTCAGGCGTGGCCGGCACAGCTCAACAATTTGCTGTAGGAGGTCCCCGTCCACCCTATAGCGCTCCACTATCTCCATCTTATGTTGCTCTTGGTAGGTTACCCTGGGTCTGTACACTCATCTCCATCTCCTCACTGTGGGTTGCTCAGCAGCATTCAAATCCTTACCACCCTCAGCCTCTTGCACATGCTGGTTTATGATAGCAAAAGCAGAACCTAACATTTTTTCTCTTGCTTTCATTTTGTAAAATTTCCCCATTTGTATACACTGGTGGTGCAGAGTTTTTGGGAAAGAACAAGGGGGAAAGGTGTTTGCATAGTTTATAGTAGTGTTCTGGGCTGGGCTGGTCTGCTGCCTGTATAATTGGCTGATTCTGATACATTTCACCTGTCAGCTATGCTAGTTCTCCTTCATTACCTTCCTACTGCTGTTGTCCCTTCCCATCGCTTCCCTGTTTAAGCCCATATGCGCATCGCACAAACTGAGTGCTCAAATGTGCACAGAGCTGCTATTTCCTGGTTTAAATTCCTTTTTCTTTCTGTGAAACCTGGTTTGCGGTACGCACACCGTCTTACACTTTGTAAAGAGTGCTAGGCAGGTTTAGATACACCCATAGCTTAGCTGTGCTAAGCTAGGAGCAATCCCAAGCCACAGGGCTCCAATCCGCTTACAGTATGCCTGACACACTCCCCCATGATGTCACCTAACTCCTAGGCTTACATCAAGCTATTCCTACTCTTAAACTGTTGGGACCTGCCTCACATGCTGGGAAAAACTGGGATTCACTATCCTTCCCCTCATTTGCATAGGATTGCCTGCTAATGCATAGTTACATGTGTTACACTGAGCCTCCCCCCTTAGCAACCACTATTCACTGGCCAGGTTGTCTTCTGCCTGCCATTGACTTGCATGGCAGAATACTGCTTTTAGTTAGACTGCTTATTTTAGGTTTGTTTTATTATCCCCCTCCAATCCTGTTTGTGCGCCGCTGCCCTATGCTTAAACAGGCAAGATGGTAGAAAAAAATAAAAGTTGTTTTTTTTTAATTATTTACACATTTTGCAATGCCAATGGCCTTCTAATTGGTCATTGGCATGCTTCATCAATGATATGCAGCCTTTATTTGGTGCTGTCATAGCTCCGTTTTGTAGTTTGCAGAAATGTACTCGGTTACTAACCGAGTACATTTCTGCACACTGCACTCGTCCTGTATGGACAGCTGCCGGCTTCCTGGATTGCCTATTACCCTCATTTGCATGGTTTTCACCTGCAAATGAGAGTGATTTGCATACAGGAACTCAGTCCATGCAGGATTAGTTTAAGAGCTCACATGCACGTCCCGGGAACTCGTTCCTGGATCGCACGTCGGCCATATTGCCGAAAATACCTCTTAGACTAATCCTGCATGCTATAAATGGCTTTGTATATCCGGGGGTTTATTATAACATTGTTATCAGTTGTGTTAAACCTTGCAACATTTTATTATAACACTTATCAGTTGTGTTAAACCTTGTAACATTTTATTATAACACTTATTAAGCCTTGTAACATTTTATGAAGACACTTGTTGATCGGTTGTGTTAAACCTTGTAACATTTTATTATAACACTTATCAGTTGTGTTAAACCTTGTAACAGTTTATTACAAAACTTGTTGAACAGAATTTACCACACATCACAGTTATCTGTTCATTTTTTTATGGCATGCTAGGGTATGTTTTCACACTGGCTGAGGCTGACTATTGTACAATTATTTTTATAAGTATATACATTAACAACCTATCATACACCCATGTCAGCAAGAGAAGCAAAGAAATCACAATTGTCAGTCTTCAAATTAAACCTAGTCTTAGTATATTCTGCAACAGTAAATGGAATAATCCACAAAAACAAATGGCTAATCTGATCTCAGTCTCTGGGCTGAAAACATTGTGTTGTACTTGAAAACAGCAATTGACTGTTATGGAATATGATTAAGAAGCACTTTGAGTCTTCTATGTAGAGAAACACTACACTGTTAGTAGTACTAGACCAGCCACTAGTGCAGTGCATGACAGGAAATGTAATCCACTCACAGCTACTGTTGAGGAATAACTACAAATAATAAAATACCTTGCAGTTTGTTGTGGCGTGTCTCAGGTAAGTCTCATGGGCTTCATAAGCTATAATGACCCTGTCATAGCCCAGTTCAGACCTTCATGTGAGAGGGGAGACCTACTGGAATAATCAGGTTTGAATTGTTTAAGATAACACTTGATAGAATAGCAGACATTAGACATGGGAAATAATCAAAATAAAGTACACAATTTGCATAGTGCAGGAAGTACAATATATTAATACAAACAGGCTTAGTCAAATAGTTTCAAACAGCTGATTTAAAGAGAGGATTTCAGGAATTATGTTACATAATACATGTCAACATTCTGACATAGAAGAATAAAACCCTGACTAATGTTCAGGTGACCTGAGTTTGATTACATGTTTTGGTGGGTTAGACACCCAGTGGTATAAACCTTGGCTCTAGATGACCATCACTGTTGAAGTGACACCCCAAACCTATGTGCAAAAATGAGAAAAGAGGTTGTGAATGGATGGATGGATGGATGGATGGATGGATGGATGGATGGATGGATGGATGGATGGATGGATGGATGGATGGATGGATGGATGGATGGATGGATGGATGGATGGATGGATGGATGGATGGATGAATGGATGGATGGAAGGATGAGAAGGTTGCAGGGAGGTTGGGTTTGCCCATCCTGAAGAGAAGAGGGATATCTGCATCCACCTACTACAGAGGACACTCTGTTTTCCCTGCTGAAGACTTGAGAAACAGCTGGAAGGCATTAATTAAGAGTGTACTGGGCATTCTGCTGACATCAGTCCCTTATGAAAGTAAAATGCTAGTGCCACTGCCACGTCTGACCTTTTGGATGTCACTGGACATGTGCGGTAGGAAAATAATGAAGACACTTCCCAGCTGCAGTATGATGCTACACCAGTGGAGGTTTACAGGGCACCCCAGCTGTAGTATGATGCTACACCATGGGGGTTTACAGAACACCCCCAGTGGCAGTATGATGCAGCACCAGTGGGGGTTTACAGAACACCCCTAGCGGCAGTATGATGCTGTACCAGTGGGGGTTTACAGAACACCTCCAGCAGCAGTATGCTGCGGCACCAGTGGTGGTTTACAGAACATGTCCAGCAGCAGTATGATCCTACACCAGTGGGGGTTTACAGAACACCCCCATTGGCAGTACGATGCTGCACCAGTGGGGGTTTACAGAACACCCCCAGCAGCAGTATGATGCTGCACCAGTGGGGTTTACAGAACACCCCAGCAGCAGTATGATGCTGCACCAGTGGGGGTTTACAGAACACCTCCAGCAGCAGTATGCTGCGGCACCAGTGGTGCTTTACAGAACATGTCCAGCAGCAGTATGATGCTGCACCAGTGTGGGTTTACAGAACACCCCCAGCAGCAGTATGCTGCGGCACCAGTGGTGGTTTACAGAACATGTCCAGCAGCAGTATGATGCTACACCAGTGGGGGTTTACAGAACACCCCCATTGGCAGTATGATGCTGCACCAGTGGGGGTTTACAGAACACCCCCAGCAGCAGTATGATGCAGCACCAGTGGTGGTTTACAGAACATGTCCAGCAGCAGTATGATGCTACACCAGTGGGGGTTTACAGAACACCCCCATTGGCAGTATGATGCTGCACCAGTGGGGGTTTACAGAACACTCCCATTGGCAGTACGATGCTGCACCAGTGGGGGTTTACAGAACACCCCCAGCAGCAGTATGATGTGGCACCAGTGGGGGTTTACAGAACATGCCCAGCAGCAGTATGATGCTGCACCAGTGGGGGTTTACAGAACATCCCCAGCAGCAGTATGATGCTGCACCAGTGGGGGTTTACAGAACACCCCTGTGGCAGTATGATGCTGCATCAGTGGGGGTTTACAGAACACCCCCAGTGGCAGTAAGATGCTGCACCAGTGGTGGTTTACAGAACACCCCCAACATCAGTATAATGCTGCACCAGGAGAGGATTACAGAACACCCCCAGCTGCAGTATGATGCTGCACCATGGCCCTCAGTCTCCTTACGGGGCACAGACAAGGGTCACAGGTAGAGTGGGTGAAGACAGGGATGTCTGGTAGATGCAGCAAAAAATGGAGTGTAACTAGGGCCACCTGACAGTGATGGGGAGACAAAAAGAAAAAAGGAATTAAGTTGCATATTTATAGGAGCTAGTTATCTAATGCTATTAATTCATTTTTCATCCAAATAGACCATTTTGGGGTTAAGCGCATACCAGTACAGAAGATAATGATAGTAATGAAGATTGTTATGTGGGGTGCACTACAAAGAGCAATAGGTAAAGGTGTATTACTGCTATAATAGGTATTAGAATGCTGTTGTAAATAAATATCCAAGTTTCTGAGGTCACATATCATCTTCATTTTCAGTGGAGACCTGAGCAGAAAAGCTCAAGTACATGACAATTATTTTACAAGAGACATTAAAATATACAAAGCTTGAAATATACATTAATATACCAATTGAGACATGCGTTGATGCATACCTTGATAGGAGACATAATAGTATGGTATGAATCAAAAGTTGATACATAGGTTAAAACATAAATTGGAGCATGAAATTAAAGCATACATTGGTACATTGCCTATTTGACTGAGGCACAGATGCAGAATACTGCAATAATGTAGTAAGCTAGAGTTGAAAAAACTTATTATGGAAGGTATTGAGGGAGGATGATTTATGCTGGGCCCTGGCAGGAGCAGATCCAGGACTTTGAAAGGGTGTCTTTTAGTCCTTTTTGAAATTATTTATTTGGGTAATACTTCTTACAGTGAGAGGAAGTTTGTTTCAGGCTTGAGATACAGGGTATATATAGTGAATATTACCAATGGTTTTGTTGGAGTTGTATATATCCAGGAGTTGTTGGTCAGAGGTTCGGAGAGAATGTTTTGGGGTATATAGTAAGATACTAGAGAAGAGTGCAAGGGGCAGGTAGTGGGTTTGCTGAGGATGTTGTGCATTATGTGAAATTGTGATAGAAGCAGTTGATGGGGGAATGCCAGTCATCGAAGTTTCTTTAGCAAAAGGCAGTGGTGAGAGGTGTATGGTTGGTTTGTGGCAAATCTTGCAACTTTGTTATAAGTTTGTTCATGTTTGGATATTAAAATGGATTGTAAGGACTGGAGAGGCATAAGTTAGGCTGAAAACAATATATGCCTGTGCTAGAGAAAGTCTGGAGTCTATAGTGAGGAATTTTCTGTTCCTGTAAAGCAGACCCAATTTTTTGTGTTTTGTCATACATTGATGAATGTGAGGGTCGAATTTTAATTGATCATCTATTATAGTACCAAGGAGCCTTGTTTGGGATTCTACTTTAATGATTGTGTTTTTAATTGATGAGATAGTAAAGGTACATTTGTGAGAAAGAGATTTGGGAAGGAAAAGAAGGAGTTCAGTTTTATTGGGATTTAACATGAGTTGGTTTTCTGTAAGCCATATTTCAGCAGAAAGTAGTGTGCTTTGGGTAAGTGTGTGAAATTGAGAAGAGATGGTCAGTAAAGGAGATTAGTGTAGGGTCAGCTGTATATTGAATAAGTAAAACAGAAAAAAACAACCACAAAGCAGTACACAGTGGTGCTCCTGTGGTTTGCATGGATCTGATGAAGAGGTTTGGCTTGAAAGCACTTATCCATTTATGCTGTGGAGGATTGCATGTTTTTTTTAGTATTGCATGTTGAATAAGATAGGACTCACAGCATGCTGTATGAAGGTTGTTAGTAAATATGTTGAATAGTAGCAGACCAAGAATGGAGCCTTGGGGGACACCTGTTTGGATATGTAGGAAAGGGGAGAAGGAGGTTTGCCATTGGGCAGACTGTAGCCTGTTGGAGAGGTAGTTGGAGAACCATTCAAGAGTGGCAGTGGAGAGACTGAGGTCAGATAATTTTGTTAGAAGTCTACAGTGTGAGACCATCCCCCAGAATCAACAAACTTCCGTGCAGGAATAGCTTATTCTTGCATGGAAGGGACCATTCCCATGCAGCATGGCAGCGCACCATGCATATGTATGAAAGTCACTACCATGCTCTAATAGATACATGGGGATGTGTACAAGCACAGGGAGCATGTCTGAAAGCTGTGGTCTCACAATGCACACACCCACTGCACATCAAAATTGCCATACAGCAATTTAAAGAGTGGAATCGCTAGTCACACCTCTCAACCTGTTAGAGTAAAAAATCTGGATAAAGGCATAATGAACACCTGTTAAATATTGTTATTACAAACTTAGAAGGTTGACAGAATAACAGCTTTTGCATTAGCATGAATTTTCTGAAGGGTATGAAGTCTAAAACGCACAACTCTCATCCCGTTAGAGTAAGAAATCTGGACAAAGCCATGAGGGACAACTGTTAAATATTGCTATTACAAACTTAGAAAGTTGATAGAATAACAGGTTTTGCATTAGCATGAATTTTCTGAAGGCTATGAACACTAAAATGCAAATGTCTGTCATCATTTTCAAACTTCAATCTTTAATGATGTGCCAGAGAGCCACAAGTTTATGAGAAGTGGACCAAGAATATAAGACAAAAATCCAGACATACTGTGAAAAGTTATATGACATCACCATTTGCAAAGCACAGCCCCCAACAAGTAAATATTTTTTTCACATCTGCAATAAAGTTTAAGCATAGCTGCGTGGTTGTGCCCGTTGCTTAGCTATGCTTAGCACAGCTTAAATGGCACAAGAAGTAGTGCAGTAGTGTAGTGATTAGAGTGTACGCTTTGCATGTAGTCATTCATGATTCGAGCCCCACCAAAGCCGTTTCCATTTTGTATGCGAAATCAGTACAATTTTAATTTATTTGTATATTTATGTAGGAAGTATCTTATATTTCTCAACGAGAGTAGTGTGTTAGGCCCAGCTGTGAGGTGTCAGTGTACTGAAGTTTTGAAACCTTCAAGTGTCCCATAGACATAGTCACACAAAATGTAATGTCAGAAAAGCACATAGGGAGATGTCATGGAAGGTAAATATAATAGCATAAATGTGTATGTAAATATTTATGTTATATTACACAATGAATGGCAATTAACATACAAAAATGAGTACACTAATTGGCCAGCCCAAACAGAGTGCCTGTTGTAAATCCGAGAGTATGCAAATAGAAAAAGGTCTGGACTATTTCCATTTGTATACCACCTGTTTGTATTTCCAGTCTGCAGAGATAGCAATGGGGAAATGAAGATCTCCATTGTACTTACAAACATATCTCGCTGTGTGTTACGATTTGAAGAACTTGTATAACATAGCAAGATATCATAAAAAATGCAATGGAGAGCCTACAGTCAACAGAGAAAGGAAGATTTCCATTGCCTTTTTAATATATCTCAGTATGTTTTACAAATTCATCAACTTGTATAACACCGAGAGATGTAAAAAACGCAAATGAGATCCCCCTGTCTCTGTTGCTACCTCTACACAGAATTAAGTTACTGCATAAGTGTGGGAACATGTCCCTTACACATGTGCAGTACATCAGAAATGGCCCAGGATACCATAAAACTGTGGAAGGATAGCATGGAGACATTAGGGAGAAAGTGTTGTGGAATCCTTTGTGCATTGTATATAGACATGTGCATGCATATATACATACATATATATATATATATATATATATATATATATATATATATATCAGATGAAACATATATATGTAAACGTACAATAATAATATAGATATACATATATTAAATATAACGGAATGAAATATGTATGTATATAACATGCAGTGTAGTTATATGTCCGAACCATCCCTCCCAACCTGTTAGTGCAAGGAACCTGTACAAAGACTGTAAAGGGGGGGGTACATACATGGACATAGTTAGAAAATCATTGTTACAAATAAAGACATGTGTGACAGCAACAGTGTATGTTTCAACAGACAATCACTGAAGAATATGATGATGGGAACTGAAATGTCATGTCATGTATTTACTGACATAAATCCTTGGATAATCACCGTGATTTATCACACAAACAGAAATAAATTGTGGAACTGAACAAAAGTATGGTCCAAACATCTGGACATTCTGTGGAAATTCTGGCTGTGGAGAGGTATGCTTAGAACCCCTTAATGCAATGAATGTGGACCAAGCCTGACAAAGTGGGGGGACAAAGGCATGAAAATAGGAACATACCCAAAATACATCAGTAGATACACTGGGAATGTTCATGTAGTAACAGTGTATGTGCTAACATATATCAACTGAAATATCACAATTCCAGGACTCAGTTACTTCTCATTAGCTGCTGACCTCAGTACCCATATCATCCCATTGATCTGTCATGCATACATAACAGTTATGGGGACCAGACCAAAGATATTGGCCATACAACTGAACATCCAATGAATATGTGGACATAACACAACTGTAGGGAAACTACACTGAGCTACCGATCAGTGTCCAGACTGTAATCTGACTGACATAACACTACCCAAGTCCAGCTCTGGGGCTGTACACATGCAGTAGCAAATATAGCAGGGAGTATAGGGATGTCATACTAGTGGAACACAGACACTGGTGTGAAAGTGCATACACCCAAACAAGTGCACCACAGTGACAGCAACATACCAGTAAGCAAACTGAACATAACAGTATAATACTGTGAGAGCAACCACATACTCTTTGCCACTCACACATTATCCCTACATACACTGCCCCAATTCACAGTGTACTAGGAATCCAGAGGTGTCACATGACATTTCACAGTCAGCACCTACAAGCATACAACCTGATAGACCACCAGCAGCTGTAGCAGCATGCAGAGTCAGATAGGTAAAGGATGTATGGCACTCACAGCTGCTACTCTCCCTACCCAGCCTAAAAAACATAAACACACAACACTGCTACACAACCTTGGCAGTCAGTTCACAATGGCCAGACAGACATACATGTAGATTTCTACAGAATTACCAGGGTGTGGATGCATAACCCTGGCCACTGCTGCATACCATGGCCAGGAGTATGCCATGTCATTGTTATGCTAACTGGTGTTCATTTGGTAATTAGGTCCATAGGTTCATAGATTAGTATGATGCTAACTGCCCTTGTGAGCCATTTTAAGCCTACCCAATTATCCCTTGTGAGACTCAAACTTTGGACCTTGTGCTTGCAAGGCAAACACCTTAACCATTAGGCCACCCTCCCATTAATGATATACCATACCTCTGCACCTCATAGTGCAGGACTGGACAATGCATGGCATACATATGGGACAGGGGTCTGGAAAGAGGGACATAGCACACATACCAGTGTTACAAATTGATACAGTAGCTGCTGTTACATGTATTCTTGTAACATCACATCCCTGAAGGAAATTATATGTGGAATACCAATGAATGACAACACATACTGGCTACAATCCTCACATTATCCTCCCAACCCCACATAAACATATGTTTGTCGAGGAACAGACTAAGCATAATAGGCAAACATCTGGCCAGTCTGTGGACAACATGCCAGGTGAGAGCTGTGTCAGAGACATATCACTGTCGGATGTCAAGTCACCCAGTAAATGCATGTCCAGAAAAACACTGTCAGTGTAGCAACCTCCTATGTGTATAACAATTTTAATGACATACAAGCTGTGCCAAACTCTGGAGCTTTGTCCCCCATGTTGTGAGCTGTCTCCACATATCCTGTCCTGTGAGGTATTTCCACCTACTATCTGTGAAGCTGTAGCCCCCACACCTCCTTAATGTCCCCCACACAGGCCAGGTAAATATGCAAGACCCACATGAAGGGCATTCCATATGTTGGAACTAGCAGCTGTGTCCAGGCCCACAACACAATACTATGTGGGCACCTAAATAGCTGCATGGTCTCAGCAATACCCACCAGGATAACATCAACCACCTCAAGGTAGGCTGAATGCTTGTGGTGGACAGCAGCAATACACAAACTACAGACTTGATCCCTAGATTGGCTGTACAGGCCAAATCAGGAGCACGCACCAAATTGGCATCTTTGTCTGATCAAGCATATAAAGTCACAGGTGGAGTACTGTAAGGCTAACTATGAGTACAAATTGGACACATCCACCAAGGCCAATCACAAGGCAATTTTCACATATATCTGCACTCCCTGAGGCCACATACCAACCCATCCTGTAATCGTGGTCAATCAGGCCACATATACACACAACATAGCTATAGGCAACCTGCTGCAGATAGGTTTAGGTCAAACATCATCCCCTGCTTCAGCAGCACTTAGCTAGATATGCACAGCACCCACACCCCTCCCCTCATCACCAGTGTGTAGGGACATATTGCCTACTGAAAGGCAACAAATGTAGGTATCCATTGCACCTGATAACATCCCTGTCTGCATTGTACATGAACTCAGGCATGTGTATCCAGCAACATTACACACCATAGTCACAGCAAGGCTTGGCACCATCCACACCCCATCCACATGGAAGATGGCCAATGTCATCCCTTGACACAGACATGAATGAAGAGTACAGGAGTAGGAAATTAAGTAGCCCTCATTGTAGGGAATATAACACCTCAGGGCCAGCAGTGCAATGCAAGCATATACAGCACTGATATGGTACAGGGGTATGGTGTGGTTGTGAGTGGTGGCTACTGGTTTTCAATGTAGATGTGCAGGTTCTGTACATATGGTTGCCAAATGTATGATATCCTGTGATGTGTCTCCCTTGTAAAGTCTCCCAAGTGCAATGTCGCATCAGCAAAGGTCAAAATTTTCAGCGGCTCAGACACATATAACCATAGAAGCCATATTACACTACCATGCCATAATATTTTGCTGGAGCCAGCCACATCTGCAGGAGAGGACTGGCCTGTGGGACAACCTTGTTCACAGGGTAAATGATGTTGGCCTACATGCATGTACATATGAGTAAGTCTGGCATCGTGAAAATGACCTCATATGCCATGCCTGGCAATGGGCTGCTGTAGTGGCCACGGACCGCACAGCCACAGGTGTGCACCTGGCCTTGCAGCTCCACTGGCATCCACCATGGAGCTGCACAGATACAATGGGGCACCCATCCCAGTACAAGATCAGAGTACAGACCCCCCTCCACATACTGGAGGTGGTTGGCACCCAGACAATGGACGAGGAGTGTGCAGGTAAAGCCCCAGTGTAGATTACTACACTAGTGTAGCAGACATACTTGTAATTGTAGAATATCTACATACATGTGTGAGATCAGATTGCAGTTATGGATGGCATTTTCTAATGCACAGACCTGCACATCTATGGTAAAGGACAGCAAATTGTGTAGTATTGGTGGTTGTACTGTACATGCGCACACATGCTGCATCCATCCTGTACCAATACCACTTGTGGGTCTGCAGACCATACTCCCCTCATACAATTATCTAGGTCCCTCCTGTCTGCATGTGGGATGGCAGCCTGCAGCTGGTAAGTATGCAACTGTACTGTTGTGGCCTGCCAATACCCCAGACATGTGAAGGCCATGGCCATATTGCTTTATGTGCATGTTCACCTGTGTTGGGGTCAACTGCATTGCATCACAGTGGTCATCACAGGGGCTTATCTGATGAGAATGTATCATCCCTGCAGCATAACACATGGCCTGTCAGTGCAAAACCTCTGGACAGAGAGCAACACAATAGTTGGACAAATGGCCTAAGGCAGGGACATGTGTGAAACATTACTGTCATATAGTGGATATAAGCAGTGTAAACACCCCTGCTAAGATGCCAAGTGTCTGTGATGTCTATACAAATTGAGACCACAATATGTCAGTCCTCATCTTTTCCAAACTGTAACGTGACCTATGACATGAAAAATTCCCTGTACAAGCAATCAATCTGTTGGCCACCAAATATGGAGTATACAAACCTCACAATACACTACATGGATATGTGTGTGCACACCCTTCAAATAATATGTTATTGCAGCAGCTTGTGATTTACTGACAGCATACAGTCTGCTTGGGTACACAACAGCCATCATGTAAAGGCACTTTAACACCAAGTAACAGTCTGCTGTCCAAGTGACATAATCATGACATTTGTTCAATTGCCTGCAATAGCAACAGCCATGGCTTGCAGACAGTGTACAAAGTAGCAAAGGAATCTCATATTTGAAAGTTATCAGTCAAGAGTAGGGTACAACAACATTACCATAGCAGTGCATACACCATGGAACACAGTGGAGACAGCTGTCAAAAGGTGGAGTGAATCTGGGACAATAGTGCTGTTGACAAGAACCTGATGTCTCTACAAAAATGATGACAACACATGTCAAGACTTGGCCAGGGAGGTTGTCAGGGGACATACAGCAACACCAAGGGAGTTACAGTAAACCCTTGGTAGTACTGGTGTTCTGTGCTACCTGTGAGAACACTCTACTATATTGATTTATTTATTTGCAGTTTGATTACTGCGGAAGCCCACTGGGCCGAATTGACCCATTTTCAGTGGAGGCCCGGGGAGAAAACCTCCAAGATGCATGATAGAATTTAGATACAACTGATGGTTAATATTAAAGATAATATTATGTAGAATAGTTACTCATAAATGCATTCAATATCATGCATAGTTAACAAATTCATTAAGCTTGAAGGTAGGGATCATACAGTTTCATTTGAGGAAAACAGATATGTGTTAGGTGTGGAAACAGTTTACATACAAACCTTTTAAGAAAATGTGAATATTTTTACATACACACATCAACAGTAGAATTCTATCTACAATATTTACAAGGTTGGGCTTTGTAAAGGTAGCTGTAGGAGTTGTTGAGAGCTTAGCGAGAAGCTATAGAAATTGTTGAGAGCTTAGATAGGCTCATAGGAAGATAACTATGAGAGTTGTAGAGCTTGGGAACCAGAGAGAAAACCCCCTTTTATTAGGTTGGGTGAAGGCAGGTACATTTCCATTTAGTGGACAGGTGTTTGAATAGTTGGGTTTTGAAGTTTTCTGAGTTTGGTATGGTTCTTAGTGTGGAGGGAGGGGAATTCCATTTTTTGCCTAGTGGGAAAGATAGGAGAAGTTGGCCAGCAGGACATTTAGGTCTATGGATAGTAATTAAGTTCTGATTTTCAGATCTGAGAGCTCTGTTGGGTGTATAAGGGGGAAGGATGTTAGTTAGAGTGGGACATTTTGTTGGGTGAAATATGAGTCTGTATGCAGTAGTGAGTTGGAGATAGTCTAGGTAGTTTGGGAGTTCAAGCCCATTCAGGGATTGTAGGTTTAGGCAGTGATGGGTGGTATTTTTAGATTTAGATGCAAATTTAGATATTTTGTTGTAGCAGTTTTCTAGTTTAGAGGTGATAGAGGAGGACAGGTTGGTTAGGAGAGGGGCTCCGTATAATAAGGAAGGAAGAAGATAAGTCGAGAACAGATTTTGCCTGGTAGAGTTGGAGAGAAAGTGATTATTCCTATACAGCATACCTAGCTTTTGGTGGATTTTCTTAATATTTTGTTGAATACGAATATCAGACTTGAGGTGTTCATCTACAGTAATGCCAAGTAGTTTGGCAGAGGGGTGGGTCTTTGTGGGAGGGAATAGTAGAATCTTTGATTTATTTGCATTGAGAGAGAGGTGGTTTTGGCACATCCAGTTTTCAGTTGTTGAGAAGGCAGTTTGGGATTTAGTCAACAATTCAGAGAGGTCTGAGGCAGAGCAGACTAAGGTTGAATCATCTGCATATTGAATGATTTTAGCATCAGGAATAGCAGTGTGAAAGTTATTGATGAAGATGTTAAAAAGCATTGGCCCAATATGCCACATATGTCTGGCTTATGGGGTAGGGTCAGAAGATGAAAGCATTCACACACACCAAAAACAGCCAGGGTGGATACAAATTGCAGTTCAGCACATCATGTCTCCCAAAGGCAGGTGTGAAAATGTGTTATGGTGTAATAAGACTAGAGATCGACCTCACAAGCACAATACCAACAGGTATGTGTGGTTCACAAGCAACACCTCTTATAACCTTTACACCAACATCCCACAGGTGAATCACACTGGTGGCAGTAGCCTGCTGTGGGGCTGCTGTTCCACAGACAGAACAGGGCCTGTAATCATGGTAGTGGGAATACTGAACATTTCATAATAACACCCACTTCTGCCCAAAATCCATCAGGCGACTGCAAGAAAGCTGAGGATGTGGAGGTGTGTCAGCCTTCAACATGACAAAGAACTGCAGCATACATCCAAAGCTACCTAAGAATGGCTCCACCTGGACACAAACATACGTATGGATTAGGCCAGCCAGAGCCTACACCTACACCAGATAGAAAACCCCAGTGTGACCTGATGAGGGCTTTGTAGATGAGCTGCTCTTGCATTCTGACAGAGGTGGGTGGCCTTTGCATGGAAGAGTGGCCAAATAATGCTGGCCAAAGTCAGGGTGTGCCATGCTTTTAGACAACTTCACAAGAATGCTGTAAGCCACTTACAAGGTGCTTCAACAACTTATCATTTTAAGAGTGTGCACATGTATGCAATCAACATAGCTTACATATTACAGTCATCATATTTTACACATATCACATGTGTTTGTTTATCGATTGGATTGCACAGGTTATATGTCACATGTAAGGTGGGTGACATATTTGAATGCATTATTGTGGTCTCATCCTCTATATAACAAGAACATGGCATGTTAACACGGTTGTGTACACTTATCATATCCACTGTAAGGTTACAAGGCTGGTTGTGTAACAGGGATTGTGTGAGCATACATTCACTGCTTGTTTGCAGATCTGACACTCACATGTTTGTCATTAATCAGTGATGTCAATTCTCTGATCATCCCATGTATTTCACAGAGAAACACAGGGGCTATGAGAAACAGAGCAAACATATGAGCCAGACTGCTACATATCCTGTGAGGATCTGTACAGTTGTGAGGTATGTTCTGTAGCACTTGCCACTGTGCTATACAGGTGGACAGCAATGATGTCTACATGGGTGCAGTCTGTACTGGGGAAGGGCCATCACCTGATAACACTAATCACGTATCCCAGAGTGCTATATTGTTAGTTACATGTTGTACAACTGTCTGCAATCCATGATATTGACAGCAGTGTGTCATGCATGTCACCTTGTGAATAATGTGTGGTCTATGTAACAGATTTGTGCCACCTCACCTGTAAGTAAGTGTGTGTGTGTGTGTGTGTGTGTGTGTGTGTGTGTGTGTGTGTGTGTGTGTGTGTGTCTGTGTGTGCATGTGCGTGCATGTGTGTGTGTGTGTGTGTGTGTGTGTGTGTGTGTGTGTGTGTGTGTGTGTGTGTGTGTGTGCGTGTGTGTATACCAGCCAACATCAAAGTGCAGGTATTAATGTACATATGCTGTCTTTCCCACACAGGTGGCAATGGGGTTTGGGGATGTCATTATCTCTGCAGACTCTGACATGATGATAGGCATACTGAGGTACAGGTGGGGCTGTCAGGGGCTGAATCTATGCCATTAGTTGACATCCCACTCTTGTGCACACCATCACTGCACACAGTGACAATGCCCACATATACCCCGTCACCAGTAGTCACAGATGATGGACAGTTGGTAGGTGATGGCATTGAACAGGCTAGTGTGGTGACTATGGCAGGTGTGAGTGTAGATACTGGCCATAGCCAGAGTGCAGGAAAGGTCCCACACAGGTGGATGGACAGAGGTGCTTGCAGGAGGAATGCTGCTCATGGGGCCACTATTGTAAGTGCCATAGGAGTCATCAGGCACATGTTCCAGGCTGTCATGGATGCACAGACACATAGTGAACATCACAACACACAAATACTCAGGGTGGTGGATGCAACTCTCCCTGATATATGTGCTGACATACATGACCTTGTTGGGTCCACATGTCAAAATACTGAGGTGTGGATCCAAACACAAACTAATCACCTTGGGAATCCACATCCCTCCCACCCCCCTGCAAAGGTAGCCACCATGACAAACACCTCCAAAGCTAACCTTGGGCTCCTTAAGACAGAGGTGGCTAAGTTCACAGCACCCATGCAAATGGAGAATAGTTGCATAACCACCAGCTCATACACCAATGCATTATATGAACACATACACATATGCATGGATCTCACCATGACCAATAGAACCAAAACATTGTCCTCCATAACAGGAAGCCAATGTGGTGGCCCCTTGCCATACACAAACTCAACAATGGAACAAATAAACTGATGCAGAAAAAGGTGAAGTCCCAATACTGGAACAACCCCTTTATCGGCCTCAACAAAACATTGAGATCACTCATCAAATCCTCTAAAGCTAGCTATTAAAACAGAATTGCAGCAGATAAGAAAGACAAACACAAGGCCTTCAATAATTATGTGGATAATCTCCACGCCAATACCCAGATGTGCTCTGAGCTACTGCACAATAATACCTCCTATACCGACCCAACAGATATTGCCAATATACTGTCCAACAGATTCAGTGCCAACCTGACCCCTCTCACCCCCACAAGGGACCATTCACAATACCAGTAGATTGCCAGATACCCAGTATTACTGCTGCACAGGTTAAAATAGCACTGTCCAAGGCCAGGAATACATCTTCTATGGAACCTGAGAATATCCCTGGCTGTGTTGTACATGAACTACAGAGTGACCTGGCACCACACCTGTGTGCCCTGTTCAATCACAGCCTTACCCCAGGATTTGTCCCTACCAAATGGTGCACTGCTACAAACATCCCTCTTCACAAAGTAGGAGTGACTACAGACCATGGGAACTATCACTCCATTAGCCTGACAAGTCTGATATGCAAGGTTATGGAACACATCATCATGGACCTACTAAACAAGGATATAGGTGATCTCCAAAGTCTGGATCCCACACAGTTTCGTTTTGTGAAGGGGAGATCATGCCTGCTCAACCTGGTCAACTTTTTTAAGTCAGTCACCAGAGCTGTGGATCTGGCCCTTGATCTGGCCCAGGCCTTTGATACCATTCCCCACTCTGGAATCATAGAAAAGCCACTAAGGTAGGCATTGACCCCTATATCACTAGGTGGGTTGCAAACTGGCTCACAGATAGACCCACTGTGTGAAAGTAGCTGACTCCAAATCAGACTGATGACCAGTCATGAGTGGGGTCCCACAGTTTTCGGTCCCGGGTACTCCCCAATTTGGTATCTACTTCTCTGAAGTGCAGGCCATCACAAGGGCACTCTGGTTGACAAAGTTTGTAGATGATTAAATATTGGGAGCTATTATTAACTACCCAAGTGACATTGACATCCAGCAGAAAGGCCTCACTGAGATCCACGTATGCTGTCAGAAGGAAGGCATGAAGCTCAATGGCCAAATATGTGTCAGCATCTGCTTTGGGCACAACTCAGTTCCCATAAAACACCACATGT